>NC_051066.1:60850813-61154563 GCF_004664715.2 Peromyscus leucopus
ATACACAAGTCAGTCAAAGATGATTTTTTTTGTTACGTGTTTGAGCAAGTAAAATAATAGACATCACATGTCTTGTAGTTCTTCTAGGTATATTTCTTTATGTCTGTAGCCAGGATTTCAAGAGAAGGAGTGGGAGGAGGAGGAAGAGAAAGAAATCAAGAAATTAAATCCCAGGCTGCCTGTTCTCTTTCTCTTCCCTTTCCAGGAAGTCTACACACACTCCACCTAACCCCACCTTCTCATCAGCCTTTCCTGGAAGTCTACACACACTCTACCTAACCCCACCTTCTCATCAGCCTTTCCTGGGAAGTCTACACACACTCTACCTAACCCCACCTTCTCATCAGCCTTTCCTGGGATCTTGTCACATTCAATGAAGGATTAGAGATTAGAGATTAAGCAAGGTCCTCCAGCTAACCACTCACTATGTGTTCATTGTCTAATTTGCAGCAAGATGGAAGTTAATATTACCAAGTGCCTTCCTTCATCCAGAAGTGGGTTCACTCACTATATTAACCCATTCTTTCAGTTTTTGTAGAAGCAGAGGAAACTGAGGCTCTGAGAGGTTGAGTAACCTTACAAAGATCCATGCCTTTCTGAGGCATCTTTGGTTTTTGTTTTTTCTTTGTTTTATTTTTTAGACAGGGTCTCATGTAATCTGGACTGGTCAGCCACTCACTAAGTAGCCAAGAATGATCTTCAATTTCTGATCCTCTTGCCTCCACCTCCCAAGTGTTGGAATTACAGGTCTATTCACTACAAAGTTTATGTGGTACAGTGGATCAAACCTAGGGTTTTGTGTGTGCTAGGGAAGCATTGAACTACATTGCAGCCCCAAAGAATCTTCTGCCTGTCAATGTTTGGTAAGGTAATCAACTCCCACTTCAAGGTATTGACGTTTTCTTCATCTCCACCTTCTCAGATGCTCACTCTTGTAATTTCAGTCCCCATGTTCCCTAGTTCTGAACCTTCCCAGATTGTCCCAAGCCTCAATCACCCCTCATCTATGGGTTCCCACTGCAGAGTGGGTACAATTCTACTCCACTGATTGTTTTGTGGCAATAAGTTTATCTCCCCTCACAAAACTTTTAAGATGCCAACTACCCACAGCCATGTCTTATGCTATTTTGGATGGTAGTTGTTTAATACTTTGCATCAACAGCCATTGTTCAAATTCTTTTGAATAACAGTAGTTGCTCAACAACTTGCTGTGTGCTTAAGATAAAACTTGAAACAGTCTCTTCAAAAGTTGTACTATGAAAAGGAAGTATAAAACATGGTAGTGGGGGAAAAAAGACTTAGAAATATTGACAAGTAATCCCTATTAAACAATTATAAAGTACATCGAAATGATGTACTTTGATGTCAGCTGCCAGGTCACAGCAGCGCATAAAACAAGAAGACCAGTGGGTGAGGGATGCCTGGCTAGCAGGGCAGAAGGGCTGGCAGGATTTATGGAGAAATCTTGGGAGTGCTTTGTAGCTGAATCTCAGAGTACATTTCTATGGCTGTTAGCCAAGAACATCACAACTGAGAAGTCTTCATAGGTGTGTCCCTGAAGGAATCAAATGGCCACCTGAGAGTGGGATTATGGAATACCCAGGGTCTGAGGGTTTAGCTACATCAGGCATGGAATATCTGAGGGGAAAAAAATCTACGTACACCATACTTTTATGTCTGTTAACTTTGTTCCTCTAAGACACAATTCTATCAATACAGCCATAGCTCTGTCAGGCATTCAGGGCAGGAATAACTCTAGACACACCAAGCTCTTTATCCATCTGCTTTAGTTCTCTGGTCTGAAACACTGTCTGCATAGTTTTAGTCCGTCCAGTTCCCTAGCCCACAGTCCTGCTAACGGCTAAGCTCTTACGTTTCCAGCCTCATCTTCATCCTCTGTCTCCATCTCTACTGCTCTCTACTGGCTCTCAGAAAACGCTACCCAAGATCTGCTCACCCTCTATGGAACCTCTGTCTTCCTCTCTTCTCTCTCCACATGCTGCCTGTTCTACAAAAAAAAAAAAAAAAAAAAAAAAAAAAAGCCTGCCTTTTCTTTCCCTGGACACACAGTTCTGTCTCCTCAGGAATGTGTTTCCACCCTACCTTCCACCGTGATATTTAAAAAAAAAAAAAAAAAAAAAAAAAACTCTTCTTCTCAGTCAATTGCTCTGGAGAGTGACTAGGCCTCAAGGCCAGGAGATGGTCTGAGCTTCATTTGCACAAAAAACAAAGCTATGCATCTCTGCCAGCTTGTCTTTTGCCTGTGTGACCTTATCCAGGTACTGGCTCCAGCAGGGAAGTTACTTAGAAGTTCATCAGATCTGAAACTATTTGGCCACGCAAGAATTTCATAGTAGAAGACAGCTGAAATATTAAAGGCTGGATAACACCAAATATTCATAATAAATGCCTTGCCTCTTGACAGACCCTTGGCCGGCCAAGATATAGCTTTAATACCACAACAGAAGCTCTTACATTTCCCTATATTCATTTATGTTGGCAAAGTTTCTCAGAACTGACTACTCCCTACTGCTTGTTGACTGTCTGTCTGTCTGTCTGTCTGTCTGTTTTTGAGACAGGGTCCCATGTATCCCAAGCTGTTCTGACTCACTATAGAGCCACCACGACTTTGAACTTCTCATTTCACTGCTTCTACGTCCCTCCCAGGTGTTAGGATTACAAGTATATGCCACCACATCCAGCTAGAAAGTGCTACTTCATGTATAAAATATTCACAAGATATTACTGCTGTGAGTGGCCAAGTATTTGCAGGAAGCTGGACAGAATGCTCTAAAACTGTCTATTACAATCAAGTATAAATTTTTTTTTAATTTTTTTGGTTTTTACATATAGGGTTTCTCTGGGTAGCCTTAGCTGTCTTGGAACTTGCTCTATAGACCAGGCTGGCCTCGAACTCACAGAGATCTGCCTTGCCTCTGCCTCCCTAGTGCTGGGATTAAAGACATGTGCCACCACCGCCCAACTTAGACTATCTTTTTTTAAAAAACAAGTTACTTTTCTGTGTTCCTGGGACACACTAGTACAAAGGTCCAGACTTAGGCAGAAAGCTGGGGGACTAGGTAGTCATTCCAGACCTTTACTTCTGCCTTGTCCTCAAACATGAATGATCAGGTTAGTGAGGGTCTCCTGTGACTAAGTTCCAGGACATAGCCCCAGCCACCCACGAGGAAGATATGAAGGGTCAGAAGGAGTAGAAAGTGAGGAGCAAGAAGAAGGAAGGCATCTGCACATTGCTAGGCCTGTCACGAGTTAACACCAGGCAAGCTGTGAAGCGCATTTCCAAAGTGATGGCCTCTGGGATGATGAATAGATTTGCCAAGGACAAGATCGCTGTAGCACAGAGAAGAGCATGCCCTGGAGAATGTTCGACTATAAGGTAGAAAGCATTCTGATGTATACTACAACACAGATGAGACCTGAAGATACTGGCAAAAGTGGAAAGAAGCCAGACAGAAAAGATCACATATTATATAAATCCATTTATGTGACATTTCCAGAACAGACAAATCCAGAAAGACAAAAATAGATTAATGGCTAATAGAGGACCGAAGAAAGGGTAAAGTGAATGAGGACTAACAGGTATGGATTTTATTTTAGGGGGATGAGAAAATTGTTTTGGAATGAAATAGGGTGTTCACATAACTTTGTGGATATCCTAACCACCACTGAATGATATTCTTTAAAATCATAAATTTTATGGTATATGAATTAACCTTTATTAAAAAACAGGACAAGGGGCTGGAGAGATGGCTCAGTGGTTAAGAACACTGACTACTCTTCCAGAGGACACGGGTTCAATTCCCAGTACCCACATGGCAGCTAACAACTATCTGTAACTCTAGGATCTGATACCTTCACATAGACATACATACAGGCAAAAGCACCAATGCAAATAAAATAAAAATAAATTTTTTAAAAAACAGGATGAAGCCAGGCGGTGGTGGCGCACGCCTTTAATCCCAGCACTCGGGAGGCAGAGCCAGGCAGATCTCTGTGAGTTCGAGGCCAGCCTGGGCTACCAAGTGAGTTCCAGGAAAGGCACAAAGCTACACAGAGAAACCCTGTCTCGAAAAAACAAAAACAAAAAACAAAAAAAAAAAACCAGGATGAAATGAGTGTCAAAATGATCTATGGATGCATATAGACAGAGGTACAAGAGATTGGGGAGACACCTGACATTTCTTGGTTACCTACTTGCTGTGGGATGTTCTGTATGTTAAATGTGTCGCTCTGATTGGTTAATAAATAAAACACTGATTGGCCAGTAGCCAGGCAGGAAGTATAGGCAGGACAAGGAGAGAGGAGAAGTGGAAAGCTGAGGCAGAGAGACACTGCCAGCCGCCGCCATGAGAAGATGTTAAGATACTGGTAAGCCACAAGCCACATGGCAACTTATAGATTATTATAAATTGGTTAATTTAAGATATAAGAACAGCTAGCTAGAAGCCTGCTACGGCCATACAGTTTATAAGTAATATAAGTCTCTGTGTGCTTACTTGGTTGGGTCTGAGCAGCTGCAGGACTGGTGGGTTAGAGAGATTTGTCCTGACTGTGGGCCAGGCAGGACCAGAAAAACTATAGCTACACCTACTGTACCCCAGACATGTAATTCTTTTACATTTATTTTCTCATTTAGGGCACACAGCAACTCTGAGAACTAGGCATATTTTCTTCGTTTCACAGATGAAGAAACCAAGGCTTATAGGTATAGTTTAGCCAAGGATACATAACTAGTTAATGCCACAGCACAATTAAAAACCAAGTCTCCTAGCACCTGGAAGGCTGAGGCAGGAGAATCAAAAGATGGAAGTCAGCCTGAGCAATATAGTGAGTTCCAGACCAGCCTGGGACGCATAATGAGACCATGTCTTTTTATCTGCCTTTGGTTTTGTCCTGCTTTTTGAGACAGGGTCTCATGCACTCAGGCTCAGATGCAGAGTTTTGAGCATCCTAAGCAAGCACTTTAACAACTAAGCTCCAACTGTAGCGCTGAGATCGAGTCTGTGTATAGATGCAGATCCAGGTCTATTGGGCTTCACAGGCCTTGTGCTTTCCACTCCAGCATGATGGTTCCCATTAGCTTCACCTAAAAGAAACCTAGTACTTCTTAGCTGTTCTCCCTTGCAGGGCCTTTCACAGCAGTGAACACACTCAGAAAATACCATCCGATGGCTCAGCAGTTAGACCACATGCTGCTCTTACAGAAGACCCAGGTTCAGTTCCCAGCGCCCACATTAGACAGCTCATAACTGTCTGCAACTTCAGGAACATCTGGTTCCTTCTCTTGGCCTCCAGGAGCACTGCAGGTACACAGTGCACATACAAACAAGTACACACACACACACACACACACACACACACACACACACACACACACTACACATGAATTTTAAGATAAATAATTTAAAATTAATATCTGTATGGTTAACAATTGTCACCTCTGCAGATGACACCTGGACCACTAGGTCTTACAGTGGCAACCACACCCCAGTCACCAAGTTCATTTTGCCAGTGGTCCCCACTGACCCAGCTCTCCAGGAACTTCTCCTTGGGCCCTGTCTGCTCACTTATGCCATACAGGGGCAGGCAATTTAGGAATGGTGACACTCATCTTCACTGACCCCATAGCCCCATGTATTTCTTCCTCCGTGTCCTCTGTTTTCTTGATATTTGTTAGTCTTGTGTGGTGACATCCAAGTTCTTGGTGAACCCCTGGCTTTGCACAAGTCCAACTCTTTTGAGGCCTGTGTGTTCTAGCTAACTGTCTTTGTGGTTAGCTTCCTAATGGCCTCCATGGCCCATGACCATTCACAGGTGTCTGTCAGCCCCTCTGTTATGATTCTGTCATGACTAAAGGGACCTGTCTCCATCCGGTGCCTGCTTCCTATGCATTTGGTGGAGCCAACTCTGCTCTTCAGACTAGGATTTTCTTTGCCCTACCTTTCTGCGAACTAAACCAGGTAACGCTATGTCTCTGACATCCCACCTCTTCTCCACCTGGCTTATGCCAACACAGCCATAACAGAGGTAGTCCTTTATATCTTTTCTGCCCTGGTTACCCTCCTGCCTGCCACGGTCATTCTCATTTTCTACTGCTGGGGCTTGGTGGCCCCTGGGAGGATGCGTATAGTTGCTGGTCTAGAGAAGGCTCATTCTACATCTGCTCTCATTCCCTGGCCATTGCCATTTTCTACAGCACTGCAGTTTTCATCTATGTCCAACCCCATGGATCTACTGGTAGTAAAAATGGCCAATTAGAGCTGGGCATGGTAGTGCACGCCTTTAATCCCAGCAATAGGGAGGCAGAGGCAGGTGGATCTCTGTGAGTTCAAGGCCAGCCTGGTCTACAGAGTGAGTTACAGGACATCCAGGGCTGTTAACACAGAGAAAAACTGTTAATACAGTCATGGAGAAAAGAAAAAGGCCAATCAGTGTCTATCTTCTACACCATAATAATACCAATGCTCAATCCCTTTATCTACAGCCTCTGAAACAAAGAGTTAAGAGATTTCTTGCAGAGGAATCTGGGGACCAGCTGAGCCCTGTGAGGTTGTCTGATGGAATGAGGAGGCCATCGCATCTTCCAAATCACATTGCAGGTTGACCTAACAGCTTCTGAAGAAAAAGGAAGCAAGGAGGACAATAAACATTGTATATTTAATTTATAAAGCATGTTCTTACCCAGTACCATACTGAACCGTGGCCACCATATAATTAGCAGCCATTGTTACAATAATCACATTTTACAAATAAAGGATACATGACTGGGAAAATAAGTTAATAAGCTGAATTCATTAAGAGGGTATGTATTTGGGCTGGCAAGATGGCTTAGGGAGTTCAGGGACTTGCTGCTAAACAGCGCAACCTAAGTATGACCTCTGGGTCTCACATGGGTGAAGGAGAGCACCAACTATGGAAAGCCGTCTTTTGATCATCCCTGTCCCATATAAACTCATAAATAAAAATCCTATAAGAACAAGAGGATGTGTGCTCAGCACCATGAGTTCCATGGCAGAACAAGGGGCATTTCAGTTACTCCACAACTGCCTTGCGTCACGTGCTATTACTGTTTCATCTTGTTTTGTTTTGGAGACTGAAGTGTACTCTAGCTTGAGCTGTCCCAGAACTCATTTTCAGTCTTTACTGCCTTTCCATCATAACTCCCAAGAAACTTCAGACAAGGGACCGTACAAGCATTGTAGTTCCCCACCATCTTGGCAAAGTGGGAATGAGCAATGGGCGGCTCAGTTCTTCCCTCTGCAAAAAGAAAGAACAGCAGGATAAAGGTACTTTTTTACATCTTGCTGCATTTCTTGTCAGCATGTTTCATTAGAACCTGGGGATCATTGAGTTGCAGAAACCAAGGGATTCTTTCTGCCAGCTGGTTCCCTCCAGAACTGGCTTTGCCACAAATTGGTACAGTCAGGTAAATGACATCTCTCATTTGGACTGAGCAGTAAGTAGCAAGGAGAATTTTTGGAATGACTAGAAATTGATACAAATGAGTAATATAAAGCAGTTGGAGTGAGAACCTGACCCATCCAAGCCACATCATCCCCAGATTCCTGCATTGCTGGATTTTTTTTTCCTAGAGAACTAAGGAGTCCAAACAGGGTGTGGCTCAGGGGCTGAGCTTGCCTAGAGTTCATGAAGATCTCAGTTCAACTTCTAACAACACAGTAAACAGATAAACTTCAGTATCAAGAGACTCTATCTTGCATTTCTGTTTTCTAGCGAGATGTCTGTGCATGTCTCATAATTGCCAAGGGTGTGGGATGTGGGGCTTGTGTAGGTGTGTGTGAACGGTGCTTGGGCAGTGACAGCATTATGTAAGATACTGGGCCTTGGAGGATGACTCAAAACCTTTTTTAATATTTGGTATCAGCATTTTATGTATAAAATGTGTAGGCATTAGTGTTTTAGAGAATCATACAAGTGAAGTTGAACTCAAATATCTAGCTGCGACCTGAACACTGGACAAAAGGCATGCTCCTAGCTGGGCCTAGCGGCACACACCTTTAATCCTAGGATTCCGCCAGGCAGAGACAGATGGATTCTGTGAGTTTGAGGCCAGCTTGGTCTACAGAGTGAACTTCAGAACAGTCAAAGCTACGTAATGAGACCCTGTCTCAAAAAAACAAAACAACAACGAAGACAGGTTCCCAAATCAGTGCAAAGTCTGACTTGAATTAAGGAGGCTCCAGCCTGCAAGTTTGGGTTATTGTTATTTTTCTTTCCCAGATCTAATAGAAATTATTCTAAATAGAGGGACTCTAAGTAAACAAGCAGGCCTGTCACAGCAGCAAGCATGAAAACATTAAACATCACCTAAGTGTTCAAGAGAGAGGTAAATGATGTATCCCCCTAAAGGAAGGATTTTATGTTTCAGAAGACTGTGTCGGAACATGGAAAGAGACATCCTGAGTGCAAGTGCAACCATATGGTAAAGTGAGGAGCCCTGTGGTAGTGTAGCCTGTAAGCCCCCTACTTGGAAAATGGAAGCAGGAGTATCATCCTTAGGTCATCCTTAGCTACATAGTGAACTCAAAGTCAGCTGGGCTACAAGAGACCCTGTCTCAAAAAAAAAAAGGAATTGCAAAGCACAAGAAAAGTAAGTAATAGCTCTTTTAAAGTGGTAGTACAGCCAGGCGGTGGTGGCTCACACCTTTAATCCCAGCACTCGGAGGAAGAGGCAGGCCAGGCGGATCTCTATGAGTTCAAGGCCAGCCTGGTCTACAGAGTGAGTTTCAGGACAGCCAGGGCTACACAAGGGAAACCCTGTCTCAAGAAACCAAAGTATGTGTGTGGGAGGATGGGGGAAGGGGAGGGTAGTACAATAAGAGTTTTAAAAAAATTTTTCTCAAATTTTTTCCAAAATTAAAAAAAATAGCATCAAAATTAGTTTTGACACTTTATTGTGAAAAAGGAATAATCAGGGCCAGTGAGATAACTCAGTGGGTAGAGGCAATTGGCACCAAGCCTCATTACCAAAATGTAAGCCCAGGAGCTACATGGTAGAAAAGAACTGACTCCCAGAAGTTGTCCTCTCTCTCTCTCTCTCTCCCTCCCTCTCTCTCTCTCTCTCTCTCTCCCTCTCTCTCTCTCTCTCTCTCTCTCTCTCTCTCTCTCTCTCTCTCTCTCTCTCACACACACACACACACACACACACACACACACACACACACACACACATACACACACACTCAAAATAGAGAAATGAATAAATTCATAACTATAAAAATCCTTCCCAGGAGCTGAGTAGACACATTTCTCCCATTTTTCTTCATTTTTATGCTGCTGGGGATCAAATCTAGGGCCTTATGAATGCTAGGCAAGCACTCTGCCACTGAGCCATATCTCCAGCTACATTTTTAAAATTTATTTATTTATTTATTTATTTATTTATTTATTTTTGGTTTTTCGAGACAGGGTTTCTCTGTGTAGCTTTGCGCCTTTCCTGGAACTCACTTGGTAGCCCAGGCTGGCCTCGAACTCACAGAGATCCGCCTGGCTCTGCCTCCCGAGTGCTGGGATTAAAGGCGTGCGCCACCACCGCCCGGCTTAAATTTTATTTTTTATGTGTATGTGTGTGTGTGAGAGTATGTGTATGTGCACCACATGCACACAGAAGCCTGTAGAGATCAGAAGAAGGCATCAGATCCCCTGGAACTGGTGTTACAGATAGTTGTGAGCTGCCATGCAGGTGCTGAGAACCGAACCTGGGACCCCTGGAAGAAGAATAAGCACATTTGACTGCTGCCCCATCTCTCCAGCCCCCACATTTCTCTCTTCTGTCTTCTTTCATCAGCAACTAACCAGCTCCTGGTATGTTTCACATTCCTTTACCTTATAAACCACTTTTTAAAAAAACAGTTTCACATGTGTATGTATGCCTTGCATGCCGACCACTCTCAGCCTGTCTTCCCCACCACTCAGCTCCTTCCCCACAAAACTCTCATGTTCATGTCTACTTGTTTTATTTTGTGACCCACCAAGATCAACCAGGGCCTTCTGTGTGGCCCTGGGTTTGAAGCTGTCTGTTTGAGACTGGTGGGCTCAGCGGAGAGTAAAAAAAATAGTGATTCCTTCTCTCCCAGAATCTACTGATAGTCAATAGATCAGAAGTAATGGGTAGGGCCCTGTGAGCCCCTCCTCTCCCTCGACGGATTGGGCTGGTCTCATGGGTTGATGTAACTGCAGTTGATAGGAGCGAACTATGACTTCAATAGCGAGTCAAGCCTAAGGGATGGTACTCCGTGGCACTTCACCCCATCTCCCAGCCCTTGCAAACTGTTTGCTCCCTCTTCTGCAATGTTAACTGAGCCTTAGAGAAGGTGGCATCAATGATTTGATAAAACTACATTTTTTATTATGTACCTGCAATTGGAGTCAGGACTAGAAGTCTGTAGTAAAGAGATTTAGTAAAAGGTAGTCGTATTCATTGTTCTAGAAAAATATGTATGTGTTGATGGGGTGAGAGACAATGTGTCAGTGCTATGTGAACTAAGGGTCAGATGCTTTAGGCAGACAATCTGCACATGTGCTTGAAACCTCAGTGTGCCCCCAGTGACATAGCTCCTAATCCTTCCCAAACAGTCTCACCAACTAGGGATCAACCATTCAAACATATGAGTCATTCTCATTCAAGCCACCACCAAAGGTAACTCGAGATACAGCAGATCTCTCTCCAGGGGAACTTCTGGTCACCATGGTGGTGTCTGGCCCCTTTCATCTTGTAATGCTACTATCTCAGCCTGTGCCCTCCAAGGGCACAATGGTGAGGGAAATAGCCAAGACCATGAAGAATTTCTTTAAGAACCTATCCTGAATCTGGCTTTCCAACCCATGTCTGGTCACAAAGCACTCTTACAGCCTTGACATCACAACAAGGGTAACTAGAAGATATCTGCTTCCTTTTCACCCAGAGAAAGAGGGGAAAATGAAATTTAGTTAACAGTTAGCTTGATCTGTCACTCGCCAATCTCCCAATTGATTAAGAGTGTCATCTGTAAAGGATAGTAAAACACCAGTGGAGAGCTGGAGATATGGCTCAGTAGGTAACAGCATTTGCTATGCACATATGAAGACCTGAGTTTATATCCAACACCCACCTAAAAAGCTCAGCACGACTGCACATACACCTGTAACTCCAGGGCTGTGTGAGGCTGAGATAGGGGGATCTATGGCAAACACACTAGCTATAGCTCTAGGTTCAGTACATGTGCTGGCTAGTTTTATGTCAACCTGACACAAACTAGAGTCATCTGAAAGGAGGGAACCTCAACTGAGAAAATGCCTCCATAAGATCTGGCTATAGGGCATTTTCTTAATTAGTGATCAAGGGGGGAAACCCAGCCCACTGTGGGTGGTGCACCCCTAGGCTGATGGCTCTGGATTCTGTAAGAAAGCAGGCTGAGCAAGCCATGGAAAGCAAGCCAGTTATCAGCATCCCTCCATGTGTGTTTGGTCATGGTCACAGCAAGTGTAACCCCCACTAGGACACTAAAAGACAACATCTCAAGGGAATAAGGCAGAGTGTCTAATAAATCAGGATACAACATCTTCCTCTTCTGCACTCACACACAAGCACAGACACTACACACATCCACACACACACAGATGGGGAGAGAGAGAGAGAGAGAGAGAGAGAGAGAGAGAGAGAGAGAGAGAGGATCAAGTTAAAAAGTTTGTTAAAACCACCAATGAAGCCGGGCAGTGGTGTGTACACCTTTAATCCCAGCACTTGGGAGGTAGAGGCAGGCAGATCTCTGTGAGTTCAGGGCCAGCCTGGTCTACAGAGCAAGTTCCAGGATGGCCAGAGCTACACAGAGAAACACTGTCTTGAAAAACACAAAAACATAAATAAATAAATAAATAAATAAAGTACTGATTCATTCACATTTCTGTGTAATTGAGGTAGACAATTTTCTTAAGCATAAATTTCAAAATAAATTTATTCAACCTCTGTTTAGTTGTGATGGTAGCAACTTCAGATCCAAGAGTTTCTCAACTTGTAGCAAGTTGAGTTGCCTGAATTGATCTAGCTCTGTTGAACAGGTTTTTAGATTACATACTCGAGTTGTATGTTGTCCCCACAAACCATCAAAGTAATTCTAAGACCAACAAGGTGCTTGGCTGAAGCTGATGGGCTGCTACTTTGAGTTCTAAGATTAAATAACACACAACATAGTGGTATTCACTAAGAATGATTTTATCAAACTCTTGTAATATTTAACCAAAGAAGGAAGCATATAAGAGCAAGTCAACTCATAAAGAAGAAGCAATCAAAACAACACAAAATAAGATGGTATTTTAGAAATGTAGAAGTCAGAAACAGGAAGTTTCAAACACTGAATGTGCATATGACTGACATGGCTCTATTTGTCAAAAATGTTCAATTTATATTCTGACATTCCACATCCTTATATGTTATTGTATTATCTGATTTTTTTACTGATTTGATGGGAATAAAGGTATGTTTTTGGAGAGTCTAGGGAGAAATCTCAGTGTGAGTTTAATCCTCAGAATCCATATTTGTCAGGCATACACTTGTAATCCTAGCCCCAGGGAGGTGGAAACAGAGGACCTGAGGCTCCTTGGCCAGCAAGCCTAAACTACCTGCAACTCTGACTCAAAAGAAGAGGCCAGGCAGTGGTGACACACACTTTAATCCTAGCAATCAGGAGGCAGAGGCAGGTGGATCTCTGTGAGTTGGAGGCCAGCCTGGGCTACAGCGCAAGTTCCAGGACAACTAGAACTACATAGAAAAACCCTGTCTAGAAACCCTTCCCCTCCCCCCACAAAAAAAAAATTAAGAGAAAGGCAGCCTGAGGACCAACACCTAAGGCTGTCCTTTGCCCTCCATGTGCATATACACACCTGCGCACACACCCTAAACATGCACATTTCAATTGCTAAATGTGGTTTTCAGCAGACAAGTCCCACATGTCTTTCATTAGCTGTGAAAATGTATATGGATAAAGAATTCAATTTGCTACAAGTTGAGAACCTCTTGGATCTGAAGTTGCTATCATCATAACTAAACAGACATTGAGCAAATATTTATAGACATCTAATCTAAGGCATGATGAATTATTACTCTGCCGGATTCGCCTTTATCGCCACTATGTCTTATACTCCTGCACCATCCCCAGTGTCCCTCACCTTTAACCCAAGGCAATAAATGAATGCAGTGAAATCATCCATTTCTCGTAGTGATGCTACAACCGGATGAACCAAAGCCACAATTAAAACAAGTGCACATTCAGAAACTGCAATAGCTTGACCATTTTTAACGACATATTTGGGGTTGGGGGCTGCTCTTCTGAGTGGCTGTGATTCTCAATCTACCCTTCAATAATACACAATGCTAGTTGGCTACAGTGACACACACCTGTAACCCCAGTGTGTGGAAGCTGGGTCAAAGGATCAAAAGTGTGAGGCCAACCTGGGTAACATGTCTTAACCACTGAGCCATCTCTCCAGTCCCGGGTAACATAGTAAGACTCAGTATCAAAGAAACAAAACACACAATAGTTCTCAGAAATTTTTTTTCCTAAAGTAAAATGCCTGGTGTTTTAACTTTATGCTTATGTGTTTGTTTTGGTAAACTAAAAAGGAAGGAAGGGGAAAAGTTCAATCCAGAGAAACAGAGACATAAGACAAAGAATAAGCTGCAGATGAAACTCAGTGATGGAGTGTTCCCCTACCATGTATGAAACCCAAAGTTTCATCCCTACCACCACACAAAAAAGCAGGGGGCTTCAAACATAATATAAAGGTGTAGTTTGATTTTACATTTGAATGCTACATAGTATATTCTGTGTATGTGAATATTCGAGCTACTAAAATACGCTACTAAAAAGCGTATTTTAAATATGTTCATCCACTCCATGGTGCCACTCTGGCTCTGGGGGGTGTCTCAGGCTGCATCTATCTGAACCTGCCACACAGCCATTTCTTATTCTTATCCTGTACCCCTCAAGGATTTCCTGGAGTTTTGCCAGAAGTGAAGCTCACTTCTTTGACTTTCTTTGCTTTCCAAGCTTAGAGAAGTTTTCATTTAGGCTTTGAGAAAAGGGCAGGCACTGGGGAACTGGCGCTGACTGGTCACATGCTCTTAGATGCTTGTGGTTAAGCCGTGACTTTCTGCCTTGGGTTATTGATAGTCCTAGCATTTGAAGTTCAAAAGCTTTTAATCACAAAGGTTTTATCTCTGCCTTCAGTTTCCAAAACATATTTGAAACCTCAAAGGCCAGGGATTGACTTTTTTGGTATCTGCACTATGCTACAACAACTGTTACCCTAGGGCCTGTGGCCAAGAGGTCAGTTTGGATGAGGAAGGAGCACCGAGCAAATATATATATACATATTTTTTCAGGGATAAAAATCAGTATATCACAGTATTCCACTATGCATAATTGTAAAGATCCAGACACTTGCTCTATCATTACACTTTACTTCTGAGCCACAAGCTCTGACATATAACATTTTGTACATGTGCTTCAGGTTTGGTTGTTTTCCTCTATAATTGAAAACAGTTGTTAGACTCACTTAAATTCAAAAAGGATCACATTTACTGTTTTGGCATAGTAAATATCTCAGCTGTAAAATCATTAACATCAGCACTTTATTTTTCCATTTTTCCACTAACTTTTATAAATAAGGGCAAATACGCTATAAAATGCTAAGCAGTTGCAAAACATTGCCATATCTAGATGGCAAAGCTGCTTGAAGAAAGCTATGGGCTGGCAGGTGGCACATCTGGTTACGTAAGGTAACTTGATAGAGCTGTGTGTTTAATGAAATAGGAAAAGTCAAAATTCAACACAGAAGTCTAGATGTGTTTGATGCAAACACGGTACATGGTGCTGCATGCCTACAGATCCAGCACTCAGGAGATGAAGGGAAGCGGATGAGAATGGTCAAGGATATCCCAGCTATGTGCAAAGTCAGCATGGACTACAGAAGACCCTGTCTCCAAAGGGCATGGGAGGTGTCTAGTGTATACCTGAAAATGCCAGTAATAGAGATGTTAGTGATTATCTGTATTTTGATTCATTAATTTTGTTCACCTCTCATTCATCCTAATATTCCTTAAATATAATGTAACAATTTTTGGAAACTTATTTATATGAATGTTTGCCTGTATGTATGTATGTATGTGTACCACATGCATGCAGTGTTCAGAGATCAGAAGAGGGCTTCAGATCCCCTGGAACTGGCCTCAAACTAACAGAGATCTGGCTGCCTCTGCCTCCTGAGTGCTGGGATTAAAAGGGTGTGCCACCATAGCCTGGCCTACTTTATTATTTTTAATAGCTGCTATAAAGGGAATTGCATCCACATACTTAGGTAATTTTTTTTACTATTATTTGTGTGTGTGTGTGTGTGTGCGTGTGTGTGTGTCCACACGTGCATGTACATACATGCCATGGAATGTTTGTGGAAGTCAGAGGATAATTTTGTAGAATCAGTTATCTCCTTCCATCTTTACATGAGTTCTAGGAATCAACTCTGGTCCACAGGCCTGCATAGCAAGTATCTCTACCTGATGATCCACACGTGGTCTTACTAATCCATTCCTTGGTTATTTTAGACAGGGTCTTGCTATGCAGTCCAGACTAATCCTGAATTCACAATCTTCCTGCATCAGCTTCCAGAGTTTGGAATTATAGGAGTGTGTCACCACCACAGTTGGTCCAATAATTTTCTTAATTTCTGTTTCAGGCTGATTGTTGCAAATGTGGAGAAATTCAGTTGATTTCTAGACCCTATAACATATAGTACACATTTCCAGTGAAATCAAGAACAAGACAAGGTTGTCCACTCTCTCAATACCTATCCAATATAGCACTTGAAGTCTTAACTAGAGCAATAAGACAACTGATGGATATCAAGGAGAATATAAATTGGAAAGGAAGAAGTCAAAGTATGGTTTTATATAAAATTTGCAGATGATATGGTTTTATATATAAATGATCCTAAAAACCTACCAGGAAACTTCTACAGTAATGTACTGATAAATACATTCAGTAAAGTAACAGGATGCTAAATTAACACACAAAAATCAGTACCCTTCCTACATTCAAATGACAAATGGACAGGGAAACAATACCTTTCATGGTAGTCTCAAAAAAAAAAAAAAAGGGGGGGGATAACTCTAACCAAGCAAGTGAAAGACTTGTATAATAAAAACACACTGAAGAAATAAATTGAAGAAAGTATCAGAAGAGGGAAAGATTTCCCTCACTCATGGATTGGTAGATTAACATTGTAAAAATGGCCACCTTATTAAAAGCAATCTATAGATCCAATGCAATTCCCACCAGTTCTTCACAGACAATTTTCAGCTTCATATGGAAACATACATACACACACACACATACACACACAAAAAAAAACAAAAAACAAACAACAACAAAAAAAAAAAAAAACAGGATAGCTAAACGATCCTGAGTAACAACAGAACTGCTGGAGGTATCACCATCCCAGATTTCAAGTTGTACTAAAGAGTCACGGTAATAAAAACAGCATGGTATTGGCATAAAAACAGGCATACTGATCAATGGAATTGAAGGGAAGGCCCAGGCATAAGTACATACACCTATGGACACCTGATTTTTTACAAAGAAGCCAAAAATACACACTGGAAAAAAAATAGGATCTTCAACAATTGGTGATGATCAAACTGGATGTTTGCATGCAGAAGAATGCATAGACCCATACTTGTCACCCAGTACAAAAGTCAAATCCAAACAGAAAAAAGACCTTGGCACTAACACCAGATACACTGAACTTAATAGAAGAGAAAATGGGGAACATTGTACAAGTGTATCACTTTTTCAGTAGCCATTCATCAGTTGATGGACATCTAGGCTGTTTCCAGTTTCTGGTTACTATGAACAGAGCAGCAATGAACATGGTTGAGTAAGTATCTCTGTAGTAGGATGGTGTTAGATTCCCTGGACAGTTGTGAGCTGCCATGTGGGTACTGGGAATTGAATCAGGTCCTCTGGAAGAGCAGCCTGTGCTTTTAACTGCTATATCATTTCTCCAGTCCTCTACTTTAAGATTTCATCTTACACCAGTAAGAATTGCCAAAATCAATAAAACAAATGACGCACATACTGGTGAGGATATGGGGTAAGGGGAATACTCATCCATTGCTAAGGGGACTGCAAACTTGTACAGCCACCATGGAAATCACTGTGGCTGGTCCCCAGGATGCTGGGAATAGATCTACATAAAGATCCAGCTATAACCACTCTTGGGCATATACCCCAAAGACTCTACATCCTACTACAGAGATACTTGCTCAACCATGTTCATTGCTGCTCTATTCATAATATAATATTATTCAGCTATTAAAAAATGAAATCATGCCCTGCAATGGTTGTACACACCTTTAATTCTAGCACTCAGGAGGAGAGGCAGTCGGATCTCTGTGAATTGGGGGCCAGCCTGTTGTGGAATATTTGTTTAAGATATGTTATTCATTTATGCTGTGAAATATTTGTTTAATGATGCAAAGATGTGTTGCATTTTTTTGTGTTGCATTTGTTTGACTCTGTAAAACTGTGTTCCTCTGCCAATCTAAAACACATGATTGGTCTAATAAAGAGCTGAATGGCCAATAACTAGGCAGGAGAAAAGGATAGGCAAGGCTGCCAGGCAGAGAGAATAAATGCAAGAGGACAGAAAGAAGAGCAAGGAGCAAGAAAAGGAGGAGAGGAGGATGCCAGGGACCAGCCACCCAACCACACAACCAGTCACAGAGCAAGAAGGAAAGAAAGATATACATAGAATGGACAAATGTAAAAGCTTAGAGGCAAAATGTAGACAGGAGAATTTCAGTTAAGAAAAGATGGCTAGAATTAATCCAAGCTAAGCTTGGGCATTCATAAGAGAAAGTTTCCATGTATTTATTTGGGAGCTGGGTGACAGACCCCCCAAAGAGTAAAGTTGTATTTTGGTTTTTTGGGTTTTTTTTTTTGATGATTTATTATATACACAGTATTCTGCCTGCATGTATGCCTACATGCCAGAAGAGGGGCCCAGATTTCATTATAGATGGTTGTCAGCCACCATGTGGTTGCTGGGAATTGAACTCAGGACCACTGGAAGAGCAGTCAGTGCTCTTAACCTCTGAGCCATCTCTCCAGCCCCAAGAGTAGAATTTAAAAAAAAACACACACACACATTACAAATAGATCCATATCTGTCACCATGCACAAAACTCAAGTCCAAGTGGATCAAAGACCTGAACATAAATCCAGTTACACTAAACTTAATAGAAAAGAAAGTAGGAAGCACTCTTGAACGCATTGGCACAAGAGACCATTTCCTAAATAAAACACCAACAGCACAGACCCTGAGCACAACAATTAATAAATGGGACCTCTCAAAATTGAGAAGCTTTTGCAGGGTAAAAGACACAGTCAATAAGACAAAAAGACAGCCAACAGAATGGGAAAAGATCTTCACCAACCCCACATCTGACAGAGGACTGATCTCCACAGTATATAAAGAACTCAAGAAACTAGACATCAAAATACTGAACAGTCCAATTAAAGAATGGGCTAAAGAGCTAAACAGAGAATTCACAAAACAAGAATCACAAATGGCTGAAAGACATTTAAAGAAATGCTCAACATCCTTAATCATTAGAGAAATGCAAATCAAAACGACTCTGAGATACCACCTTACACCTGTCAGAATGGCTACGATCAAAAACACCAATGACAGTCAATGTTGGAGAGGATGTGGAGCAAAGGGAACATTCCTCCACTGTTGGTGGGAATGTAAGCTTGTACAACCACTGTGGAAATCAGTATGGCGGTTTCTCAGAAAATTAGGAATCGAACTACCTCAAGACCCAGCCATCCCACTCTTGGGCATATACCCAAGGAATGCTGATTCATATCATAAAGATACATGCTCAGCTATGTTCATAGCAGCACTATTTGTAATAGCCAGAACCTGAAAACAACCTAGATGCCCGTCAACGGAAGAATGGATGAAAAAATGTGGTACATATACACAATGGAGTACTACTCAGCAGAAAAAAACAATGAAAGCATGAAATTTGCAGGCAAATGGATGGAACTAGAAAAAATCATCCTGAGTGAGGTAACCCAAACCCAGAAAGACAGTCATGGTATGGACTCACTCATAAGTGGATTCTAGATATAAAATAAAGAACAATCAGACCACAACCCATAGAACCATGGAGGCTATATATATAGCATGGAGGTCCCTAGGACGACTGTGGCTTATAATAAATTTCAGTTTTACTCAATTATTGAAAAAAAATAGCCAAATGAATGGAAACACATGAACTATGAACCAAAGGCTGAGGGGCCCCCAGCTGGATCAGGCCCTCTGAATAGGTGAGACAGTTGATTGGCTTGATCAGTTTGGGAGGCAACTAGGCAGTGGGACCAAGTCCTGTGCTCATTGCATGAGTTGGCTGTTTGAAACCTGGAGCTTATGCAAGGACACTTTGCTCAGTCTGGGAGGAGGGGACTGGACCTGCCTGGACTGAGTCTACCAGATAGATCGTAGTCCTCAGGGGAGGATTTGCCCTGGAGGAGGTGGGAATGGGGGGTGGACTGGGGGTAAGGAGAGGGGGTGGGAGTGGGGAGAACAGGGAACCCATGGCTGATATGTAGAACTGAATGGTATTGTAAAATAAAAGGAAAAAAATATTAATCATCAAACACACACACACACACACACACACACACACACACACACACACACACACCAAACAAAAAACCACACCATCCTGGTCTACAGTCTACAGAACAAGTTCCAAGACAGCCAGAGCTACACAGAGAAACCTTGTCTCAAAAAAAAAAAAAAAAAAAAGGCGGTGGGGGGGGGGGGCTGCAGAGATGGCTCAGCAGTTAAGAATACTGGCTGCTCTTCCAGAGGATCTGGGTTTGGTTGCCACCACCCACATGGCAGCTCACAACTGTCTGTAACTCTAGTTCCAGGGGATCTGACACCCTTAGACACACATGCAGGTGTGTCTAATCAATGCACATAAAATAGAAATAAATCTTAAAAGTAAATTCTTAAAAAATGAAACAAAGAAATCATGAAATCTGCAGGTAAATTGATGAAACTAGAAGAAAAATCATCCTGAGTAAGGTAATCCAGACCCCAAAAGACAAATACTGTATGTTTTCTCTTGTATGTGGATGTTAGCTTTTAAGCTTTTGACAGGCATTTAACAATCCATATAACCACAGAGGTTAGGTATAGAGTAAGGAACTGGCGGGGTGTCCTCCAAGGAAATAGAACATATAGTTATGGAGAGATGGGGAGAGACTGGAGCAGATTAAATGGAGAAGAGAATGAAAGAGTGGGATATAAAGAAGGGAATGAGATGAGGGAAGGGACAGCTAACACTAAGGGCCATTTGAGGATCATAAGGAAATCTACTATAGTTGATTTCATACATATATGAAAGAAATCTAGATGGAATCACCAAATAATGGGGGAGACAGTGCTGCAACTAGATATCTCACCACCAGTGTCAGGAATGGGTCACATCTAGTTGAGTTTTTGTTGGCCAAAGGGGCCCCATGGAAACCCCCAAACATCTCAGGCTATTACAAAGGCTGGTTGCTCTCCACAAACTGATGGTAATGCTCTATTGCTGAAGACAACAACTGAACACAGAAAAGTCAAGCTGGTGCTTAAATAGAGGCTTCACCCTTACTAACTAGCATTCACGGTACCGGAAGGTACTTTACGCACTACCAGAGGAGAAAAGTGTACCAACCCCACTACAAACCCTGCAACATGCAACGGTGATCTGCTTGAAGACAAGCTGGTGTAATAGTGGCAAAAAAGTTGTGGGAGAAACTAAACACTATCTGATTAGATTTAAGGCCCACTCCAGTAGATGGAACCCATGTCTGACACTGCTTGGGTGACCAAGAACCTAAGACTGGATAGGCCACAGGCCTAGGGGAAACCCAAATACTATTGTTCTGCTAAGAGAATGTAGTAATACAATTATTCCTAATGACACTCTGTGATACCCATATGAGTGCCTTACTCAGCCACCATTAGAGAAGGAAGCATCTTCTTGCAGTAGAAGGGAACACACACAGTGGCTCACAACCAGACACGTGTGGAGTGGGAGACTTTGGTGCACTCAGTCCTAACTGGATGTCACTATCAAAGCACTCCCCTCAGGGAACTGTGTGGAAGAGGAGATGGAAAGAGTCTAAGAGTCAGAGGGGATGGATGACTCCATGGAAACAGTGTCTTCCAGACACGATAAGACTGATGCACATATGAACTCACAGAGACAGTGGCAGCATCCCTCTGGGCCTGCACAGGTTCAAACCAGATGGGGACCCAGCCCTGAGAGAAGAAAGTGGACATGGGCTCCCATCCCTAACAAAGAAACTATCTGCAATTGATACTCGCTTGCAACAGAAAAATTTATTTTCTCCAATGGAGTCTCACTGAGTATATCAACCACACTTCAGGTAGGCTCCATGCCCAGAAATAGTTGGCCAACACAAAATAAATTCAATGGTATTTTTATAGGCTTTTTGTGTTATATCATATTGTTTGCGCACTTTTGCTTGTATATTTTGGTTTCAAATTTCTGTATTTTTGTGGGGGTTTGTTTGCCTCACATTTTCATTGTTGTTTGTTTGTTTTTGTTTTTTCGAGACAGGGTTTCTCTGTGTAGCTTTGTGCCTTTCTTAGATCTTGCTCTGTAGACCAGGCTGGCCTTGAACTCACAAAGATCCTCCTGCCTCTGCCTCACAGTGCTGGAATTAAAGGTGTGCACCACCACCACCACCACCACCACCACCACCACCACCACCACCACCCAGTTTGTTTTGTTTTTTTAAAGAGGGGAGCATAGAATTGGGTGGGTGGGGTGGTGGGGAGGATCTGGGAGGAGTTGGGGGAGGGGAAAAGATAAGAGCAACAATCATAGCAATGATGGGAACAACGAGGAAATAACAGTAACCAAAGCAATCAAGGACAAGGGAGCAAATCTCAGAGAATTTAGGACATTGATGACACAGTGATTTTGGGTGCAGAATCTAAAATCCTGTCATAATCACTGAAGCCTAAATGGTCTCTGAGAGAATGCAGTTCAGGATAGCACTGTGCTACCAGGACAAACAAATCAGAGGAAAGGCATTCTGCTCACCTTCCATTCCTCCTCCTAACACCTTGCTTAAGTGAACCCTTAGAGCATTTCTAATATGTAGTTCAACTTCGAAACATTGTTAAAATGGACATTTCCACTGATATAAGCTTTCTGGAAAACAGTGTGGTAATACATAAGCAAAGCTTTTAAAATATTCCACAATTTTTGACCCAGCAATTCCTCTGTTAAGACAATAATCCAGAAAACAAAGGTTTAGACAGAAATAAGTTTATTGAAGCATATTTATAATATTATTCATAGTTATAATACTTAAGTATGCAGCAACTGAACAAAAATTAAATAAATAATGGTATATTCATGCAGCCATGAAAATAATTGGTTTTGAAGAATTAATTTAGGAATATTGTCTAAAACAAAACTGGACAGAAAAGCAGGCAATTGTGTCACCTGTATTGCATAAGCTTTATTACTTTTAAATAGATTTTTATAAAAAAAAAAAAAAACAGATGAAAGGATACCAGAATGTTAATAGTGGTTGTTTCTGGATGGAGAGACCCAAGATTATAAGTACTTATCCTGTGCTAAGGAGGAAAAAAAAACCCACACCCTTTGATTTGATACTCTATAAACTATCTTCAGTTACACTTTTCAAATTGTACAGCTAGTAAAAAACACTAGAAGAAAGTTACCCAGTACAGCTTTCTCTGCTGTTATCAGTTTTGAATCTAAAAAAAAAAAAAAAAAAAAAAAAGCCTGACCTTTGACGATTTCAGCAAACTCTGCAAAGCAAAGCTTGTTTTGTTTGAGACCAGGTCCCATGTGGCCTAGTTTGATGTCAAACTCACTATGTAGCCAAGGATGACTAGTAATCCCTTGCCTCCCCTTCCCAAGAGCTGGGATTACAGGAGTATGCCACTACACCCAGCTTCTGCAAAATCTTTTATTGTGCCCCTCTCATCCCATTTACTAGGTCCTCTAACTGGATCGATCACTGGCTATCACACAGAAATAATACAACTGAGTCCAAAGTGCAGAAGCACAAGACATGCTCGGGTGGGAACCAGTTGGGGATGGGAGGAACATGAGCACAGAGTCCATGCAAAATAGAGAGGACTGAGTCGAGTAGTCCAGGACAAGGCTGGCTCTCCAAATTCTAAACTGTGTATAGATGCAGAACCACCCAACCCCTAGACTTCCTCAAGAAGATACTTCATACCTTAGCCTTAAAGGAAATGGTGTTCTCTTTAGAAGATGACCAAGACTTCAGACACTAAACTCCTGCAGCTGGGGTTAAGCAGCTGGGAGGAGAAGAGAAGATACACCATGCCGACAAGCTGAATCTTTAGAGAAGAATTTCTGACACTTTGGTGTACTTGAGGATTATCATTTAAATTGCTGCTTCTACCACCAGAAATTCGCTTTAACCAATCTAGAGTAAGATCGAGAATACAGCTTCCCCTCATCCCAACCCCACCCCAGAGAAGTTACAGGGGGTAGTAGCAGGTAGCTATGATCAAAGCACATTGTATAAATTATGAAATTCTCAAAGAATAAATAAAAATATATTTAAAAGGGAATACTGTATTTTAACCAAGCAACCCCATAAGCTCCCGGGTTTTCCTGATGCATGAAGCATAAATTTAAACTCTCAAATTGTAGGCAAAACACTGTGTATCTGCAATTTTCTAGAGAAGTCCCATAACTATCAATCAGATTCTCAAGGAGTTCCATAACTCAAGAATACTAAGAACTGTCTTAATGAGCTCAGAAGTGAGAGACCCTTACTCAAGGATTGAGTTGGAGGGACAAGGGAGAGATTAAAATATATATACAATTATGGGGCAGAGAGGAGTAGAAGCAAGCCTACAATATTGACAACTTATTCTCACTAGACTGGGGCAGCTTGTCCCATGAGTGTGTACCCATGCACTTTGAAAAAGCACGGGGATCAAAGAGACTTTAGTGCCAGAAGGAGTGACAGACAAGTCCACGGCTCTTCCAAGAGGGAAAGATTTCAAGTTTGAAGAGAAGAAGGAAAAGATGGCCAACTGCTGGAGTTTTGTACTCTGGAATTCAAGCAAGTATAAGGCACAGTGGGTTGGGGGAAAGGGAAAGAGGTGTGGTGGTGAATGTTACCAAGATGCACTGTGTGTGGTGTGTGGAAATTGCCAGAGGATGATGACTTTTTTAAAGGTACAGTGCTGTTAAGAAGGTGTGGTGTGGATGAGAAGCAGCCATGGCTGAAAGAGGAGCTGTTATGGTGGAAGAAGTTGCCGTGAGCCTACTCAGCAGGCATCGTTCCCTACCATCCACCCTCATCAGTCATGGTGCGCAGAAGTCCATCTGCAAGACTACTCAGAGACACCGAGACACAGAAACCGGCTGTGAGTCCGGGTGCTCTGTCAAGAGCAGGAGGGAGCTGGGGTCCAGTCCATACAGCAGCTGCTCAGAGCTCTCTCTGTCCTTCCTAGAAACAAATTACTATACACAAATTTACCTCCTGGGCCAAACCTTGATTAGCTAAACTCCCTTAAAACAAACTTCTCATTCATTTGTAATACTGTGGTAGCCTTGTGACCAATTTTCCTACTTTGTCTATTCTCTACTATAATTTTTCAGCAGTATATAGTTCAAGTATCAGCCTTTAAAATATCCAAATGATTCATCAACAGCCATAAACAAATCTTTTAAGTCTTCTACAGTCATGCTTATAAATGAAATGTTACCAACAAACCAAACTTAACAAAACTTAGAAGCAGGGCTGTTCTTGTTAAATGTGACAAGGAGTCTCCTTGGTTCCACCTCGCTATCCTTATGGCTATTCCAGAATTCCTTACCCCAAACCCTCAGTCCCACAGAAATCTGCAACCCACCCTCTGCCTACACTTGGCAGGGAAAGAAACATAACCCAAAACCCACCTCTGCTGCTGCTACCCTTGTTTTGACCATGTCCTGATGTTTGCATAGAGATACTAGTAGTCGAATTCACATGTTATTATTACAGAAAATCTCATCCACATAAAAAGCAAATAAAATACTACATATATTAAAAAACCACTTCCACATATGTCTAACAGCTTTAATGATTAACTCACAGCCAGTCACATTTCATTAAACCCCATCCATTCCACCACCACAGGACAAGCAAATTTCCCCATCACGGCTTTTCACCCACGAACATTCCGATTCACTGCTGTTATTGCTAGGCTGCAAGTAGACAGGTGTCATGGCACACATTTCTAATCCCAGCACTTGACAGGCAGAGACAGGAGGTTCTTGAGTTCAGGGATGTGTCACAAGACTTTGTCACAATAGTCAGATGCCTATAATCCAATTCTTTTTTTTTTTTTTTTTTTTTTTTTTTTTGGTTTTTCGAGACAGGTTTCTTGTGTAGCTTTGTGCTTTCCTGGGACTCACTTGTAGCCAGGCTGCCTTGAACTCACAGATCGCCTGCTCTGCCCCGAGTGCTGGATTAAAGCGTGCGCCGCCGCGCCAGCGCCGCCGCCGCCGCAGCGCCGCGCGCCGCAGCGCCGCGCGCCGCGCCACCATGCTCTATAATCCCAATTCTTATGTGTAGAGGCAAGAACATCAAGAGTTCAAAGTTATCCACAGCTACAAAGCAAAATCAAGGCCAATCTAGGTTTTGGTTTTGTTTTGAAGTTTTGTAATTCTGTATCTCAAAACCAATAAAACAGGCTGAAGAGGTGCCTCAGTGGTTAAGAACATGGGCTGCTCCTCCAGAGGAGCGGGTTCAATTCCCAGCACCCACATGGCAGCTCACAACAGTCTATAACTCCAGCTCCAGGAGCTCTGACACTCTCATACAGATATACATGCAAGGAAAACACCAATGTACAGAAAATAAAAATAAATCATTAAAAAAGTTGTAAAAAAATCATTTAAAAATGAAATAAAAACCAATGAAACAAAAAAAACAAAACAGTAAAAAATCCTGTTTCAAAAAGCAGAAACTACAAAACAAAAGGGGGATTATACTTTGTAAACTCACACTTAGAGAATAATGGCCATCCCTCTGTAACAAGCATTTTAGTTAAATGTCCAATTCTCATAAAATGTCCTTTTTTGAGAGGAGGGCATGGTTGAAAAATGGTCTCATGTAGCCTACAATAGCCTTGAACTTGACTTGTAGCTGAGAATACCTGTGAATTCCTGACCCTCCTCACTTTCTCCCCAGTGCTGGGTTTATAGGCAATCATTGAAACTGCAATCTTGCAATCCATAGGTCCCCCTACATTCTTTTCTTATTGTAATTAATTTATAAAGAAATTGGGTATCTTAATAACATCATTTAGTATTTCCCCTGTCTTATCTTTGGTTAAATAGTTAGATCCAGAGTCTTGATCAGACTCAGGAGAGTTTTTTTTTGCTGTGCTTCAGCACTGAACAAAGGACCACATCTTCAGATTTTTTAAACTTCATGGATGGTACCGTTTTGTGGTATGGACCACTGATGTTCAATGCTTGAAAGATCCAGCTGTTAGGGACTCCACCATGATGACATTCTTTTTTGACTACTTCATTTATGAGATGAAATGTTTCTACAAAGAGAAGCCCTCTTGCCCACTTGGTGCCTAGTGCACTATATTCTTCTTCCATTTCTGTAGTTTTGCACAGTATTCGATCTGACTTCAATGACTTCAAATCCCCAAGAAGCAGAATCCTAGCTGTCCTTTAATAATCCCAGTCCGCCTCAAGGATGCTTGCTGCCCTTAAAAGGAGTAGTGCCTACCTTACTGACCCTAATTTACAGCCTTCATCACAGAATTGGAACTCTTCGAAACAGGAGCAGCCTTAAGCCCAAGCATCTGAATCAAGTGGTTACTGGACAAATATTTGCAGGAAAATGAAGTATGAAAGAAGTTGGGGTTTCATTTAAGAGGTCATTTCCATTTTTTTTTTTTATAGACAAGGGTCTCTCTATGTAGTTCTGGCTGTTCTAGAACTCACCATGTAAACCTTGCTAAAGCCAACTCACAAAGATCTACTGGCCACTGCCTCCCGAGTGCCGGGCTTATGCTACTTCGCCCAGCTCAAGGTCATTTTCTTGAACGGTTCTATTATAATGCAGTTTACAAAGTAAATGGGAATGAAGAAGTCATCACTGGGATGTGAGTTACCAGAATTAAAAGATACTGTGGGGCCGGGCGGTGGTGGCGCACGCCTTTAATCCCAGCACTCGGGTGGCAGAGGCAGGCGGATCTCTGTGAGTTCAAGGCCAGCCTGGGCTACCAAGTGAGTCCCAGGAAAGGCGCAAAGCTACACAGAGAAACCCTGTCTCAAAAAATCAAAAAAAAAAAAATAAAAAAAAAAAAAAAAGATACTGTGGGAAGAAAAAGCAGAATCAGAACTGGGTTACCAAAGTATGCAGTCAGGTACTAACCATGCCCACCCAGCAAGAAGAGCATGAGGCCTTAAGACTACACAGAAGACATGAAGGGAACCAGCATGAGCCAGAGTCCTTCCTAAAGATTCCATCAGACACAGGTTAGGATTCAATGCCAATGGCAAACCCTCCTGTCTCTGTACTCATGCAGTGCCAGACACATTAAGGCTGAGGACATTAAGCAGAGAAACTCTTATTTTCAATGAAATAAGAGCTTAAAACAATTAAATCCCCTTTCAGGGCTGCAAAGATGGCTCAGCAGTTAAAAGTACTTTCCACTCCTGCAGAGAACCTGAGTTCACTTCCCAACACCCACATGGCAGCTTAGAAGGTCTCTAAGCACAGTTATAAGCAATCCAAAGCCCTCTGTGGTACACAGATATACATGCAAACAAAACACCCATACACATGAAAATAAATATTTAAAAGAAAAAGTTCCCCTTTGGTATGTTCTGAAGGAAAGGAAGGAAGAATGCTTAATATCTGGCTCTACAGTTTCCATGGTGGCCACAGAAAGGTGTTTCAGAAGTGAGAGGATAAAGGCTTAAATAACAATGTGACACAGACTAATGGTAAAATAGTCAGTCATTAGGAACATAAAGCATGAGCATATACAATTGTATCTGCAGATGTCCATGGCATATTTTATGAGAAAAACAGACTATGGAATATGTAGCATATGTGAAACCACTGCTAAAAGCAGGTCTGTTGTGGGAGCAAAGAGAAAGATGCCTGAAAGTACAGACAACAAAATGATAACACAGAAGAAAAATTTTAACTCTACCATCTGCTCTGATAACTTTTGCTTTAAAAATACTTACGTAAACTCTTACAAGTAAGAATTTGTATGTCTGACCTGGGGACTAAACTCAGGGGACCATGCACGAATGATAGGCATTTGCTCTATCACAAAATTACATTAGCTCCTAAGCCACAATTCTGCAAAAATAATCAATATATGAAGTAGTGTGGAGTTGAGATATGATAGGTCTGAAGAAGCATGCCCTTCTGCAGGAGGCCAGGATTCGACTAGTGATAGGCCCTGATAGCAGAGGGCACCCGTACGTTATCTCTGCCATCACTGGTGGTTACTAGGAACTACCATGTTTGGAACCTATTCCACCTTTGTGTGAGGTGTTGTGGTGGAGAGCTGCATGGTAAGGGCACAGCTACAGCCTGCATTGGTCTCATTTGACCCATGTAAGTTTGAATTGTTGTAGTAATAAACCTGCTGGGATTCAAACGAAGCATAGGTTATGAATAAAAGATCTGTGAGTTTCCACACCAGCCTTCCACTCAAGAGAAAGTGGAAGAGAAATGAAAAGACAGGTGCGGATTCTAGAACAAGTGAGAGATAACAGGATGAGACAGGACAGTTCCGGACACTGTGTCTCATGATAAGATGGCTATCCCTATTTTGGTCTTTCAAAACTCTAAATCCCAGTTTATATCCAAGGGAAAGAGAGTTAAACAGAGATTGAAATCATTCCCTCTGGGATTCTAGACCACAGACCAAGAGCAAAATAGAACAAGAGTATAAGGAAAAGCATCCTATTCAAACAAATGAGGATGAAACAAATCATCATGAAGCATGAAGTTTACTGTTTTGTGGGGCAAAGACTAGCTCCCATTTTCAGGATCTCATCCACTTAAATATATATACATATAGCCAGTTTAAAATCTAAACCCTCTGCTCGTAGGAGAGTGTCTATTACAAATGTGCCTCATGGTGATGGAGCATCAGCATTCCCAAATTTCAACGAATGGCCCTGAGAAAGCCCTCGGTGCCCAGGAAATGATGAATGGCGCTGAGATGAACTGGAATAATGACACAATGCTCCTCATTGGCTCTCCTACCTCAAAGCCATCAGTCTCTGAAAGAAGGTCCATCTCACAGCTGAGGAAAAGTGCTGGCTATGTAAGCATAATTCATTAACTTTGCCTTTTTGGGAACTCTCGGACTTCTTGCCCATCTGTACACTTGCTTTCCACCCTTGCTCTTTTCTGCACACATCTGTTTACTTGTTGCATGGTGACCCCTGCCCTGGGATGACACACATCTTTCCTCTATTCCTTAAACCTAGCTCATTCCATCAGATGAAGTACCAATTTAAACTACACCTCTGCCCTTTTGCTTTTCTTTATAAGTTATATACTCTATTCTTTTAACAGCTAAAGCTAATATGGACACTTAGTTTCACAAAAGCTTTGATCAGTATCTTCACTTTTCTCCCAAACACAAGGATCTGAGAATTCTGCTCTAATCACCCTTCAACATACATGCCATTGTCCAACATTCTGATTTCATTCTGTCCAGCTGCTAATTACATGCACCTTTATGTAAAGCTTACATTTACATCATTTACCAGGGCTTTGAACAGTATGCCTTCTTGAATCTGCATTCCACAGGAACTCATTGACCTTAATCCATGTCTTGTTACATAGTCCATGTTAGTGCCAACAAACATCTGAAGTATTTAAGGATTGGCTTATATGTCTTCTATCCCCATTTTCACTCATTGCTCTTTACTACTCTGTGTAGTTTTTGAGCACTTGAAGTCTACTAGAGTTGTTTCTGAACCTTAGAGGAAACACACTGACTTCTGGAAACCATCTGGAGTTACGGCCAATGAAGAATGACTTGAAAGTCCCTATTTACTGCTTTTTGAGTCACACAGGTAATGAAATTTGGATTGCAAACCTTCCAACCTATTATCAAGATCAGGGAAAGTTCTTTGTTGTCGCCCTCAAACGAGTTATTTGTTGTTGTGTAATAGGTGTGCACACACTTTGTGGGGTCAGTTTTCTCTTTCCACATTTATATGGGTTCCAGGCATTGAATTCGGGTCACAAGGTTTACAGAGCAAACCATCTGATCATGAGTAATCTATTCATCTTTGTGCTAAGGGTATTCAGCTTTATGTGGAATCCTTCCTTTCCACTTTCCCACATTCCTTAGAAGCTTAAAGTATGCTGTGCTTGGCAACAACTCTGGGTGAAGCTGGTTTTATCAGATACTTGCAAAGACCCAGTCTTGGCTTTGTTTGGAAGATCAGCTTTCTTTTGTGCCTCTTCGTGTGTTTAAACAGTTATCTTTTTTTTTCTTTTTTTTTTTTTTATACACAGCTAGATGTAGCTCAGTGTTTGCCTAATGTGTGAAGTCCTGAATTCAATACCAACAAGACAGGGATGAGAGTATTTTTTTAATAAATATATTTATCTAGCATGCTACTTCCCTCTGCTCAAAGGATTCTCAGGGAATCTAGTCCACCATAATTCCAAAAGCAAAAGCCTGAATAGTAAAAAAAGACCAACATCAATACTGAAAGGATTAAGATGGCCCACAAAGAGGGCCAAAGGGATGGCAAAGATAGGTGAAGAGCATCAATAAAACAGATTTTGTTTGAAAACGTCATAATGAAACAAAACAAAACGACGAAGACAAGAAGTGCATAGGAAGCAACTCTATGAACATAATCAGGAGTCCCACCTATATTCCTTTTCTTTGGGTACATTACAGCATTTGGACTGTTTGTTAGCACTAGAGATATCAGGAAATGGCAGCAAGACATAGCCTTTGTGTCTTCAGAAGTGCAAGTGGCTGTCCTTTGCTGCAACAAAACTAAAAACGGATAAAGACAGGTGTAGTACTCTCAAGTACTAGAAAAAGACCAGTTGTCACATGCTTATAAAAATGCTTGAAATTCTTACAATCATAGCAGCATGGGTGAAGCTCCCAACGAAGTTTCACTTGTGGCTTGTTGGCCCTGGTCACTGTACGCTACACAAAATAAAAATTCAAAGCTGTCACAATGCAAACAGATCCAAGTAGTTGTTCTCAATGGCAATTATCTACCTTGCTTCTCCATCTTTCTTTCCTTTCACATCTGCCAGTAATCCTGGGTGAAACAGCTGAAGTACTAAGCACTGAACTAATGTTTTAAGGGAGAGTTGGGTAGCAGAAAAGCTAAGAAGTCTGTTCTATGAAAAGAAGTTTGCTTCAGGCAGTATCGTATTTCTTTCATGTTTGTTTTCTTGAATTAGGCCCTCTCTCTAGAATGATTCATTTTTATACCTGACCTCTTTGGCTTTGGACAATAGAGCCATTTACTCCCTAGTTGAAGTACCCTTTTGTAGACAGAAGTTCATTAATTCATAATCCAGGACATTCTTTCTGCCTTAAAGGGCACCATATTCGGGGCCAGCCTGCCTTGGTAGCCTGCGAATTACCTGGATGATTTGCAGGATAGAGAAGTACTAGAACTCAGTCTCTGCACTTCCTCTGAAACAAATATTTCCTTTTATGAATTATCTTCCTGTGGTTATCATCACATTATCTATACTCACTATTGCCAAAAGAGTTGGTCCGTCATCCCAGGTTCCACATGGAAAATAATCAAATGCCCTAGACCAGGGTCTCAAGGCAGATAACCACATACAATAACCATTGCACTTTACAAGGCTCAGATTCCCCAGACCAACCTATGAATCAGTTTCCACAGTGAAACATAGGAATTTGTTGTGGTGTTGGTACAGTACCCATGGTCTAGTGCCTGTAGGGAAGCACTCTAGCTCAGAGCTATAGGCCCATCCCCCAGAAGCTTGGGGGAGTGTGGGTTCATCTTTTTTTTTTTTTTTTTTTAAAAAAAAAAAAGATTTATTTATTTATTTATTATGTATACAGTGTTCTATTTGCATGTATCCCTGCAGGCCAGAAGAGGGAGCCAGATCTCATTACAGATGGTTGTGAGCCACCATATGGGTGCTGGGAATTGAACTCAGGACCTCTGGAAGAACCAGTGTTCTTAACCTCTGAGTCATCTCTCCAGGCCCCGGTTCATCTTATTTTGTAAGATTAGAATCTGGCAACACAGCCCAGGTGTCCTCAAATTTGTAGGTAGCCTGCTTCAGCTTCCCAAATATTAGAATTAGAGGCCATGTTTCACCAGTCAGTTTTGGAATCTACATTTTCAACCAAGAGACCAAGGTAATTCTTATGTACTTGCTTATGTCTGCAAAACTACATCTACTGATTCTATAACGTAAAAAAAAAAAAAAAAAGTACTAAGGGGGATGGAGAGATAGCTTAACAGTTAAGAGCACTTGCTTTGAGTCCAGAAGATCCAAGCTTCATTCTAAACACCAACAGCTAACAGCTCACAATTGCCTGTGACCCTAGCTCTGAGAGGATCTGGTGCCCTCCCTGGCTCTCAGGGGCACCCAGACAACTGGCATACACTCATACAGATACACACTCACATATAAATAAGGTAAAAAAACTTTTTTGTAAAAGTACTAAGAAGGGCAGCAGTTAAGAGCACTGGCTGCTCTTCCAGAGCACCCAGGTTCTGTCACCAGGTTCTGTTCCCAGCATCCCACATGGCATCTCACAACCATCTACAACTCCAGTTCCAGAGGATCCAACACCCTCTTCTGGTCTCTTTGGACACTGCACGCATGCGAGGCAAGACATTCATGCCGGCAAAATATACATAAAGTAAAAATAAATAAAAGCTAACAACAACAAAAACCAAAAAAAAACTATTAAGAAGAGCCACAAAGGAACAAATCCTAAAGGTTTCTAATGTTAGTATGAGCAAGAAGTATTAAGAGACCTCAAAAGCACTGTCAAGTCTGTCAAGAAATTTATCAGAAAATCAGGCATCATGGCACAAGTACCTGGGAGTCAAAAGCTGGAGGACTGCTGCAAATTCAAGATCAAACTGATCTACATAGTGAGTTCCAAGTCAGTCAGGGCTACAGAGTGAGGCTTTAAAAACCAAACAAACCCAAAGAAACTTAACATATAGGGCTTTTATAGACCAGTCACTTCATCATTTCATTTTAGGTATGAGCATGAGTAACTGATTGATTGATTGATTGATTGACTGACTGACTGACTGTCTTGCCATGCAGCCCAGGCTGGTGTCTGCCACAAGAGTACTGGGATTAGCAGTATGTGTGATCTAGATCTTTGAAAAATATGTGTGTAGCTGACCATGGTGATGTGCACCTGTAATTCCAGCACTGAGGAGACAAGCAGGAGGATCACAAGCTTAAGGCCAGCCTGCAGTAGGGTTTCTATCTACTGCAGTACCAATGGCCAGGGTTTTCTACATACATAAAAATTCAACCTTGCTGCAGAGCAAACTGTTTTTTTACTTTGTATTTTATTCTTCAGATCTAAGACTACAGGTGTAAGAACAAATCAAGCCTTAGTGTACACAGCTACTGTGTGTGTGTGTGTGTGGGGGGGGGGTTGCCTGATCTCATAAGCCCAAAAAAGTTCTCATACTTAAATCTAGTATAATGTGGTGATGCTGGACAGCCAAATAATTTTAACTGAAGAATTTTACACAAATTCTCTTGAGGTTTTTAAATTACATGACAGCACTTTAAGAGTCCTGGAAAAGTGTCTTCCCAAGAGTCTGAATCTTTGGCATCTGCCGTCAAGATAACCCCCAGTAATCTGATTTCTGTTAACCAGCCATATACAGTTTGGCAGGACATCCTATCAAACAGCCTCACCCACTCCATTCAGCCTGAGAAGTATCAGCATGGCCTGTGATTAGTGCAGAGGACTTTGAACTCTTTCACATTTACTAAGGTGGCAGTAGGGATTGCTAGGGATTGCCAGCTTCTAACCGTCTAGATTCAATGTGTTGTGTTCAAAAGAGCATGTCTTCAGAGGGCTTTGCTCAGTGTTGCTTTTGTCAAATGATGTGAGAAAACCCCAGAGAATGAGGGGGCTGTCAGCCTGCACTCTGCAGTTTCTATCTCTACTGTGTCCACCTGCTCTTCTTCAGCCATCGAGTAACTTGGAGACTCATGTTGGGGGTGTTCCCAAGAATGTTCCTGGTTAAGACTTGGGACCGAAACAAAAGTGAACCCATCCTGAGACAACCTCCTTCTGGCAGCTCTGAAAAGAAAAAGAACACTGACACCAAAATAGTCAAGATGAAAAGGAGGGAGGAAATACAGCTCAAAGTGAAGAAATGACACAGACCTCCCACATACACACTTTAAAAACTTTATTTATATAAAAAACTCATTTGTTTTTAAAAGCATTAACAAGAGAGAAAGAAAAGAGAAAAGATAGAGAGCAGACGACATGCCCCTTAGTAGTGTTCGGTGGGAAGGTAGGATTTTTGGTTTGCTGAAATTGAATGTTTAGTGTTTATAAATGAAAGAGGAAAAAAACAAAACAAAACAAAAAAACAGTTAAAGGTCCCCCAAAGCCCATGGCTATTCTATTACCCACACCCCACCGAAAAAGAGCACCAGGAAGAGCAGAGGAGGACAAAAGAAACCAAGAATAGAGCCAGGTCTGGGTGGGAAGGCTCCCTGTGCAGTGTACTCTGAGGGTCCCAGGGAGAGAGGCTCCTTTCTGCCAGAAAAGGTGGATGGGGGTGGGAAGAAATGGGAGGGAAACAAACAGTTTTTAAAAAAGGAAAAAAAGGGGGGGGATTGTAATGCATAGGGAAAGGGGTTGGTGGGTTGTGCACTTTTCTCCCACCCCATAGCCTCAATATATTAAGGAACAGGACAAGAGGGATAAAGAATTCCAGTTGCATTGAATAGAGCTTTTGGATTAAGGAACAAAGGCAAATAAGGAAAAAAGGAAAAAAGTAAAAAAAAAAAAAAAAAAAAAAAAAAAAAAAAAAAATCAACCCAGATAGTAGCTGATTCTCTAACCCAACCTGTAACATTCCCTACAATTGGACAGGGTATGATGGAGGCAAAGGAACTGGAGAGAAACCCTTGATTCCCTATAACCTCTCAGATAATGGCACCTGGGAACAACTAAGGAGTAAGAGTCATGGCACTCCCTCCCACCAGCCTCACTTTGAGACTCATCAGGATAGGATAGACACCAATTCCAACTGTACACTGTTGGCTAAATCAGAGGCTAGAACAATCCCCAAGGAGGACTTGAGGTTCCTTAGGTCACCACTCCTTTCCTTCAGCTACTGAGGGTCAACTGTGGGTAAGAAAATAACAAAATCTAACTAGCAAAATCATGAGAAATGAGACTGCAGAGGCAAAGAAAGGCACGTGGAAAAGAGGGAGGAGACGCACCCCAGGCCAAAGGCACAAAGAAGAGGCAAAGCCAGGGCAACTCCTACCTTAGAAGGGTAAAGGGGGCAGGAGTATGTACAAGTCTTGTAGTTGGCCAACAGATCCAGGGAGGGGAAGAGGAGGGGCCAGCCTATAAAGGAAGAAGAGAATGGGGCAGGGAAGGTGGGGGAAAGCCAGCTTTGAAGCTTCCTGTCAGTTTCAGACTAGCCACTTCATGTACATTCCTTCTGTTTCCTTCTAGAGGTTCATCTTCTCCCCAAAAGACAATCTTTCTGTTTCTTCTCAATCAAGAAGTGTTCCATGGCATTCTCTTTTTTACATAGCCTCTTGCAAACGGCCAAGTCAAGTTAGCAGATTTATCACAGGGTAAGAGGGGAGGGTTGAGGACAACCTTGGTCAGGGCAGCACCCCAAGGTTGGCCTGAAGCTGACAGAAGAGATGGAGTCTGTAGGTCCTTTGTGGTCCCTGCCTCGGACAGGAGGAACAAGAGTTCTCAATCCCAGTTTGAGGAGTACCTCACTTACTCGAGGGCCCTTGCCAGGTGGAATGTGCCACTGTTTCCAGCCTTCTTGGCTTCAAAAAAGCCACCAGATTAGGGAAGAACTCATACTTCCCATTATCCAAAACAAAATTAAAAGTTCCCTCCCCACCAGAAAGACAGTCTTGATTAAAGTCATCAGTTTGTCAGAATGCTGAATACCGCATACACAGCGTGCAATTTTCAGTTCTTCCCACAGCTTCCAGTGAAGAGCTCCACTCTCTCCCTCCCTCCACACAGGCCGAGGATCCAGGGAGGGCTGGCAAAAAGAGCTAATCTGCAGCAGTTTCTCAAGATATGCAAATAACTGAGTCAGGTTTCTTGGGGAAAACTGGAGGTAGGGGATGGGAGGACAGGACAATTAAACTTCAGTAGAAGATGTTGGGAATTGATGGAATGAAGGCAGCCACTCTGGGCTATAAGGGTAGGAGGCAGCCTGGCAGTTGGCACAATAGTCCAGCGAAGAAAGGAAAAAAATCATCAGTCCATTTCACCACCAAAAAATAAAAGTAATATATTATAAGCCCAGATGGAGCAGGTAGAGTGGTGCTAAATCTTCTGCTGTAGGGAGAAAAAAAAAAAAAGAGAAAGCTGTTAATAAGGTTGAGAACAGGAAGACTTGGAGAATAAAGCAGCTGAGTAAATCTGGAGGCAGGAAAGCAGCACACAACAAAGAACCAGATCACCCACTGCATCCCAGGCTTTGAAGAGGTCAGGATCACAGAAGCAGAAATCCTTGGGCCCCATGTGCCTCAGACAAGTGTCTCAGGCCTGATCAGATCAACATGATTGGCAAAGAGTGGGCATACAGAGGCCTCCTTCTTGAGAACCATTTTAGGGGTGACTGGAGGACATACCATGGGGGAGTAAGACACTCGGTCCCCCTCATCATCCAAAACCAACACATCCAACTCTTCCTCCAAAGATTCCTGCCCCTCGTCCTGCTGTGAACACATGCAATTTGTTAGTAAGAGAGCCAAGATAAGAACCTCTAACTATGTGCCAATCAGGGAAATCCCAAGTTTGTAAACAAACACTGTTAAAAGTAAAAGGGTAAAACACCCTCAAGGTAAGTGAAAGAACAGGGTGATGTATGATAGAACAGATTAGTTAATGTTAGTCACATCAATAACACTTGCAAAGACTTCCTCCAACACAATCAATGAAGAGCATCCCAAGAAACTTCAAGATGCATCAAAAACCTCTACTTTTTTTCCTGAAAACACCTACCAAAGAAAGATATTACCTTTCTCTGTTCTTTCCCCATTTCATATATCATACAGTTTCAAAACACTATCAGTCTCATATACACAGCAGTATATAACAAGGATTTACCATCAAGGGTGCTCCCTTCAATGGCTCCATATCACCCAGATCCCCAGATCGATCCAGTGTTCTGTTGTGGTCTCCTCTTTCATTCAGTGTGGAATAGTTGTTATCTAGAGGGGGAAAGTACACAGAAACAATATATTCCCTCTAATATACAATGTATCTGAATTAGGCACCTTGATAGAAAAGTGAGCTGTTCCAGATGCCCCAAAGCATTAAAGACTGATGCTTTTTAATGCTTAAACATAGCTTGAATATAATAGAGAAGATAATGTATGTGAAATACCCAGTACTAGAGATGTAGTTCAATGCTAGAGTGGCTGGCCTAGACTCTATGACCATCACTGCGAAAACAACAAAAGGATAACAATGAACAACAACGGTGTCCTATGGTGGGTAATACTAAAGAGATTGACTGGGCTTGCTTATAGACCGCTCTGAAATTAGGAGAAAACAGAAACAAACTGCAACTGGAAGGAAATGACAAAGCAAAACACATTAAGTTCAGCCTTTGGGAATGAAAAGTCAGAAGAGCAAAGAGGAAGGACATTCCAGTAGAAGGCTTAATATACCAAGGCTTTTAAATAATGCACAATGAGTTGTGTGTCCTGATGTAAACCTACAATTGCAGCACTTGGGAGATGAAGGGAGGAGGGTCCACAGGTGTTCAAGGTCATCCTCAGCTATATACTGAGTTCAATTTCAGTCTGAGATATGGGAGACCCTAATAATAACAAATTATAAAGTAGAATGATGAGACAGAATAGCAGGCAGGCAGGAGGCCCAAGAATTTAAGGTCATCCTCAGCTATATTGTAAGTTCATAGCTAACCTGGGCTATGAGACTCTGCCTCAAAAAAAAAAAAAAAAAAAAAAAAAAAGGCAGCAGCAAGTAGATCAACTAAACTGAAAGTAGAGAGAAAGAACAGAGCGAGATCAGGACAGATTATATGGACACAACAAGACTTTCTGAGAACATATGTTAGAAGAGGAAGATCAAGAGTTCAAGGTCAGGGACTGGAGAGGTGGCTCAGCACACTTGTTGCTCTTGCAGAAGAGTCTGGATTAGGCTCCCATCACTCACATAGTAGTTCACAACCATCCCTAACTCCAGTTCTAGGGGATCTTACCTCTGAGGGCACGAAGCACCACATACAGCAAACAAACACACCAGCAAAACACTCATACTGCATAAAAAAATTAAATAAACCAGGCATGGCAGCACACGCCTTTAATCCCAGCACAGGGGAGGCAGAAGCAGGCAGATCCCTGTGATTTCAAGGTCAGCTTGTTCTACAAAGTAAGTTTCAGGATAGCCAGGAATACACCGAGAGATCTTGTCTCAAAAAATTAAAATTAAAAAAAATGTTTTGGAAAAAAAATTAAGAAAATTTAAGAAAGATCATCCCATCCACAGAAACATGTGAAAATGCAGAAAAGAGCAGGGATTGATCAAATTTTATTATATTTCCAGATATCCTTTCAAATGGAGATTACCAATCACAGTACTTCAGGAATGGTAAAAGATAAGGGTATTTAGGGGGGTAAAAAGCTACAGGAAAAAAAAAATCCAGGCATGGTGGAGCATATCTGTAATCCCAGCACTTGGAGGTAGAGGCAAGAGGATCAGGAAGGAGTTCAAGATCAACCTCAACTGCAATTGAGTTCAAGACCAGCCTATGTGACTTGAAACCCTGTCTCAAAAAAAGAAAGGAAAAGAGAAAAGAAAAGGAGAAAATACCTACTCACCCCAACTACACACTATTCTGCAACATTAGACAGGAATTCATCACCTACCTAATGATTTTGTGTTTGACCCCATATTGCTCATTGGAATTTCTTCCCGGTCAGGTTTCTTATCTATATGGAATTAGAAAGTTATTCAAATCAAAATCCAATACACCAAGATCTATATTAATAGACATTTCTCTCTGGCATGCCATCCTTCCCTGCCTTTATTCAAATAAAGTTTTACTCAGCACATACTATGTGCCAAGTACTAATCACAGCCTACAGTTACAGGAAAGCCCTCACAGAACTTTGATCCCTTTCATACAGAACCTAAAGAGAAGAACATTTCAGAGGCCAGAAGACACCTCAGTAGATAAAGGTACTTGCTGCCAAGCCTGATGGCCTGAGTTTCATCCCTGGAACCAACTTGTGGAAGGAACTGATTCACACAAGTTGTCCTCTGACCGCCACATATGTACCTACACACCCAAACAAATAAACAAATTAAAAGTACTTCAGTAATCTGAGCTATTACATCTCAAAGCCCCTTTAGTCTTAAAATTATGAGGGTCTAGGCTGGAGATGTGGCTCAAAAGTAGGTAAGTCATTAGCCACCAGAAATAAGACCTTAGATTCAGTCCCCAATCACACACACACAGGAAATAAATTAGGATGCAAAGGACTTTTATCGTGTGGAATAAATACACACTACTATATTCAGAAGTGTAAACTTCTACCCCACTTAGAAATAAATGTATTACCTATCATAAACATCTTCGAGTTAAAAGGCACTGTGAGTGGACTGGCAAGGTGGCTCAGCAGATGAAGCACTGGCTGTGCCAGCCTGGCAGCCTGAGTCTGATCCCCAGGAGCTACGCAGAACTGCAAGAACCAGCTCCAGAGAGAGTTGTCCCTGAGCTTCACTGAAAGCCACAGTATGGGTGTGCCCACAACACATATCATGTACACAATAATAATAATTTTTAAAGAAAAGAAAACCAAGGTGGGGAGCACTGTCTAACGTTTTTGTATACCTCTTAACTTTGATTAATAAGCACACTCCCATAATTTTGGCACTTAGAAGGCAGAGGTAGGGGATCATTGCAAGTTCCAGGCCAGCCTGATTCTACATAGTAAGTTCCAGGCAACTGTAGGGTCCATGGGAAGACCCTCCCTCAAGAAAACCACAAATGAGTTAGCCTGTCTTGCCCTAGAATGGAACATTTACTCATACAGGAATCTGAAATGTCATGGCATTGTCTCCCCGCAAGATAATGGTTTATAGAACTATGCAAATGTTATAAAATTAGCAGATTTTAGTATGTATGTGTATTTTAAAAACACATTTGTATCACCACTTATATAATCATAAAAGCCATTTTTTAATTTGATATTTCTATTCTTAACACCTTATTTTTTAACTTTCCTATTATTACATTGTGTGTGTGTGCGCGCGCGCGCGCGCGCGAGCACGCGTCCATCCATACTAGAATATGGATATAGTGGTCAGAGGACAAATTTCAGGAGTCAGTTCTCAGGGATGGAATTAAGGTTGTTAGGCTTAGAAGCAAGTGAGCTGACCTGCTTAGCTACCTTGATGGCTCTAGAAAAAGCCTTTTAAGCACTGGGAAGTTACCAAACTCAGAAACATGAATTTTATTTTCTTTGTTTTTTGGGGTTTTTTTGTTTCTTGGTTTTTTTTTTTTTTTGTTTTTTTGTTTTTTTTTTTTTTTTGAGAGCAGGGTCTTATTCTACATCTCAGGTTGGCCTAGAACTCCCTATGTAGCCCACGCAGGCTTCAAACAAAGAGCAATCTCCCTGCCTTAGTCTTCCAAGTGCTGGAATGAGTCACCATACTCAGCCAAAATTTTAGTGTTTACTCAGGTAGCAAATACTGACAGTTTTTTGTTAGTGGTGTTTTTATTTTGGTGTTTTTGTTTTGAGACAAGGTTTGTTTGTTTGTTTGTTTGGGATAAGGTTTCTCTTTGTATGTAACCCTGGTTGTCCTGGAATTCAATCTGCAGACCAGCCTGGCCTCAAATTCACAAAAGATCTGCCTGCCTCTGCCTACTGAGGGGTGAGATTAAGAGTGTGCACTACCACAGTCCTGCTTTGGCCCCAGTTTTTTAATCAAAGTGATAAGGTTTCCACATTTATTTTTGTGGAAATGCTTGCCAAATAACCATGTCTCAGCTGCTTCATAAAGTAAAATAGTGCTCTATTTTTTTTTTTTTAAAAAAAAGGTAGTCTAATAAGTTAACACCTATAGTCTGCCTCAAGACAGCCACAGTGGCTCCCTACACAGCACAAGTGCTGTACATGTTCTCATTAGCACTACACATCTAAACAACGTGCATTTGGGGGTATTAATGTTTACAGCTCCATCGAGGATGCTCCTGAATGAAGATGGCTTTTTATAGAGTATATGGCAATGAAAATAACTTGTTCAGATCAGTGTTGCTACCCTCATTTATGCTGAGCAGCCATAGCAAGCACCACTGTTCCTATGCCTTCAGCACACATGTCCAAGAGTTTTGGGGCCCTCGTACCACACTCCAAAGCCATGGGTCAAATCAAAAATCAAATCAAGGTAAAAAGGGTTACAGTACATAATTTCAGTGAAAGAGAAAAAATATATACAATACAAAATATATAATTCATCTATGGTAAAGTGGTTTAAAAAGCTCTAACTCACCTAGAAAGCCCTGCATTCAATTTCCAGTACCACACAAACACAAAAACACAAGCACACACACAGAGCTATAACCTAAAATAGCAATAGTGGTGCTTTTCTCTAGGCACTAGAAATAACAGACTTTCTAGTTGTCAGTAGTTTTTAGTTTTTCAACTGGAAAAGCACTAATAATTAACCAAGCACATTAATCAACAGAACACAAAATTTTTAAAGAGGAAGAAATGAAACAAAAAAACTATGCCTCGCTCTCTAAGTCCACAGGCAAATAGAGGAGCCACACTCAAGCTCACCAACTGCTTTGATTTTGGTTTTGTTTTCTTTTGAGACAGAGTTTCATGTCGCCAAGGCTGGCCTTGACATACTGATCCTTCCTCCACCTTGGAGTCCTGGACTGGGATTACAGGTGTGTACCACCATACCCTTTCCTGCCTGTTTTAATTTCTAAATTCAAGCCTATTCTCTTACATATTATAATATGTAAGATTACTGAGGCAAAGCATTACTCCAAAGCATAATTCAGGGTCTAGCTCATTTTAGAAATACATACATACCCCATTTCTTAGTTAACAAGACATTAAATAATGGTGGGAGCACCTCTTGTTTACTATACCTGATTTTTGGTTCCGGTCAATGAGTGGGAGAGTGCTATCATCATATGAATGGCTGCTCTGGCTTCTAGATGCATTGTTTAGATTCACCTGGAGGCAAACAAACATAGTATCATAGAAACCTGAATATACCCACTTCTTTCTGTCCCCTCCTCCTAACCATGCACCTCCTGCTTCAGAAGCTCTTAAGGACCATTGATTTCCTTCTCCATGATCACCTGTCCTAGCGCTTACTCACACATTCTTCCCCTAACAGGCTTAAATCTCTAGGCTCCTATTGACAACCATGACTCTTCAGAAAAAGAATCGGAGGCTAGGTAGTAGCACTTATCTATAAGGTTAGTACTTGGGGGATGGAGGCAGAAGAATCAGAATGGTAAGCACATGTAAGGGTCAGAGTACATCATCACTATTCACCACCACCAGCATCTACTGCCATGTTCAACGTCAAGAGAGTAGAACAATATCAGCAAAAGTAAACTGTGGGCACCACTGTATTAAGAGGTAGTGTGGCAAATATCTGAAAGACTTGTGTTTAGTATGACAGTCAATATCAGAGGCACTAGTTAAGAACCAAAGGAGAAAAAAAGCCAACGCTTTGGTGAAGAGTATTGCACCTGGAAGTCTGACTTCTTCCAGCCTTCTTTTTCCAGTGGCTTCCGAAGCTCCTTATAGCCCCAGATCGTCTGCAAGACAAGAGCTGCTGCCCGGACTTCTTTTTCTGAGCGATTCCTATGGAGGAAAGTAACACCATACAAAGTTTGGCTATATATAAGACCAGGGAATCTTGACCCTGTACCTTCTAAGAAGTGGTTCTCAACCTTACTAATGCACAACCCTTTACAGTTCCCCATGTTGTGGGGAGTCCCCCAACATAAAATTATTTTCATTGCTACTTCATAATTGTAATTTTGCTACTATTATGTATCATACTGTAAATACCTGTGTTTTCTGATGGTCTTAGATGACCCCTGTGAAGGTGACAACCCCAAAGGGGTCATGACCCATAGGATGAGAACCACTGCTCTAACAGCACAAAAATATAAAAATGTAAAATGGGTGAAAGTAAATTTTCTCAGAATTGTATATTCTGTCTGAAACACTGACTAACTGGATGTGTAAGAGTCCATTATCAATGTACAGACCAACATTAAGAATGAAAATAGACCAATATCTCTCTACACGTCACAGGGTAATATAAGGGGAAGTAAGCTCAGAACAGTAAGCTCAGAACAGAAGAGGACAGCTCCTTTCTGAAAGCTCTTCTCTCATACTCACATTCTTCCAGTTGCGATTAAATATAAGCTCACCCTGATTTGTTGATCAACACCAGCTTCTCAATACCCTGGGTCTCTCGAAGCTTTTTGGCAGCTTCCAAGTTCTCAGCAATAACTTCATTAATGGTGTTCAAAATAGAGACCACAGTATCTTCAGAGAAATTCCAAGAGGAGTTCTGCTGACCTCCCGGCAGATTCTTTACCAAGTTAGGAATGGCATGTTTGCCTATAGCAGTAAGACAAAAGTAACACGTGTGGGGAGAAAAGCCAGTCAGGTCAAGGGGAGCCTTCCAGTACATTTTAGAGGAATCAGGTCATGTGTGAGCTCTAGCCATACAAATCAACTTCATTATCACAGAAGATCATATCAAAGGGGCAAAGGACATGAGACAGCCATGAACTCACTGCCCTTCTCCTTCCTCAAGTGCAGTAAGACAATGTGATGCTGGATATCTAAATACACTGCCTGGTCTCTTCACACACTCTAATCAAAATAGTATGTTCAGTACTATAATATGATAATTCAATAGGACAGAGTTCTTTATGAATTTAAAAAAAAATCAACAACTTGGGCTCTGCCACTAACTAACTATGTTAATTCTGGGCAAATGAAGAAATAGAAAATTTCTTAACAATGACTAGGGAAAGAAAGAAAAAGCAGATATTCAACAAATAATAGTGGCTATAATGTAGAACCATTAAACCATAAACCTTCACCAATACTCAGATATATAAACTAAGGAAGAGTGTAACATCCTTCTCTTCGATGACATCAACAAATGACTAAACATTTGCTGGAATCCAGGCACTGTGCTAGGCACTGATTCAAACAAATCCTTACCAATTAATTCTTTGTTCCGAGCATCCACTGCCAGGTTTCTCAGTGCCCCAGATGCAGCTTTCACTACTCGTTCATGTTCACTGGTCAGGAGGTCAGCTATGGCAGAGAGAGCCTTCTCTTGACGCAGAGCAGAGCGGATGTATCGACCATACTAGGAAGCACATGGGAAGTGGTGAGAAGGTGACGAATGGCATCAAACTAGTTATCTAAGTTCTTTATCTCCAAATCCATTTTCTCAGAGGTACTCACTGTCCAGCGCCCAGCACACAAGTTCTGGATAGCTCCAGCGGAGGCTTCTAGGATGGCAGGCGTCTTGCTCTCCTTAAGGAGTGAAATGTATATTCGCACCACTTCTGGCTGAAATAAGAGTTCATAGCCTGTACAAGAAGGGGCAAGACAGAAGATGTCAATCAATGCCTACAAGCCAGGCTCTGGCTGCCTACGTTCTGCATCTCCATCATTAGGCTCCTTCAACTTCCCTATCAACTCAAGAGCAAACAAACTCAGAGGTTTGACTCTACTTCTCTTTCTTCTTAGGTTTTTATTGTGTCTTTTAAGACAGGGTCTTGTAATGTCACACAGACTGGCCTCAAACTCATAATCTTCCTGTCTTAGCCTCTCAAGTGCTAGAGTAGCCTATGAAGTACTAGGACTACAAGCACGTACCACCAGGCCCAGTTGATCCCATGCCTTAAGGATAACTAGTGTAGCCTGAAGCAATGTACACACTTTTAATCCCAGCACTTGGGAGGCAGAGGCAGAGTTAGAGGCAGGTGGGTCTCTGTGAGCTTGAAGCCAGCCTAGTCTACAGAAAGAGTTCCAGGACAGCCAGAGCTGCATAGTGTGACCCTATCTCAAAAAACAAAGCAAAAGGGAAAAAAAGAAAAAGAAAAAGAAAAAAAAACACCCTAAAATAACTAGTCCATGGTAAAAACAAAACAGACATCAATTCTATCATATTCAATTCCTTTCTCCTTCCTCCTTGACTTGTACCCCATAGCTAACTTAAGCCTTGTTTTCACTGTGAGCAATCAGGCTTAATGATTCAACTTCTCAAACAAATTATTTCTAATTTAACTCAGTAACTCGCCTCACCATGAATATAACTAAATGAAAGGGACAGCCTGAGACTTAACACCCTTTAATTAAGGTCTTCTATATTTATGGAAAGCTAGCAAGTTCATATTCATTGATACAGTGGCTCCAAAATCCAAGCTGTGATAAAGAGATTTTCTTCTAACAGTAAGGTCCAATATCCAAAAACTACAGTGGGTACTTACTGGCTAAGTTTCTGTCTTTTCTTGAGGCGTTCTCTCTCTCTATTCTAATCTGGCTATTAACTCACAGCAACCCTCCTGCCTCAGCTGCCCAAGTACTATTTGCAGACATTACCATTACACACAGCCTAGCTTCTGACTTGAGACTAAATACTGTGAATTTTCCCAATACTTCAACATCACTTCAAATCCAACAAGTCAGAGACAATTATTAAAATAGTGCAAAAAATATATTACATATGCAAAAACTATATCTGAGATCTCTGGAGACTGAGAAAAAGGATAACTCACCTCGAGCAGGACTAGTTCTTTTAGGGAAATCCACTGTATCATTTGCTGGATCCTCTGTGGGCTTTTTCCCTATAAAAATGGGGAAAGGGTAGAGAGAATTTGGTAAAGAACTTTTAAAGAAAGTTTTCACCTGTTTTTCTTCCTTTAGTCAGAATCTTCAGATCAGAGATGCAGCATCAAAACAGGCAAAAGAAGGGAACCCCACACACACCTGTCTGAACAGGTGTGATGCAGAAACAAGGGCCAAAACCAGGCAGTAGATTGGTACAAAAAGGATAACCACTTTTACTGCTATTAACTGAATTCTGATAACAGAGACTACTGCCCAGAAATAGCATGTCAAAGCCACAACCCAGAAGAGCTAAACTTATTTCAATGCTTTTCCTCAACTAAATTTTCCTACATGCATCCACAGGAAAGGGTTAGACAAGGAAATACTGGGGAAGGCAAAAACCAAAACATGCACATTAGAAGGAGACAAGTGCCTTAAAAGATTGCACTCACCTCTGGAGAACCACTCATCTTCCAGTGCATCACCAAGGTGGAAAGCGAGGAGAGAAATGAAGGAAGAAAACGCAGGAGAAAGATGTCAACAGCATCATGGGCAAGTTCACAAGAAAGCAGAGAAGGAGGAGGAAAAGGGAGGAAGGCCCCAGATTAGTTGAGCTCTTATCCTTCACTGCCCCAGTGCCAATACACTAACAACCATCACTGTCATCACATCATCACCATCATCACCACCACCACCACCACCACCACCAAAATCAAAGCATCTTGACCAAAGGAAGCAGCAGCAGAGCAAAAGGACAAGTCTCCACTAGGTAGACTTCCAGACTATTTGTAAGTACCTATAAGGCTAAGTGTTCCTCCTGTCCCATATAAAGAACAGGAACTAAGACTCACCTTTGCCCTTCTTGGCCCCAAAGCAACTGGCAGCATGTGGCCCAGTATTGTTAGCCACACTGGGAAGTGCCTCTTGGTAACGTTCTGCCTGTGGGATTTCACGGTGGACTTGATATGATAAGTTCCGAAGGAGACAAACACAGTTCTCCACAAGCTTAGGGATACAAAGCAAAAGGTTCAATTAGAAAAGAGAATGCCTATGACGACTTGTCAAGAAATTCTGTCTCCATAATTTGAATATTAAAATATCAATCCTAAAATGCATAACTCAATCCATCTTCTCTCAGGTCCCCTTCTCAGTCCCCCAGGCTCCTCAAAACCCTTGTTATCTTCAGGCTAACAGAAGGTCTAATTACAGACATATAATGGCTTCTGCAACTACATAGTGATGCAACATATTTAGGTCATTGTTTTCCCTACTTAAAAAATGTATAGTTGCCGGGCGGTGGTGGTGCACATCTTTGATCCTAGCACTTGGGAGGCAGAGCCAGGCAGATCTCTGTGAGTTCGGCCAGCCTGGTCTACAGAACAAGATCCAGGACGGGCACCAAAACTACACAGAGAAACCCTGTCTTGGGAAAAAAAAAAAAAGAAAATGCATAGTCTAGAAGGCTACTAAGCAGCTTTAATATATATGTGTGTGTGTGTGTGTGTGTGTGTGTGTGTGTGTGTGTGTGAAGAAAACTATCTTTGAGGCTGGAGAGATGGCTTAGTCATTAACAGCACTTACGGCACAACAAGCCAGGCATGATCTTGAATGTTCCTGTAAAACCCAGTGCTATAGGAACAGAGACAGGATTGCTAGGGCATATTTGCTGCTAGCCTAGCCAAAGAATACAACCTCCAAGTGAGACCTTGCCTCAAAAGAATAAAGTGGAGAGTGCCTGAGTGACAAACAAGGACACTAATGTTCTCCTGGCCTCTCCTCTTGTATACATGTATACACACACACACACACACACACACACACACACACACACACACACCCCTCTTCTTCTAAACTGAATGTCCATTTTAAGAAGAAGGGGTTGGCCTAAGTATTTTGTATGATCTGACAGCCTGAAGTGGTAGATCTGAAACACAGTTCCCTTGTGAACAAAACTCACTCAGTCATTAACTTACCTTGCTGTCTGAGTCCTTCTGCCCAATTTCTGCTTGAACAATGAAAATGAGAGCATCAACTAGGCCATCACATTCCCGGAGTTTCCGGCGAGCTTCACTCCTCTCTGAGCTTACATTTCTAAGGGAAAACACAAAGTTCTGAAGATGACTCAAGTCCCTCAAGTCCCCCCTTTGATAGCTTTCTTCATCTACATCTAAAGCTTCCTTAAAACCTTTTCTATCCAGCACAATAAGCAGTTAACACTTATTAAAAGCAACACATTATGGCTGGAAACTAACTGACAGTCTGTCTTCGAAACTTTTTATAAGCTTGGAGTCAAGTTGAAAAAAATGTATACCAGAGGCTAGAACGGGCAGTCAATACCCAGCACCACATGGTAGTTCTAGCCCCAGAGGACCTGACACCCTCTTCAGGCCTCCTCAGGCACCAGACACACATGTGGTACACAAATAAATAAGCAGACAAAACACCCATACACTGCTGGGCAGTGGTGGCACACGCCTTTCGTCCTAGCACTCGGGAGGCAGAGGCAGGCAGATCTCTGTGAGTTCGAGGCCAGCCTGGCCTACAGAGTGAGTTCCAGGAAAGGCTCCAAAGCTACAGAGAAACCCTATTTCGAAAAACAAACAAAACAAACAAAAACACCCATACACATTTAATAAGTATTTTTAAAATGTATACCACAGTCCAAAATGGTAGTCCACACCTGCAATCCTAGTACTTGAGAGGCAGCAGCAGGAAGATAAAGTTTGAGGCCAGATCGGACTTATTATAAAGCAAAACCCTATCCACCACCTCCACCACCACATACAAGCATGTGTGTGTGCATGTGTTCATGTGCACTCATATGTGAATGAACATCAAGGGTAGGGATATAGCTAAGTGGTAGAGAGCTTCCACAAGCATATAGAAGGCAATGGGTCCAATACCCATCACCACAAAATGGGGGATTGCGGGAGGGGCACACCAACATCAGTAAATCCAGACAGAAGAGTCATTTATTATATACAAGTACAAATACAGGAAATGACAAGGTGACTAATTTGAAATACAGATAACTGAGACAGGGACTAAGACCCACCCAAGTCCATAACTAGATAAGAACCTGGTATGTGGGAGGTTCTCAACAGGTATTTACCTAAGTAGATGAACCAAGTCAGAGAGGAATAAAAGTAATGAGAACGAGAGGAGGAAGGAAGGGAGTAAATACACGAGTAGGAAAACATGGTACACAAAAGAAAGCAGCAAAGCAGGTAGGTCAAACACACCTCAGAGTAGAAGCTTGAAGTAGAGAAGAAGCTTGCATAGCAAATGCAATGCCCTCGATTTGGTCATCATACAATAAAACAATAAAAAAAGGAACAAACAAAAACAAACAAACAAAACCCCTCAACTTCTAATTTAAAAAAAAGGAAAGAAAGAAATTATATCACCCCTCAAAAAGTCAATATTGGGATGTGTATGTACATGTGATATTGAAGATTGAACCCAGGCAAGCACTTTACCACTAAGCTACACTTTACCTGCCTCCAGACTACTCCCTTTTTGAGACAGGGTCTTACAAAGTATTCAGCTAGCCTTGGACTGACTAGCATAGGGAGGCTACTCACTCAGTCTCAGACAGGTTTACAGGCCTGCACTACCAACCCCAGCAAAAATTCCATCTTTGTAATCTCAAAACCCAAACCCTTCACTTACCTGAGGCAGCCAGCTGTGTTGGTGAGCACTGACTCCCATTCAATATGCCGTGGCTTACAGTCTTCATTAGGTTCTCTCTCCCAACCAGAATGTGGAATGATCACTTCATCTGTCAAGGCGTGCAACGCATGGTCCACAATCTCCATTTTGATTGAATCATGGGATGAGAGATTCCACAGGGTTCCTGGCAGGGACAAGTCAGAGAGTTCTCTAGCACCCAAGACAAGTGTGTCTGAAGAGTATCAGAGAGAGCCCTATTCTATTCCTTCTTTATTGTTCTCAATGATCACAGATATGTTCTATTACAGAGTCTATATGACTCCATGTAGTGTTAGTCAGGCTTCTTTCTGCTTATGACCCACGGTAAGATATATTTTATTCTGTAGTTCAATACAGACACACAGTCATGAAATAAAGCTTTACAAAACAGTATTTACTATAATCTATGCTCAACAGTCTACACCAGTTTCTCTACCACAGCAACCCGGTCACTTTGGTCCACATAATTCTTTGTTGTGGGAAGTTATCCTGTCTATTGTTGGATGCTTATCAGTTGACCAGTATCCTTAGCCTTTATTTATTAGATGCCAAGGACTCTCTCTACCCCCAACCCAAGTTATGACAGCCAAAGCAACTCCAACAATGGAGATGTCCTCTGGGGGGTAGGTCAAAATATCCTGCCATTCAAGAATCAGTAGTATTCATTTTTCTTCCTCCTGGAATGGTGATTATGGTCCACAAAACTGTGCTCACTTCACACTATGGAGCACCATGTACAATCTGGAAAATTTTCATTCGAAATAAAAGACCACACGCTCAGATTTCTAAATGGAACATGCAGGTTGAGTCAAGACAGGCACACATTTAAAACAAATTATAAGGTTGTAAATAAACAGCAATTGACATTCAGCTTCTGTGTTTGGAAGACAAGTCCCTCTACCACTATAGTTGATCAAAAATAACAGAATGTGGGCTGGAGAAATGGCTCAGTTGTTAAGAACACTGGCTGCTCTTCCAGAGGTCCTGAGTTCAATTCCTAGTAACCACATGGTGGCTCCCAACCACCTATAAGATCTGGTGCCCTCTCTAGCCTGCAGGCATACATGCAGACAGAATGCTGTATACATTGTATACATAATAAATAAATAAATCTTAATATATATATATAATCAAAAGGTAATGGACTGGCCAAGCATAGTGGTGCATGCCTTTGATACCAGCACTTGGGAGACACAGACAAGCAGATCTCTTTGAGTTCATCCAGCCTGCTCAACATAGTGAGTTCTAGGTCAGCCAAAGCCACCTAGTGAGACCCTGTCTCAAAATTAGTTAACTAATTAACTGAAAGGTAATGGACTGGAAACCTCTAGATCCCTGCCTCTCTATGGAGTAAGTGACTCCCAACCTAGCACTCACCAGTAATAACTTCAGTCAGGTCCATATCTCGAGCCTTTCGGAGCAATCGAACCAGGGCAGGAACACCATCACAGTTCTTTATGGCAATCTTGTTATCTTGGTCACGTCCGAAAGAGATATTCTTGAGAGCTCCACAGGCTCCAAGGTGCACTTCCTTTTTGGGATGGTCTAACAATCCTACCAATACCGGGATACCCTTGAGCTTCCGCACGTCAGTCTTCACCTTGTCATTGCGATAGCATAGGTGCTGCAGGTATGCAGCTGCATTGGACTTAACAGCATCCAAGCGGAAGCCTAGCATGGCAATCACCTCTGGCAGCTCAGGCTGTCTCCAGTTTGCAGGCGGGGGCATTCCCTTTCGTAGACTATCCAAGCTTGCTAAACTTCCCCGCTCATGCTGAGCCAAAGGAGCCCAATAGTACTGATCCGGTGGCACCTCCTCACCAATCATGTCTTCATAGCTCCTACAGTTTTGAAAAGAACCAAGAGCCAAGCAGTTAAATCAGGCTTCTTAGACATTCCTGTTATCCATCATCTTCAAGGAAGGATTTACCCCAGGTCTACATAAAGACCATCTATCTCCTTTGTATGGTCAATTTTAATAATTTTGTGTGCGACTGTAAGTCTTCTCAATGGCCTTCCACCTTATTTTTTGAGACAGGGTTTATCACCAAATCAGGAGCTTTAAAACCCTCTCTTTTTTTTTCCTGTGAAATTTGCTGATTGAGAAAGAAAAGTACTTGATAATGTTAATCACAAAAACAGCAAATCCTGATTCCTTAGTATTTACTTGAATGACATCTGTCCGCTATTAACTTCTCTGTAAAGAATGAACTGAATTCTTAGAAGAGTTATTCAAGGCAACTGATTCCATGTCACATAAGTAAGCAAACAAAGCCCGAGAACAAGCAAGGCTTATAAGCCCAGCACAAAAGACAGGATCACAAGTCTGAGGCCAGATAGGTCTACATAGTAAAATCCAGGCAATCTAGGGCTACAAACCAAGATTCTATCCCAAGACATTCTCCTCCCACCCACACCCTCAAAACAAAACAAAAACCCTGAGACTAGTTCTTAAATCCTAGCTGAACAGGAAACAAGGCATTTGCACACAGGAAACAGCTAGTAGAACAAGATGATTAAACACATTTCATATTTAAGCTTTTCCTTGCCTTATTTTGGAAATTATAAAAGAGGAACGGATCAAGAAAAATGGAGGACTTCCTGCTACATTGTTGAGGACTTGGCTTTAGTACTAACGAGGAATAACTTGAACATTAATTGTCACAGTTCATCCCAAGGCCTTATATGCTATCCAGACAAATATGTTCCAAGAATGAGTTCCATTCTCCAACTTCTAAATACTTCTAATTCTGCCAAAATGGCATCTATAAACCAACATTTAACTGGAATGTTCCAGCTCTTGGATCAGAGGGAGAAACTGAAAGAAGTCAAGTGAAAAGCAACTTTTGTTTCAGGTAGTCCTGTTTCAGTACTACCACCAACCACTAGAGGGCGAGTCTGTCATACTATTATTTATTCATAACTACCAGGAAGGAAGAGCCCTATTATCTGTGAGCTCATCTCACCCTGTGGGAGCCACCAGGGAGAAGAGAATCTATTGTGTGGGACTCTCCAAATAAGACTGTTGTTTGTTCCATAAAACCACTCCCACTGTCACCAAACACAAAGTTAGCCTGATCAGACGGCCTACCTAACAGGTACCAACACTGACCGTTAAACAATCAAAGACTCAGTGGGACAAATCATATTGTTAAAAAAACAAATAAATCTAAAAATCACTTTATAATGTCAGTGAAACAAAATAAAGTTAAGTTGTTTTAAAAGCAGATTGCTAAACATTATATGAAAAAAAGGTTTCCTTTTAATGAGAGAGAAAACAAAAACAAGACACATGTAAGAAAACTCCAAGAATACACCAAACTGTTCGTGAGAGAATGGTGTTTCAGGCTGTATGTGTTGAGCAGATTTTACTTTTCTTGTTTAAGTAACTACAAAAACAACTGCCACTGCCAGATTTTTTTAGTCACTCAAGGAAATTTATCTTTATACTTCCTTCTTTCATAGGCAGTAGATCAAGATTCTTTCCTTTGGGACTGAAGAGATGGCTCAGTGGTTGAGAGCATTCATTGGCTGTTCTTCCAAAGGACCTGGGTTCAATTCCCAGCACCCACAACAGCAGCTCACAACTATCTGTAGCTCCAGTTCCAGGGGATCTGGCATCCTCACACAAATATACATTCGGGCAAAACACCAATGCATTTAGAAAAGTTCTTTCCTTTTACAAATGGCAAAAGTGCCCAAATGATCAATAACTCGCTTAAGGCTATATAGATAATGGCAGAGACACAACCAGAACCAGAGTTTTCAAGTTCAGTGATTTTTCCCACTAATCACTGCCTCACTGTGTAAGTTTGACCTTGCAACTGTTCTTGTAGGCCTGAAACAGGAAGCCAAAGATGTTCTTGCTAGTCAAGCAGGTTTCCAAGCCCAATGCCACCCTGGAACAAACCCAAGAACCAAGCCCCAAACCCTCTCTACGTGAACTGCCACTTCAAGGGACACCAGGGAATGGCCTGGCCATCCACACCCATCTATGTCTAATCTCTCTTTGCTAATGAGGAAGTCAGAGCAAGCAGACTTGCACTCCAGCCTCACTCCCTGGGCAGACTGTTCCAATGATAGCTGCTATCTACTTCTGGCTAGCTTACACCAGCTGAGACCTGGTGCACCATCAGGAATAAAAGGTGAGTCACATGGGAGTTGAATTTGCTAACCCCACCATCTGAAGAGTGTCAGTGACTCAGGCTTAGATAACAGGGCTTCTACTCCTGTCCCCAGACTAATTCAGTTTATGGTTAGCCAATACTACCTAATATATTCAAAAAGTAAGTGCCAAGACCTTTGCTTTGGTAGGTCATGAACCTACATACAGAAATTGAGCAACAGTTGCCAGGGCACCTCACTGTCAAGATAACTATAAATCTTGCCTTATTTCTTGGCTTAGAAAATACAGACCCTGATTTACTCTAAACTAATGTTTTCAGCCCAAGACCAAATATGTTTTCTGTACACACCCAGAACTAAGAATTTTTAAAATAACCTTTTCTAAATATGAAAACCAAGTAAGAGGCGTGACAAAGGTCCTAGTGCACAGCACACCAAGCCTAAAATGGGTCCTTTAGAAAAGGCCTGCCCAGCCAGCTGTGTTGGTGTATGCTTCTAATCTCAGCACTCAAGAGACAGAGGCAGGGGGCTGTCTGTGTGTTAGAGGCTAGCCAGAGCTATACAGTGATACCTGGTCTCAACAACACAAGTAAAGGGAAGAAAGGAACAAACGGAACGGGTGGGAGGGAGGGTGGACCTTTCAATCACATTCTAAATACTCTTCCAAGGCCACTACTGCTCATCCAAACAGTAATCCTTCATGCCACCAAAGACCACCCCAAGGAATAAGTATCATCAGAACAGACAGATGCTCAGTGACCTTTGGGAGTATTATTAAGGTGCCATTCCCGACTCACTACCTCCATAAAACCCTAACTAAATACAAAGTGTCAGGGCTTCTGTTAGGTCAAAAGTGATTGTTTATAAACATCAGGATTGGAACTACTGCAAGGACAGTTCTTAAACACAATCTTAATTGTGTTCTAATACCAAAAAAGTAGCTTAAAAAGTTCTCAGAAACAAGAGTGTGAACATGGCCAGGCTCCCGGCCTCAGACTCTTTGTGGTGCTCCTTTCTCTATCACCCAAAAGGAGACAGATCTTAGGCAGAAATCATGGCATAGCAACCAAGTCTCTTCTTTAGGACACAGACTGATAACCATCACTAATCACTTTTGGGGTTTAGAAATGTCCACACAATAGTCCAAACCAGCCTTGAACTTAACTGCAATCATCCTGCCTCAGCCTCCTCAGCAGTGGAATTACAAGCGTAAGTCATCACACCTGGCCACAAATCACTTTCTCACCAATTGTGGTGACACACACTTGTAATCCCAACTTGGAAGATGGAGAAAGAAGACAAGAGTTCAAGATCACCCTCTGCTACATAGCCAGACTGGTGGACAGTCTGAGCCACTGAGATGTCACAAAAAGCAGTAGCAAACAAATAAAAAAAAAAAAAAAAAAAAAAAAAACCACTTAGTATAACTAAAATATGACTCTAATAACAAGAAAGAAAAAGACAGCCAATCAACATTCAATGAGCCTTCCATAAGAAGAGAGAAAGAAAGCAGTATCCATGGGTGTCATTGACCCCTAAAAGCTTAGAAGATAATGCTACCCTTGTCCCATCTGGGAAAAGAGCCTTTCCCCCCCTACTCCTGCCCACCTGAGGCGTCGGCGAGGGTCTGAGGGTGTTCCTGTCCGACGGGCAGTGCCATAATCGGACATCATGCCATAATCTAGGTCATCATAGCCCATGCTGCGCTGGTCATCCTCTAGCCCATAAGGCTCTGGATGAAAGCGATGCAGATCCACACTGCTGCCACCTACTCGAACCTGGGGCTGGGGACCATAGACATCTTGTCTACTGGGTGCCCGGTAGCCTTCCATGCTGGGTCTATACCGCTCCTCAATTCGGGTCACCCGGGACAGACTGCCGTAGTTGTCACTAGCTCCTGGATAACCATCTTCATAGTGCCGGCCATAACCATCTGGAGGATAGTGGAAGTTCCTAGGAAGAGTTGCAGTGCCTGCCTGCCCCACATAGGGACCAGGGCCCCCATTGCCATTCTTTCTGAAGTCACGGCCCAAAGTCTGGATGAAGTTGTTGGAGACGGACGAGGCGTCCACAGGCAGTCCATCTGGTCCCACGGGGACTGGCTGTACTGTCCGTGTTGTCACCGTCTTCACAACTTTCTTGACCTTCAGTTAAGCAACGAGAAAAAGAAAAGCAATTATTGAATGAAATAAAGAATCTAAGTTTAAATTCCACACTACTCCCTTACCTTCTAGATCTTTACCTAGAAATGACTCGTGTGTCATCTGTATCTCTTTTCACCCCACAGAAGCCCCTAAGTGAGAAACTACCCTGTCAGTAGCAGCCTCTTGAAGAAGCTGTTATAGCTGCCATACTCCGTTCTCTTACCCCTTCCATTACATTTTCCTGCCTTTCCTTTCCCCTTTCTGTACGCTCAGTGATCATTTTCTTTCTGGCAATCAGTGACCTGCACCCATCTACCTGGTTAACCTCTCTACTAAAAGACCACAGACAACCTATCACTCTAAGACATGCAAATTTCAGCTTACTGTGGTCTCCGTCCGCCTAGTAGTGCCATCATCTGAGGTCTCCACAGAAACAACAGACATGGCTCCTTCAGGGTCCTCCTCTGTGTAGGTTTCCACAATCTGCCCTGGTTCCTGCATCCTGGGGATAGTGCTATACAGAAGGTGGTTGTGATCCTATGAAAGAAGAAAGCAAGAAGCTACAACTAAATCTGTGCAGTAACAATCCATCCTAACAAGAAACATTAGTGCCTCTAGAGACAGGATGTCTGCCCAGCATCCCCCACTGGCCTCAGGTTTTGAGAAAGAGTGGTTGTCATCTTTTAAACTTGTAAAAAGGCAGAGCATGGTAGTAGTGCACATCTTTAATCCTAGCACTCAAGAGGCAAAGGCAGGCATATTTGTGAGTTCCAGGCCAGCCTAATTTATATAGCAAATTCCAAGCCTGCCAGGACTACAAAGTGAGACCCTATCTCAATAAATAAATAACTTGTGTAAAACGACAGTAAATAAAATTTCACAGACATGAAAAGAGGTAACTAAAACCATGCTGACATTCTAGTACCAGAAACAGAAGATTTAACTTCCCATTTTTTAATATGAACTATGCTAACTGTTACATCTGGATAACACTTCAAAATAGCTTACCCAATAAAGCCTTTTAAGATTTAAAAAAATAATAAAAACAATCAAGAGAGTTTTACTTTGTTTGGGGTGGTACCAGAAGTTGCACCTGGTGCATGCTAGGCAAGCATTCTACCTAAGCACTAAACAATCCAGAACCCTCTTCTTACTTTTACTTTGGAACAAGGCAGGCCTTCAACTTTTGATCCTTCTGCCTCAACCTCCCAAGAGACTGGGATTAGACTTGCACCACCAGGCCCAGGAAGAATTATCTTCCAACTGGTTTTATGTTATTCCTCAGATACTCCCCAGGCGGATTTTAGGTAGGTTTTCTATTATGTAGAATTAGACTACCCCCACCCCGCCAAAACCAAAACAAAACTGCAGTACATGAGGATCAAATGAGGAGACAGGAGTACCATGATAAAAGCCATTTTTTTTTAAATTAACAAAACTACATATAATTTGGAAAGGCACCTTTTTATGTTCCTAAATTAAAGAATTAATGAATATTTATGATAAACACTCCAGCACACCAATATGATCATAAAAACTGGAGAAATAAAAGGATATGAAGCCATCCAGACCTTGAGTCAAAACAATTACCTGGGGCCCGTTGAGTTTCAAATCTGAAAATTTCTGTCTCTCAAGGTCAGCATCGCCCATAAACCGGCCGTTCTGAAACATAGCCCACAAGACAATTCATTTTCTGTCCTTCCTTTGTTCTTTCAAATACAAACAACTTTCTTTCCAAACAAGAAAAAAAAAAGGGTTGAGGGGGCCTTTCAAGAAGGTGTTTGCAGCCTGAAATCCTTGTCAATATTCATAAAAAGACCCATAACACTTCTTAATCTTTCCTCAACATTGGAATCAGGCCTAAAATTCTGGCAGATCGGGCCTCTGGAACGTATGAACGTTTAAGTTCCATGAGTACATAGAGTTTGAGGTCAGTAGTTTCAAGGACGTATCTCTACTGTCTTGAGTACATGAGAAGCATTAAAAAACCATTTGCTTGATAAATAGCATAGACTCCCCTACACACAACCTTTATGGAAAGCCCTAAGAATATAAGGCAAGTAGGAAAAGTTATGATGGAATGGTTCCAAAAAAAGGCCTTCTTTATTGTTCTAGGAATCTTCAAGCTCTGCTACCATGGGAAACTCCCATTCCAAGAAGCCTTTTAAAGAAAGAAGAGTTAATTCTCCATTTCCAAATATGAAGGAAAGTACTCAGCAAGCCCCTTCAAAAAAAAAAAAAAAAAAAATCTTAGTATCTTTATCAAGTTACAGCCACAGAATATATTCTTCTAAAATATTCTTAAATTGCTCTACCTTAAGCACCAAGACATAACTTAATGACAGTTTACACATAAAAGCACATTTCTTGCTCCTTTCCCAATACAATACAGTAAGCTCCAACAACCTGGGGAGAGTTCCTTCGCCCATTCCCCCTTTACATAGAGTATAATGCTGCAGGGGGAGGAAGTTAAACATTGCTTTCAGGAAGAAGGCAGGGTGTGGTTTCATTGCTAAGCAGAGGTTAAAAATAAAAGAACAAGAGAGAAACCACTAAATCCTGGGATTCCCCACCACCTATGAAACTGAGCAGCCCCACTTTCGTTCAGTCTATCTCATCCCTAACTCTCTACTCAAGTTCCTGTAAATTGCCCTGAACATTACAAACAGTCTCTCTTTACGTCCTGATGATTCCCAATTCCAATTATGTCCACTGGTTTAAGAATTAAACAAGTAGCTGGACATGATTGTAATCCTAGCACTGAGGAGGCAGAGGCAAAGGGATCATAAATTTGAGGTCAACCTGAGCTACAAATCAATATCTTGTCTTCAAAAAGTCAAAGCTCAGGCTGGGGTGGGGGTGGGAGGGTGGCACACACCTTTAATCCCAGTACTCGGGAGGCAGAGCCAGGCGGATCTCTCGCGAGTTCGAGGCTAGCCTGGTCTACAGATTGAGATCCAGGACAGGAACCAAAACTACACAGAGAAACCCTGTCTCAAAAAAAAAAACAAACAAAAAAAAAAAAACAAAAAAACCACAAAACAAAAACAAACAACAAAAAAAATGCAAAGGTCTGGAAATGTTGCTTAGTGGCCAAGTATCTGCCTAGCATGAACAAGACCCTGGGTTCCATGCCCACCTCCTCATCGTTAGTAAATAAATAATCTAGGATGTAGCTCTGTGGCAGAGTCCATGCCTAGCATGTTAAGGACTCTAGAGTCAATCCCTAGCACTACTAAATAAATAAACAAATAAATAGTGATCAGTTAACAGAGCTGGGCATAAGCACTGCTCTAGTTCCACTCAGAGCCCTCTTCACAGGCAGTCTACAAAGTGCACACACGAGCACTCGCTCTCCCCTCCACACACACACACACACACACACACACACACACACACACACACTTCAGATTACATCACTGTAAAGTCAGATATAAACCATAGGAGACACACAATATAGTTCTCGTTTCTAAGACCACCCCCCACCTTCATCCATCACAGAGTCAGCTAACCCAGAGACCATCACTGGCTGCTGCAGTTACCTGGGTTACATAATAGCATAATACTCCCTCTTCAACTCCAACCATTAATAATTAACAATGACCCCTCCTTCCAAAACATGATTTACACACCAAACAAAAACACACAAGGGCAATATGGAACAGGAATATACAATTTACCAATACTCTAATGCCTTCTGAGAACAAATTGTTCCCTGGGAGACTGAACTGGAGCTAGGAGCTCAAGCTGTCCAACTTCCCGACCACTAAGTGGGCATTCTTTCCTAATTTTTGACCCTAAGAAAAAAGATACCTCAACAAAAACAGAAGTGACTTGAGTGTAGCTCCAAACTGCACCACCATAACTAGAATTATATCCCTGCCCAGAAAACCCACTCCAGCAAAACAGGAAGTCTCACGGGTTTCTAAAGTCCACCCAACTCAGATCAGTAACAAATCCTTTATCTCTTAATGAGTGTTTATCACATCCCTGGAACAGTTCATCATGAAGTACACACACTGGACAGCCCAGGGCCAGAAGCATCTCATTAAGGATCCAGAGCCTCTCTTGACCATGCCAAAGTCCTACCTGCAAGTTTGATGGGGAGAGGGTTACCTGATGCCGACGGGTGAGGGTGCCGTTGGCCATGAGTGTGTTGGCATCTTGTGGTGAGACCCGGACGCGTTCCAGTTGCGCCGAGACATGGCGCCGTTCCTCCTCCAGCGCCTGGGTCAGCTTCTCAAACTGGGCCTCTTGTTCCTTCACAGAGGCCAAGATGCTGGCGGTCGACTCCACCTCTGAGTCGTCCATGAAGGTAAGGGGAGGAGCCGCCGCAGGGCAGGATAAAAAGTAAGGTGGACCACAGAGGAAGTAGAAAGGAGTAGGCCCCCTCACTTCACACTAGGGAGGGGGGTGGTAAGAGAGAGAGAGAGAAGAGAAAAGATCACAGGTCAGAGAAGACAGGTGAATTGTTAATCCCCAGTGCCAAAGATGCCCTCTGTAGTTTTACTGCAGTGCAGAAAGCAAGACACCACCAACCAAGCTTAGAGCCCATCACCAATGTCTTCTCACACAGAATCCTTTGCCTACGACCATCTTCTACGCTCTACTATCAACAGCTATTGAAAGTAAAGGTGGCAGCTTGACCAAAGTCTCCACACTGTTGGCAGGACAGGGAGACTATGGCATGGGATTAAAATTAGATTCTTTTTCCCTGGAAAATTTTGCAGGCGTCAGTTAAATCCAAGTTTTAACTCCCTGGTATGGGTAAGCACTTACTGTCCTGCAGGGACAAGCTCCTCGAGATAATGGGACAGCAGATTTTACTTAAACCTCTCCCAAACCTGAACACTATAAATATAGTGGAGTGATGAACCATACCAAATTAAAATGCCAGTTAAGAAATGGAAATATGCCAGGCAGTGATGGTGCACACTCAGAAGGCAGGAGCAGGAGGATCTCTGTGAGTTCAAGGACAGCCTGGTCTACATACCGAGTTCCAGGACAGCCAAGGCTACAGAGAAACCCTGTCTCCAGAAACTAAAATAAAAAAAAGGAAGAAACTGGGGGTGGGGGGGGTGACTTCCCAAAGTTCAAAGACAAAAGGCCTCCACCATACATTTATGAAGAGGTCTTTCCATCTTCCAAAACTATACTACATTATAAAGCACAAAATATGTTAACTAAAACAACACAGTGACAAAAACCACAAGTCACTGTATTTTTATAGGTTTTGCCTCTAGTCCTGTCTGTGGTGCATCCTCTAATCCTACCTTTGCAGAAGGCAGAAGATCACAACCTCAAGACCTGACTAGGCTATAGAAGTTTGTGGCCAGCTTGGGCAACTTAGCAAAATCTTGTCTCAAAAAGTTCTTATGACCAGGTGTGGTAGCTCATGGTTTTAATCCCATCACCTGAGAGGCAGAAGCAGATGGATGTCTATGAGTCTGAAGACAACCTGGTCTATACCTCGAGTTTCTGGACAGCCAGGACTACATAGAGACCCTGTCTCAAAAAAAATATATAATAATAAACAGCAAACTAGGAGGAATTTTTTTCCTCCCATATACCCTCCCTATCCTCTCACCAATCCCCTAAGGAAAAGAAGGCAACTAAAATCATTTGTAATGCTTAATAAACATATATTCCATACACACCTGTTAAGAGAAGGGTCGTAATTGATTGGTTTAGCACAGAGAACAGCCCAGTCTAGATTCACATAAATCATGGAAGCATCCCAGCCACCTTAGCAAGCAGCAAAAAGGAAGGAGAAAGCTGCAGAAATATGAGGAGGGAAAATGAGAATGGGAAGAAAATAAACTATACCCAATGCATAAATACAAAAGGGGAAGTATTGGGAATGACAGGGAGTTATTTAAGACACAATTTGGAATTGCTTAATGTAACAAATACCCTTTAGATTTTGCTGTGTTCAGATGTAGGATTAATTAAAGCACAAATTGTTCTGTCACCTAGAATGACTCTACTTTTAATTCCATGCAGAATCAGACCAGGTTATAATGTAGGAAAACCCCCACATAGCCTCTGTTCCAGGCAACCAATTTGGGGGTGAAATTTGTTGTTGGAATGCCCTTCCCCCTCCTTCCCACCCTTAAGGCAGAAACCTCAAAGCCCAGTCCCAGCATGCCCACAAAGACATTGAGAAACCAATGCAATAGTCATGGTAGAGAAAACATGTGGAGACTAGCCTAGGCTGGGCCTTCTGCTTAGGCTCTCTTTCCCACGCTCCCCAGAGCCCCACCAAACACAAAAGCTTGGGCCTGTTTGCCTTAGAATGTATCCAGCATTCAGCAAGCAAGAGTACCCAGAGGAAACTGATAAACAGGTGCCCAGCAAACTGAATTAATTCAGCCACTAAATAGAGAACATGCCGAACTGCCCTAAATCCCTCCTACCCAGCCCTGGGCTCCCACAATCACTTATCAACTACTGTTTTCATTCAGCCCAAAGCCCAATGCCACTTTCTCATACTCCTACCCCACATTCCAACAGGCCACTCAAAGGTCTTTCTTTAGTAAGTACTCTTTTTTTTTTGCTTTTGTTTTTTGTTTGTGACAGTCTCCCAGGCTGGCCTCAAACTCACTATAAAGCTGAAGCTGGCCTTGAATTCCTGATCCTCCTGTCTCTACTTCCCAAGTACTGGAGTATAAGACTGCATCACCATGCTTTGCTTTAATTGCTCCCGTTTCATCCATATTCATTTTAAAGACTTGTCCTCATCTACCATGTACAATGACCTATGACCCTTCCACATCAAGAGAACCCAGCTCAAGAGAGACTCTTCCAGTTACTGCACTGCAGTTACCACTGTGGCAGCCTCCACCCTGTAATCTTCTTGCTAATAAAAGCCCAGGCGACCACTACTACAGGGCACACAGAAACAACACTCCCTGCCGCAGAGAGACATTGTCACCATGCCATAAATGGTCACTTTTTGCCCCACAACTTTAATTTGATACAGGGAGTTAGAAGGAAAGTTAGGGAAAGCACTGAGGGATCTAGGTCACAAATCAGAGTCTGGAGAAACACCAACTTCTCTAGCATCCTGGCTTTAACCCTGACTAAATAACTGAGAGGAAAGCACAATTAAGTAGAAAAAGAGGTCACATTCCTGGGTCTTTATACATGGATAGATTTTCTGTTTAAAAGAGACCAGGAGGATCTCTGTATGTTTGAGGCCAGCCTGGTGTACAGAGTGAAATTCAGGACAGGCACCAAAACTACACAGAGAAACCCTGTCTCGGAAAAAAACAAAAGAGAGAGAGAGAGAGAGAGAGAGAGAGAGAGAGAGAGAGAGAGAGAGAGAGAGAGAGAGAGTGTAGTGGCTGTGTGAGACAGGATACAACTCACAAGACTGGTCCCAGTCATGACCTAGGTGATGGTTATTCTCCTCTGTGTGCTGTCAACAGCACCAGCCCATTCTAAGTCAGAGCTGCTGTGAGGACTGGGTGAGATAAAGTGTGTTCTACAAGATGAGGTATTAAGTTGTTTCAAGAGTTAGTTTCAATCTTCCAATTACATTACTTCATGGAAATGTCTCAGCTCCAAACTATTTTGTGAAGTAGTAGATGAAATGAACTGGATCAAGAATACAATTGGATTCTACAGAGTAGATGAGCTGGTTTCTCTACTCCAGCTCTATATAGTAGGAGGTCTCAACTAAACCAGTGTTTCTGGGACAGAGGGTGTTTTTCTTGTACCTGTCAGTCCCTGTAGCAGTACAAATCTATTACATTCATTCTTATTTCTTTTTCAGAGCCTTACAAGTTTGTTACCTCAGATGAAGAGAACATGAAAAAAACTACCAATGACTGAATGGCTTACATTTATTGCCCTGGCAATCACAGAAACCATAAGGAAGTTAAGTTTTACTACAAATGTAAAAACAGACTCACAGGTGAAAAAATTAACCAAGTTCCTAAAGTTCATAGCAAATTTAGAATTTAAACCTCGGTCTAAAATATTTTTAAAGCTTACATTCTCTTCTATGCCATGCTGTCCAAATACAATGCCAAGCAGGGCACACTGGCAAATGCTTGTATTCCTAACACTTATGAGATTCAAGAAAAGAACCACAAGTTCAAACCCAGTCTGGGGCTACCCAACAAGACCCTTCCTCAAAAAAATATTAAATGAATGAATGGTCACCCAAGGCAGTCTGATTATATTTTGAGACCTTTCTTTTCAGGAAAGAGGGAGGGAAAGAGAAAAGGGAAGCATATTTGAGAAGGAAGCTGCAGCTATGACGTGCAACAGCAGAAAGTCTCCTAACTTGATGACTCCTCTTCCTGCCACACACCATAAAAAGACCAGTCTGCAAACCACTCACTGACTCTGGCTGGCCAAGAAAAGCCCTCAAGCCGGGCAGTGACAGCACACGCCTTTAATCCTAGCACTTGGGAGGCAGAGGCAGGAGGATCTCTGAGTTCAAGGTCAGCCTGGTCTACAAAGTAAGTTCCAAGACAGCCAGAGCTGCACAGAGAAACCCTGTCTCAAAAAAAAAAAACAAAGAAAAAGAAAGGTTCTCAAAGTCTTTCCAGATTCACCAATTAATATTGTCAAAGAGACACTTTCACTAAAAAAGGATCATGGCAGGGTGTATTTACCTTGTTATTCTCCTAAGATTGTATTTTATGAGAATAGCTGTGCTTACTTTTAACAAGCCATAGGTTTTTACTGGATGGAACCCACCCATACTAGAAAGACCTTCCAGGTCTACAGCTTACTCATTCAAGCAATGGCAATGATAAAATGTCAGTCTCTTTTGTCAGAACTTCAAGGTAAATTAAAAATCAAATGTCCCGAAGGACCAAAGAATTTGACAGTGCCAACCAAATAGCAGAGCAATAAATAAAACCAGTCACCAACAGCACAGTCCCTGGAATGATTTGTTCTACTATAAAGTGGCTAGAGAAATCTCTTTGGGGGTTGGTAAGATGGTTCCTGGACTAAGACTGTTGTGCACCAAGCTTGATGATCTGAGTTGGATTCCTGGGACCACATGGCAGAAAGAGAAACCTGCTCCTACAAGTTGTCCTTTGACCTCCTCAAAGGAGTTACAGTACTCATGTTCCCAGACATAAACACACAAATCAATAAGTGTGATTAAAAACACTTTTTATAATTTGGTCATAGTAACTCACATCTATAACCTCAGCACTAGGAGGCTGAGACAGGAGAATTGCTAGTACCAATCATCATTATCATCATCATCATCATCATCATCATCATCATCATCAAAGAACATGGACTTTTAGATCTCGACTGCATCAAGTCCCAGATTCCAACATTTACATGATACTGGGCAAAGTGCCACTTTGCCACTAAACCTCAGTTTTCTTCTCTGTAAGATGGAAAAATAAAAACACATAAGGGTAGTTATGAGAACTAAATGAAACAATCCACGTGAAGTGCTTAGAGTAAGTCTGAACATCTGGGAAACCACTGGCAATGTAACTGTAGACATTACTACAGTTTGAACACAGGGAACTAGTATGTCAGTGTGAGAAACCACATGCCTTCCTCGCTCCCATCACTCCACTGGAATTCTTTACTTTCTTAATAGCAAAGATTAAATGAAATCCCTGACTTCAAAAGATCTAGGATTCAAACACTGGTTCTGCCAACACACACACACACACACACGTGTGTGTGTGTGTGTGTGTGTGTGTGTGTGTGTGTGTGTGTGTATATATGAAACCTGGGAGAAGTAATAACTCTAAGTTTCAATTTCCATTACCTTCCAGAGCTTCATTTAATGACTAAGACTATCACACCCCCCAACACCCACAGCCACCCACACACCCCACACACACATTCACTTCCATGAAGCTCAGGTAGATACATCCATACATGGCCACACCTGGGTGTGCACTCTGGAAGAAACCCCAATTTTCCCTGAGTTGAAGAGCTCTCCAAGCTTCGATCTTCAGGCTCTAGGAAAGGGATTACAATCTTCTGTAACCAGTCCCAAAGCCTCCTTTCTTGCTGTTAGTACATTATAAATCAAAACCAATGCCAGAAATGTATGTTCTCCCTCAAAGCAAACTCCATTTCTGTGTCTTCTGGGGCTATAAAATGATTTTTAAAGCACACCAATCAGTAACACAGAGCAAGCACCTGTAACACTTGAGCACCATATGACAGAGCTTTCAGCCAGAAAGGATGTATCCACTCACAATTCATCGTTCCTATTCAAGCACACAGAGAGAAAATTACCATTCTCTTCTAATCTCAAAGAAACATATTCTGTGAAAAGTTTTTCTAAGACTCCATATTAGGAAGAATGCTTGTACCAGAGTCCAAAGTTCCAGCTCCCAACCTAACACTCATGAGAATTTCCACCTTCTGAAATTCAGACTAATTATAGTATTTCTCACTTCTCTGTTAAGATTCATATCCAGGCCCGGCAGTGGTGGCGCACGCCTTTAATCCCCAGCACTCGGGAGGCAGAGGCAGGCAGATCTCTGTGAGTTCCAGGAAAGGCGCAAAGCTACACAGAGAAACCCTGTCTCGAAAAACCAAAAAAAAAAAAAAAAAAAAAAAAGATTCATATCCATATTAACCCCAAGTCCCTGGAAGGTCTATGCCTGTAATTCTAGATACTTGAACTGAGTGAGACATAGGATCACAATTTAAGGCATACCTGGGCTACATAACGGAGTTCAAGGTCAGGAAAACCACCTCTCAAAATAAAAAAAATTAAAAATTCAAGGGCTGGGGATATTAACTCAGTAATACAGTGCTTGCCTAGGGGTCATAAGATCCTAGGTTTAGTCCTGTGTAATACACAAACCAAAGAAAAGATTCAAAGACAGAAGAGCACAACAGAGGCCGGGGCGGTGGTGGCACACGCCTTTAATCCAGCACTCGGGGGGAGGCAGAGACAGGCGGATCTCTGTGAGTTCAAGGCCAGCCTGGTCTCCAAAGCGAGTTCCAGGAAAGGTGCAAAGCTTCACAGAGAAACTGTCTCAAAAAAAGAAAAAAAAAAGAGCACAACAGTGTGTGCCTGTTGCTTAAGGCAATTCTGGTTCAGCCCAGGCAACATAGTATGACAATAATAATATTAATAATAAAAAATAATCTAAAGGGGACTCTGCTCTTCATAATTTCATCTCAACTGAGAACTACTGAGTCACAAATTTTACACTCTAGAAATTTTTGCATTTTCCTGAGGTTCCACTTAATGAAAAGGATGACCAATAGTGTCTTACTGTATCCACCTTAAGGCTCACTTGGGAATTAATGGGCCCTCTGGGGAAAGTAATACATCTGACTGAGGTGCCAAAGGGAAAGAACTTAAACACATGAAAGCTTTTTTTCCTAACAAATTATTTTCCTAACTTAAATTACTGTCCACATGGGGCTGGAGAGATGGCACAGCAGTTAAGAATGCTTGATGTTCTTCTACAGGACCAAGTTCAGTTCCTGGCACCCTAGTCAAGAAGCTTACAACTCTAGCTCCAAGGGATCTGACACCTTCTCCTGGCTTCCTAGGGCACCTGCACACGTGTGTGTGTGTGTGTGTGTGTGTGTGTGTGTGTGTGTGTGTGTGTGTGTGTGTATGTGTATATACATACAGAAATAAAATAAAAAGAGCCAGGCAGTGGTGTCCTGCACTCTGGAGGCAGAGGTGGGCAAATCTCCGAGTTCAAGGCCAGACTGGTCTACAGAGCTGGTTCCAGGACAGCCAGGGCTACATAGAGAAACCCTCTTTTTGGAAAAGACAAAAATAAAAAAGAAAGAAAAAAACAACACATAAAAGGTTTTACTTGTGCCTCTCTGTAGTAGCTCACACCTGCAATCCAAGTATCGGGGAGGCTAAGGCAGGGGGATCCTTGGGAGTTGCTGAGTGAGGCCAGCCTGGGCTATATGAACTCCACGACAGCCTGGGTTACACTGTGTGATCCTGTATCCTAAAGAGAAATAAAGCAAACCACCAAGAGTTTGATTCCACTTTCCCCTGGCTGGCATGGCAGAGGCTGTGTTCTGTAGCAATGGACCTGTGCCGTACTAGAGGGTTCTTGGACCTAAGAGGATATAGCCAGGCTTAGGGTAACCAGAGCTGGGTCAGGGGCATCTGAAGGGCACAAGTACATAGGCCACAGGATGGGCCAAGGCAACAAAGCTTGGCTATCCTAGCCTGACTCTGCTAGGTAGCATGTGGCCAAGCTGAGCGATGAACTTAGCTTAGAGAAATAGACCAGGCTTAGCAATATAGGCCAAGCTAGCCTAGAACTCAGCATTCCTCCTTTCCTCAGCTTCCTACTGATGGGATTACAGGTGTGCATTACATCCATTTCAGCATTTAACGTTTGCTTTCTTTTCCAATTTGCTTGTCTGAGACAGGGTCTCTACTCTGCAGTCCAGGCTGGCCTGTAACTCTATATAATAGTCCAAACTGTCTTCAAACTCTCAGCTTCCAGAGTGGTAAAAATGCAGACTTTGGCCACCATACATGATAGATTTGCAGTCTCTACTGTAAATTTATAGTTTCAAAAAAGTATATGGGGCCGGATGGCGGCGGCGGCGGCGGCGGCGGCGGCGGCGGACGCCTTTAATCCCCGCACTCGGGAGGCAGAGGCAGGTGGATCTTTGTGAGTTCGAGGCCAGCCTGGTCTATAGAGTGAGATCCAGGAAAGGCTCAAAGCTACACAGAGAAACCGTCTCGAAAAAACCAAAAAAAAAAAAAAAAGTATATGGCGACTGGGGAATACAGCTCAAAGGTACAAAGCTGCCTAGGATGCAGGGAGTTCTGAGTTCCATCTCCAGTGCCACAAGACAAACTGGTGCCCAAGCAGGACAATCATCAGAGCCTAGGAGTTTGAGGAAACCATATACTGAAAGACATCTCAAAAGGAAGAAAAAAAGATGATTTCGTGGCCTCCTCAGTTCAGAAACTATATATATAAAACATTGTTCCTGTCCTTTTTCCCCTTCCTAAGTACCCTAGGAACCAACCCCCAAGCCCTAGCACATTGACAGTGGCTATATTGGGCTGGCTTTGAAGCAGAGGAAAGGTGTGACTCTCCTATGGAGGAGCTCAGGACTGAAAGGGCATGGAAAGAAACAAAACCTGCTTCTCTTTGGAGTTGTATGACACATACACAGGACTGGTCTAACAAGTCCTTCTGATCTCTCAGGCCAGGCCACCTCCCTCTCCTCTCCTCCCCCATTAGCCAGGTGCCTCTCTCCAAGGCCCTTCACTGGGACAAACACTGAATTTTCTCTCAAGAGACACTGAGACAGCTACTCACCTAGATCCCCCTGCAACTCTAGCAGAGGGACCTTGCCTAGCCTTATAAGGAAAAAGCAGGGCTTGGGGAGAAGCCGATAAGGAAACAAAGATAAAAGGGAGGTGTGGGGGAGGTGTCTGACTAGAGGAAGGGGAGAGGCCAAATGCCTTTCTCTTTCCTGAAAAAGGAGGGAGAAAAAAGGGAAGGCAGTCTACAATGGGAAGTGAAAAAAAAAAAAAAAACAAGCAGAATTCGATGATATTGTTTAACTCTCATTAAAAGGGAAATGCTAAAATTAACTGTGACACCTTATACCCCCAGGCAAAAAAAAAAAAAAATCAAAAAAATATCCAGAGAAAAGCTTAACCTCTGGGTTTAGGAGAGGTCACCCAACTGTTTGAGCTCACATTCTTTGTTTTAAAGAGGCAGCTTCTCACCAACCCTTTTACTTCCCATCTACAGCATTTCCTCATCTCTTTTGCTCACCATTTGGAAATAACTTGAAAAAGGTGGAAGCACATAACTGAGTCATATTTACAAAGTCCCTACTTCCTCAAAGCCCTAAAAAGGACAAGACAATAGACAACCAGTCTGCCACATTTAGGGAACACTTGTCTTTCTGGACAACAAACAGTGAATCTATGCAGAAAGCAATGAGAGGAAGCATGAATGTCTATTTTAGCTAGATTAACAGGTAACAGGATGAAATGCTTTTCCATCTGAATGAAAGATAAAATACAAACCTAGAGTAAAGTGTACTGCAACCACCCCTAGAAAGTATGAGCAGAATCTTCTCAATACCTTCTGAAGCAATACCAGCCTGCCTATGAGATGAGGTCTAACTAGTATCGGTGTGTGTTGCCCAGGTTCTTTGAAACCCCAAGTGGGTTCAAGTGATTCTTTGCCTCACAATCGGTATGCACACTAATAGCCCTTTTTTATGGATGAACAAACTACTTATCAGAAGTAGCATTGCTAATAAGTAGTAGAAACATCCTACTCATATCCATATTATTTCTCCTTGAAACAGAAGAAAGTGTAAGAGCTTCCAGTGGTTATGAGTCAGAATTCTAAGTCCACAGAAGCTAAAACAAGGGATTTGTTGTTGTTGTTGTTTAAGGAGGATATGATAGTACATACACACCTGTAATCCAAACATTGGGTAGGCTAAAGCAAGTAAATTTCAAGACTAGTCTGGGCTATATAGTGAGCCCCTAGACACACACACACACACACACACACACACACACACACACACACACACACTTGAGGAAAGAGGGTGGGGAGTGGACATGGGCAAGGGGGAGTGAACCCACCAAGAGAGATCTTTGAGTCTTACCTTCACTTTAAAAGGCAAAACATCTCTCAATTCTGGGGACAAGTGGCTTATATTTTACTTCAGACTTAGTTTCTTCTTCTTTTTTTTTTTTTTTTTTTGTTTGTTTTTCAAGACATAGTCTCTCTGTATAGCTCTGACTGTCCTAGAACTCACTTTGTAAACCAGGCTGGCCTCGAACTCACAGAGATCTACCTACCTCTGCCTCCCAAGTGCTGGGATTAAAGGTGAGTGCCACCGCCCAGCATCAAACTAAGTTCCTTTTTATAAGGAACAAGAACTCAGAGAAGAAAGGCAGTGGACACAACAGATTACTTTGTACCAATCACCTACTTTTGCATTGACAAGCCTCGTCACACTGTCACTCTACCTCTCCTCAAGAAAAAAAAAAATCTCACCAAAATATTCTCATTTTTAATGTGACATCTCACTAAGTCAAAAGCAAAGATCAGAGTTGGGATGGGAAAGAGAAGGAACTAGAAGCAGGGAAGATTGTGTTGGCCGGCATCAGAACAGAGGGGAGGGATTGTTCTAGCGGTATGTTAGCAATCTGCCTCTAGGGCAGCTGTCCTCCTGGGCAATCAAAGGCGGATCTGTGTGTGTGCTCAGGGGCTAGCCAGCTTAGCAAGAAGTTGAGGACTCAGCCACCCAATCAACAAAATGAGACTAGATGCCTGTTTCACAGCTGTAATAGAGAGCAGGAAAAACAAAACGAGGAAGAAAGGGGGCAGCATGAGAAGGACAAAGTGTCGCAGGTACTACTTCAATCCCAGGAAACTACCAACTATCCCCAGTTATGGGTAAACATTGGACATCTACAATGAGGGGATGCTGAACTCAAATGGGCAAGGTACCAAACAGAAGGGTTCCAGCATTACCAGTTTCTTTGTCCCCTTAGACCCAACAAGGTTTCTGCAACATACATAGTGCATCAACATTATCTAACATCTATGTCCTTCTAGAATTCCATTCTTAGTTAAATCCTAAAGATCCATAAATAAGTACACACAAAACTCAGTAAGTTCCTCAACGCTAAGAGATCAAGGCCATTTATATAACTCAAGTGCTAAGATGTAAAAGGCCACAGTCAGATCTCATACCCTCTAATCCCTCAGAGTAGCTAGATGCTCTGAGACCCATTAGACACACAAAGGCTGCTCTCTTCTCAGTAGGGCTCTGTAGCAGAGCTGCTCTCCAGGGACAAAGAGATTTCACAGGAGAACCACAAAGACATCACCCCTCTCCGTTCCCCCACTCCCAGCTTTCTCACTTCCTGTCACAGTAGCACCAGACCACAGTCTCCCAGAAACAAACAAATACAAAGTGCTGGATTCTGGGCTGCAGGCCAACCACATTCCAGGGCATCCTGTCTACCAATCACCAGCTAGAGCTCCTACTTTGCCCTGCTCAGTTCCTTATCATGTTCAGGAAAACAACCCTCCTCTCAGCTTCAAGCCAACGCTACACAGGACAAAGCTCAGGCCTTTAAGAATCGGCAGAAAGATACTATGTGCAAAGACCTAAGTAAGAGTCTGGGGGTGTGAAGGATTTTTTAAATTGTACTTGGCAAGTTTTCTTACTTTGAAGGCACTGAAATGGGGATTTTTAAAGCTAAAGCTGCCATTCCAGTCAGCACATCCCCAAGTGGCACATTCCCAAGAAAGCACCACCAATGACAAGTTGATCACCAACAGGAGACTTGTGTCCTCTGTCACATTCTCTATCACCCATTTCCATTGCTTTTAAAACTTTCAAACTTCCCTACATGTGGAGTTAATTCCTAAAGCCAGCCCCACAGAGAACAAACAAAGGCAGCAGACTCCACCCTACAGAAAGGCAGTTATCAAGTTCTGAGGGCAAAGTTCCTGACTTCCCAAGAGAACATGAGGAAGGCCACTAGGAACTGCACTGTAGAGCAGGCAGCAAAGAGGTTGAGACAGCAACTTCGGCTTTTCCTAGAGCCTAGTCAGAAAGAAAGCACTGGCTGGCTCCGAGAATGGGCTAAACTGTACTTGCACAGCCCACTGGAAGTTAGCCCTGTCCTCCAGAAGCAAAACTTTAGACAGAGGTCAAGCTCCATCAATCAGAGATTCCTGAGGTCCAAAGAAATAACACCCTTTGCCCAAGGTTCCATTCACTGTGCATAAACAGCCAAGCTCAGCAGAGTTCTGAGCAGAGCAACAGTCCAAGCCAAGAACTAGTAAAATGCCATCCTTTCTCATCTTTTCTCTCCTTCCTCCTCCTAGCCACCACCACTATCCCCACCCACCCAACCCACCCCACCCACCCCACCCCCACCACCAACCTGCTGGAGAAACATTATCAGCTAAATCATGAATCTTTGGCTAAACCTTGATCTGTGCAGCACAAGAGGCAAAAGGCACTAAGTTGAAAGCAGCACAACTTGGAGGACCTGACACAACCAGATGGAGGTAGGGTAAGAATATATACAAAAGCCAGATATTCTAGGTTGACAGAAACCAATATTGAGCAACACTGTTTCAGAGCAGCAGGACAAAGCCATTACAAATCATGTCACTGAAGCACACAATCGAACAAAAGTTTCCGATATTTTACCTAGCCCCAAATTTAATTCTCTTTTTCTCAAGAATTTTGAAAATGTAGTTACAATTGTCAGTATTCTTAATGTTTCCTTGCTCAAGCCCAAACCAAATAAGAGTGGATTGTATACTATGAGATGGACATGCAAAATGAATTTTTTTTAAAAAGCATCTAAGGAAGTTTTCTGAAATAAAACAACAAAAAAACTGGTTGCAAAAGACATCCCCCAAAGACAGAACTCCTGATTCTCTGAAAAGATGTCTGGGAGGTCTGCATCAAACTGAACAGGTGAGATAGGAAAAGAGTGCTGACTCAGAATTGTCATCACCCTGGAGTGTGAGCCAGGGAAGGAGACTAGTACAGTCGACTACAATTTAACCTAACTTCACTAGAGATCCTGAGTCTAACTGTATCTCTGGCTCTTTCAAACATATCTGGAAAACTCAACCAAAGGGATAGTTAAAGAGAACATTCCTGGAAGGCCCAGGACTTCAGGTGAAGGGTGAATCTGCTTTGCTATCTAGCTTCCTGCATCATGCTCCAAAGCCCAAGAATGAGAGGGAGGTTGGGAGTGGAGGCTCATATCTGTAATCCCAACACTTGGGAGAAGGAGGATGAATGCCGAAAGTTCAAAGTTAGCATGGACTACATAATGAGACTTCATGGGGGATGGGGGGAGCCATCCTAGCATTGGGAAGGCAGAGGGAGGGAAGAAAAGAATGTGTCTCATAAAGTTAGGCTGCATTCCAAATAGCCAACATCCCACAGAGTGTTAAGAGTGCCCCAGAAGCCAGTGCCACTCCACTACCCAGTTCCAATTCCTGGGCACTCCCTACTCCAGAACAATCTTTAAGAAGAATCATCGAGCCGGGCGGTGGTGGTGCACGCCTTTAATCCCAGCACTCGGGATGCAGAGCCAGGCGGATCTCTGTGAGTTCAAGGCCAGCCTGGGCTACCAAGTAAGTCCCAGGAAAGGCACAAAGCTACACAGAGAAACCCTGTCTCGAGAAAAAAAAAAAAAAAAAGAATCATCGAGGGGGTTTGATGAAGGCACCAGCTGTTTCCACTACTTTCCCTCCCCCTCCTCCTCACAGCACAGTTCAAACTCACATCAAACAGTTAATACAATTGACCGGTCAGTAGGAAGGAGAAGCCTGGACTAAAATAGCAGGAAGAGTGCCAACTGGCTCCACTTGGAATGCTTGTTTGGCTCAATTTAAAAATAAGAAACTTTTGTCATCCATTCCCTCTGTCCAGTTAAGTTCTGGTACAGTCTACCTTTCAGTGTCAAATGAGTTCCAGTTTCCCAACAACTCCCAGGTCTATTTTCAAATCTCAGAGAACACAGGGGGAGTGCACATAATAAGGCTGAATGTAAAATAATGTCTGAGGGATGGGAAGGTTTCCTGGACTGCAAAACCACCTTAGTACAGGCGTTCCCCCTCCCCACCACACACAAAAAAGCACAGAGGCAAAGGGGAACACACAACTAACTACACATAGACATGATGGTAACTATTTCATAAGGCTTTGGTAACCAGGTGAGATAAATTACACAGACTGAATGTAGCTCAAAATGGAACACTTGCCTAGCAAGTATGAGGTGCTAAATCAATCTGCAACACTGAAGAAGGAAAAAAAAAGACTTACAAGAACAGCTCCTCCCCCACCCATATTCCAAGTTGTCCAGAGTTAGCCAAGAAGGAAGTTAAGGAAGCCAGCGTTTCCCTTTCAGACAGGAAGTAAATTAGCCCTTCCTGTGAATTTTAAACAAATTGTACAGCTGGGGTTTCAATGCTAACATCCTCTCTTGAATTTGTTCCACAATTTCAAAATTGCAAGGGGGAAATGGTCTAAGTCTCCCTTAACAGGCAACTTGAATTCTCCACACCATGCTACATATTGGCATAACCTTCAAAATCAGCATTAACATGGAATCCCAAAACAATATTGGGTAACACTAAAGTAGATAAATTCAAATTAACCAGCCCCCACCCCATGTATACTACCACATAATGCCAGTTAGTAGCCTACTCATACCAATTAAAGACTGAAGGATCACAATCATTTGGGAATTAATATTTTCAAAAAAGGTTAAATAGTGATTCTCACAGCCTGTAGGAAACCATGGGGCCTGTTCCTGACAATGTAACCACAACAATCCTCTGACAAAAGGGGCAATAGTTAGAAAATACGTTTGGGCCTGTTTTACTGCCCACTAGATAGCTCCGATTAGATACTCTGGGAAAGCATGAACTTAATTAAGTATAGGATGGCTGGAACAGCATACAGTTAAAGCCTTTTTTGGTTTCTTGTTGTTTTAGGCAAAATCTCACTAAATAGCCCAGTTTGCTGTTTGCTGGTCTCAAATTTACAGTGATTTTCCTACCTCAACTTTCTGATTGCTGGGATTAGACATGTCACCAAGCTCAGCTTTAAATCCTATTTTTTTAAACTCATAACCTAGAAGGAAGAACTAGTTTGCTTACCAGCCCCACCGTCTATGGGCTCCTTAACTGCTCACTGGAGTGCACACCTATTAACACTGCAGACAGAACAACATTCTAAATGTTTGCATTTCCTGCAAGGAACAAAGGTCTATGCCAGATTCTCAAAGACTAGTTCCATATTCTACTGCAAAAGAGGCCAGGTCCTAAATCTTCTTTCAAGCATTCATGACCCCTAGATATTTCTAGCCTACTTGATAATAGATGAGGAATAACCAGAAATTCAGGCATCAAGCACTATTGCTGACATTTTTCCAAGCAAGTCACTTTAACTTCTGGATTGAGATCAAATGAGTAGCAAAACATCCTTAAAGAGCTTTGGAGAAAAGTATTTCTATGGAAAACATGTGAGTGAAGACTTAGTTTTAAAAAAAAAATTAACAGCATTACATGATACAGTCACGACAATTACAAACATCTTCACCATCTACACATGCTGGAAATACTTCCCATGTAAAATGATAGTTAGGAAAAGGGAATTGAGATGGGGTGGGGCGGGGTCCTTAGTCAACCCTCTAAGATGGTATTAAGTAACAGAATGACAACCAGATAATTATAAATAGAGGATAAGGAGTAACCAGGTCAAGTACCAGGACCAAAGCCTCTAACAAAAAGAAAGGGAAAGCTGGGTGTAGTAGCTTGTACAAGGTAATTCCAGCCTGGGGAGGCTCAAGTAGGAAAACTGATTCAAGTTCAAAACTAACCTGGACTATGCTGTAAGCCTCAGCATCTACATACACAGATGGGGGTGTCTTTAACTGAATGACAGACTTGCTAATTCAGAAATCTTGAAAGGGAAAATAAGTATGGGTGATTCAAGACATAGGGTCTCTGGTGATCAGGTATTATCTGACTTTCCTAAATGAGTTGTCAAAAAAACACGAAATCACCAAATACTTGGTTATTCTTCTTCAGCTCCATCAAAATCACCAAAGTAGTTCAGAATGTGCTTTAATAATCCCTATAAATGAAACTTACATATCTGGAAAGAGAAGATAGAGTCCTACGGTTACTTAACAAGGATGATCAATCAACTCTGATATGCAAGATCAAGCTACGGATATGGTAGCTTATAAAGTGACTGTGATCCCCAGTCTTAGGAGAGGGGTTTCAGAAACCATCAAGTCCCAACATTAAAAGGAGGAAGGAGGAACTTCTAACCAGACATGGTAGCACACCTTTAATCCCAGCAGAGGCAGGCAGATTTGTTAGGTTCAGTCCAGTTTGGTCTACACAGTGAGTTCCAGGGCTACGCAGAAAGATCTTGTCTCAAAGAAAGCAAGAACATTTAGTCAAACGAGCATAAGAAGCAGCAGTATGTAAGTGAGGTCTAATGCACCTAAACAAAACCAACAAATGTAGACAAAAGGAAACTGTACCAGATCCGTGCTGCAATTTCTCCTTTTCCTAGACAACTTTGAGGATAAGAAAAAAATTGATCTTTACAAACACATATAAACTTATTCTAACTAACTACACTAGTATTATGGTTCTCCAAGACAAGGATCATCAACCTATACAAAACCTGCTATTATGAAAATCACTCTCTTTGGGGGTCTACATTGGGAGAAAGAGGCTGGGACCGCTGCTGCCTCAAGTTAGTAGGAACACACAAAACACTAGTCACAGCTGTTGTCTCTCTAGGATCTAAAGATAATTTTTCTTTGTACTTCACAGTACTAAACAGGATCCTACCAGTACTCTCCTTCAGTACACACCAGCCGGAACAGGTCTCTGTTGATACCCAACCCCCACCATCTCTCCTGACCAGGGTAACAATCAGCCTAGGGCCTGTGCCCTTTCTATTCCTCTCATCTATATGACCACTTACTTTGTTCTCTTCCAAATATACTTTACATATATGCCCTCCCTGATCACTCTGGTAAAATATAATAACACTCAGCATTTCAGAAGTGGAGGCTTCATGGGCTAGCCTGGGCTTCATGAAACCCTGTCTCAAATAGATAGGTAGATAGGTAGATGCATGGATAGACAGGCAGACAAATGTATGGATGGATGGATGGATGGATGGATGGATGGATGGATGGACGGACGGACGGACGGACAGACGGGTGGCAGCAACACACACACACACACACACAAATTTTCTCCCCTTGGTACCATTTAGCCTCCATCCTATGTACTATGCTTTTTTTCAACAGAATTACCTATTGTAACATATGTACTTATATACTCATTATTTACTAAGTGTACTTGGTTTATTATTTTACACTAGAGCATAGCATGATTTTTGTGTGTGCTAGGGATCAAACCCAGGGGTTTATTTATGCCAGATAAATGCTCTACTACTGACCTACCTCCTTAGCCCTAGGTTTTTCATTTTGGTTTTTTTTTTTTTTTTTTTTTTTCTATTTTATTTTGGTCTTTTCTGGTTTGCTTTTGGGAAAGAGTCTAGATATCTAGGCCAGCTCACTCCCATCTCCTATCCTCCTGCATTAGCCTCAAGTGCCAGGTCTGCAGGTATACCACCATACCTGCCTTCTTCTGAGTAAAGATGTTTCACATGTTCAAGGAATACAAGCAGTTAAACTTTAGAAAAATAAATCAACTACATTTTGTTTTTATTTTAATACTTTTTGTTTAGTTGTATTTTTGTTCTTTTTGAGAAAGGGTCTCACGTTCCCCAGGCTAACCTCAAAGTCACTACTTACCCAAGGATAACTTAATTTCTGACCCTCCACTTCTCAAGTGTTGATATTACTAGCATGCACCACCATAACCAGCTCATTTTTATTATTTTACATTCATTTTGTATGCGCATGTATGTGTGTGGGAACCTATGCCATGAGGCATACACGCAGAAGTCATCAAGTTTGACAGCAAGCACCTTACCCACTGAGCTGTCTAACCAGTCCTATTTATCTATATTTTTTGGCAAGATCTATGTAGCACAGACTGGCCTCAAACTCCAGCTCTTCCTGCTAGCTTCCCAAATACTGGGATTACAGGCATGTGCCATACCAGGTTCTCTGCATCTTTCCTGTGATCCTTAGGTCTACCTATGATTTGGGGATCCTATACAGCCACACCTACTCCCTTGCCTGACCCTCCTCAGGGGCAGACACTCAAGTGCCCAACTGTGTCCTAGTTTACAAAGCCAGCAGTGGAGAGAATAGCAGAAAGGTTCCAGATTTCCCCCATTCTAACAAAGAAGCAGGAAAGAAATCAGATTGGCATCAATTTCCCTTTTAAAATAGAGTCCTCTATTTTAAAAGTGGACTGAATATACACCAGCTACTTTATTCAATGAGATTTACTTCACTTGCAATGAAATGGGAACGGCAGGTGCTTTGATAAAGTACTGAAAAGTTGACCTACTTTCTATAACAATGTCTATGTCCTCAAACATCAGAATAAATTTTGGTCTCTTAAAATATAAGCTTCTTCAGACAAGTATCTTTTTATTCTACAGTAAGAAATGTGCTTCTCCATTCTAATACAGAACAACATTGGTCACACAAACATGGTCATTTATTTTAGGGAATAAATTTCTTTTTGATCCACTATTGTCTGGACTATACTGAGTAATTAATTAGGAAAGATGAGATCTAAAAAAAAAAAAATCAATGTTAAAAACTAAGGGCTTGACAATTGTGTCCCACGCCTTAGTCCCAGAATTTGGGAGGCAGAGCCAGGAGGATCTCTGTGATTTTGAGGCCAGCCTGGTCTACAAAGTGAGCTCCAGGACAGCGAGGGCTACAAAGAGAAACCTTGTCTCAAAAAACAAAACAAGCAACAAAAAATAAAAAAAATTAAGGGCTGGGCATTTGGGAGGCAGAAGCAGATGGATCTCTGAATTCAAGGCCAGCCTGGTCTACAGAGTTCCAGGACAGCCAAGGCTACACAAAGAAACCTGGGGGTAGGGGTGGGAAGTGGCACTAGTTGAATTACTGAATGTACCTTCATGTCAATCTAACTCAAGTAAACCGGAAGCTGTATCCTACACTTGCCTTTAGTTAATTGTCTTAGTTAATTAATACAATTAATTAAGAACAAAAATCAAAATCTTAAGACCATTAACTTAAGGAAGATAGTACAGAGAACAGGAAGGCAAACTACAGGGGAAGAACCAGAAGAAACAGTAAAGAATATAGGCTAAAAATGTAGGGATTTGGATAACTAGCCCATCACAGAAGGCTAAAGAGTACCAAACAAATATTATTCAGAACCCTAGTTGCATGGGTTATATAATATGAAGAAACTACATAGCAAGACCCTGTCTCTAAAAGGTGAGGGGAGGGGTGGAGGGAAGGAAAATTCTAGGCTGGAGGAAACTTACCAGTTTCCTTCCAGACAGGACTTCATCTCAGACATGCATACATCTCAAACTCAGCTAGGCTTTTCCTCATATGAAAGCAGACTTTTCTTAGAACCACACTTTTCACAGGAAGCACTCATGAATTCAAAATTTCTAAATGTTAGTTTTTCAAACGTCCATAGATATGAGTTTCAAGTGGAATGTTTCCCGAACAAAAAAGGGAGCTCATTTCAATAAAAAGGACAGCAAAACCCTGCCTTCATTTCTGTACAAGCATTTATAACCCACATTAGCTTATAAACTCCTGGCTGGACAAGCTTAAGGTAAAGAATCTGGCTCAAAATGGCATGTGGGGAGAAAAAAAAAAACAACAGGGGTGGTAATACATACCTGTACCAAGCAACTGGGGAGGCAGAGATAGGAGGTTCTTCACAGGGAAGCCTGGTCTACATAGCAAATGCCAAATAAACCATGGCTACATAGTGAAAGCCAGACTCAAAACAAAAATCTGGTTCAAGTTGGTGACAATAAACTCAAGCAAAATCCTTCTCGGTCCACTCTGATCAAATTACATTTCCCCAGAGTTCCTTTTCTGCTAGACACAAAAATAGGAATAACTTGTACATTTTTCCTAAAGTCTTTGAAAAAATTATGAGGATATCGGCAATGCTACCTGTTGTTTCCCCATCAACACCTCCCCTTATGAAGAGTTACCACTGTTTTTGACAACCCCCCCCCACAACTCCCCTAAATTGCTGCCTACTACAAAATAAATTGCACCCACCCACCCCAGACAGAATTTCTGTGTAGCCCTGGCTGCCCTGGAACTCATTCTGTAGACCGGGATAACCTTGAACTCAGATCCATCGACTCTACCTCTGGAGTGCTGGGATTAAAGGCGTTCACCACTGCACACTGCCACTGCCGCCCCCCCCCAACCCCCACCCCACCCACCCACCCCACTCCCACCCTCGGCCAAAATAAAATGTTTCTTAAAGTTAATTGATGGCTGACAGATGCTTGAACAGGTCTGTGATTCTACCACTTGAGTATCAGCAAGCTGGGCAACACAGTGAAACTTTGTCTCAACAAACTATTTAAAAGCCATTTTGTCGGGCTGGAGAGATGGCTCAGAGGTTGAGAACACTGGTTGTTCTTCCAGAGAGGAGTCCTGAGTTCAATTCCTAGCACCCATATGGTGGCTCACAACCATCTGTAATGAGATCTGGCCTGCAGGGATACATACAAACAGAACACTGTATACTATATATATTATATAATAAATAAATCTTTAAAAAAAAGACATTTTGTCTCACAGATAAATGAAGACAAATGATGTTTCAGTTAATTCAGTGTTCTATGGCAAACACAGGGTATTACTATGAGCTGTATACTATTCTATGAATTTTAAGTAGCAAATGTAATGATATCCTATATAAAAAGGTTAAGAGTTAATACATTTTGTTTGTTTCTGCATTAGAAGAGATCAAACCTAGGGCCTAGAGAATGCTAGGCTAGCACTCTACCACTAAGATATGTCCCCAAAGAAATGATCAAAACGATCCCATCTTAGAGAAGACCAGGACAAAGAGTGACTAAGCAATTTGTCCTGGGGTAAATCAGAGCACGATTGGAACCCAACAGTCTAGATCCAGCATCTTTTCTCCTCAACAGGATTTTTCTTTTAAAGAATAACTACTATGCGCCGGGCGGTGGTGGAGCACGCCTTTAATCCCAGCACTCAGGAGGCAGAGGCAGGCAGATCTCTGTGAGTTCGAGGCCAGCCTGGGCTACCAAGTGAGTTCCAGGAAAGGCGCAAAGCTACACAGAGAAACCCTGTCTCGAAACAAAACAAAACAAAACAAAAGAAAAAAAAAAAAAGAATAACTACTATGCTATGTCACTTTGCCTTATAACATTGGGGAGAGGCTCTCAGTAGAAAATCACTTTTTTGGTTGAGTATATTAATGAAAAGTACATGACAGTTAAAATATCTGAAGCAAAACAAGAGCATCTGGTGCTAGGTGAATAAGAGTAAAGAGTTAATGTGAGCGGGGCGGTGGCGCACGCCTTTAATCCCAGGACTCGCGGAAGGCGGGGCCAGGCAGATCTCTGTGAGTTCGAGGCTAGCCTGGTCTACAGAGTGAGATCCAGCACAGGAACCAAAACTACAATGAGAAACCCTGTCTCGAAAAAAGCCAAAAAAATAAAAAAAAGGGGAGGGGGGAGGAGTTAATGTGATTCTTGAAAACATTCTTACAAAATTATGTATGTTTAAAATAAAAATTTTATAAACACCATTTTCCCCGTCATATAATGAGACTTGTGAAAACATTAGGCACATTACCTATCACTGATCATCACAGAACACTTGGAGAAAAACTCTTTAAGACTAGATGCAGTAGGATGTAGTAGTGGTGGTGGTCTTTAATCCCAATACTAAAGCAAGAGGATCTCTCTATGAGTTAGGGGGCCAGCCTGGTCAATATAGCAAGTTCGAGGACAGCCAGGGCTCCAAACAAAAGAGGCCCTTACAAAAAAAGAAAGGAATAGAAAGAAAAGGGAAGGAAAAAAGACTAGGGATGTAGCTTAATTGATAAGAGTGCTTGCCCAGCATGCAAGAAGCCCTGGGCAAGGTCAAGGCCAACCTGGGTTACTTGAGATCCTGTCTCAAAAAGTGTTATCAAAAACAATTACATAACTAAATACAAACCACTCATACTTTAATTTCCCCCTTAATTCTAAGCAGGATAGTGTTCTCTCTCCATCAGTGCTCTATTGGAAACCTTGGAGGTCAATCAATTCCTATTTCAGCTTCATGTAATTAGGATTTATTTATTTTTATTTTATGTGTATGGGTGTCTTTGCCTACATGTATCTATGTATATTATGTATGTCTAGAGGCCAAAAGAGGGTCTCATATTCCTCTGAAACTGGAGTTACAGAAGGTTGTGAGCTACCATATGGATACTGAGAACGGAACCTGGGTCCTCTGGAAGATCAGTCAATGCTCTTAACTGTTAGGCCATCTCTCTAGCCACCAAAGGAGATTTTATTTTTATTTTTATAAACCCTTATTTTAATCCCCTTTTCTGAGCAAATACAAAGGATTATCTGTAGTTTTTCCATATCCTGATTACCTATGGCTCATTCCTTACATAAGTTTCCTCTTGCTACAACCCTGAATTGTACATAAAAGTTAATTTATATTCTTTTAAAGATATCTTTACTTTTATGTAGGTGTGTGCATCTGCATCACAACTGTGCAGATGCTCACAGAAGCCAGAAGATGGAATCAGATCCGGTGGAACTAGAGTTAGAAGGTTGTGAGCTACTTGACTTAGGTGCTAGACATCACACTCAGTCTTTGGAAGAACAACAAATGCTTTTATCCACTGAACCATTTCTCCAGCTTCCATAATTTCAGTTCTTAAATTAATAGATTTTCTAATACAGTTCCATGGCTGAAAGGGTGATTAGTAATAGTACTCAAGATAATAATAATAATGGCTGTCAAGTGTGATTGCTCACATTCTGGTCACAAAACAAAGTGACACTGAGGCAGAACTGCTTCCATTGTATGGTATCCTGTGCTAGCCTAACCCTGTACACACACACACAAGCTCAATCTATAGCAAAAAAAAGAATACATATCAGGCCAGGTGTGGTAGCCTATTCCTATAATTCCAGCACTTTGGGAGGTGGATACAGAAAGATCAGGAGTTAACGATCAGCCAAGGTACAGGAGAGACCCTGTCCCAAAATGAGACTTAGGGGGTGGCGGGGGAATGATACCAAATGCATTTTCTTTGAAGCACTCATGTCTAAAACTATCATCCCATCTTCGTGTTTTTATTAGTAGTAGTATATAAACCACTGATCCAAGCAGAACTGAAAATGTTCTTCCTCATTGCTGCCCATGTTTTTTTCCCCAGAAAATAGACAGGTTGCAAGTTTTCACTGACTGAAGGTAATAGCCGTCTAAGCTATGAAATGCACCTTACTTCTTACACTGTTCTTTAGACTGATTGCCAAGAAAGGCTAAACATGAAAATCTTCCAATATTTCCAGAAAGTTTGTTTAGAAGCTAGCTGTAATGACATGTCTACAGTACCAGCATTCATAACAAGAGGCAGGAGAGTTAGAAGGGATCACAAATACAAGATGATCATCAGCTACATTGCAGAGTTTGGGCCAACCACAGCCAAATGAGACCAGCTAAAAAAAGTGAGAGTTGGTGAAATGTCTCAGTGGATAAAGGCACATACCACCAAGTGTAAGGACTTGAGTTCAAGTCCTATAATCCACACAAAGAGAACAGACTCTCCCCATCCCCAAATTGTCCTGACTTCCACACACCTGCCATAGCAAAAACAGGTGCCTGTCCCTCCCCCACTCATACAATGAAATAAATATAAACAAAAAATGTAAATGAATAAATAAAAGATCTAAACTACACGCTACAGTGAAAGTGTCAAAATTGTATGAGAATGTAATTAATTCATGTTTGCTTCCTGTCTCAACTTAAGCCTTCTCAGTCCCCACTAATTCCCATCAAGTACCTTAATTAAACATGACTTACAGAGCACCTCAGTTTGTAGCAGACACTGAGATAGGTAATAAAGGGATAGAGATAAGACAGTACCTACTCACAAGCAGCTCACAGCCTAGAGTGAAAGACATAATTTTAATACAGTATGATATTTAGATACATAATAATACATTTATTAGAACTACCTCCTACAAACCTGTCACTAGAAGGTGGTATCATTCATCATTCATCCCAAAGGGCTGAAAATTCTCTGGAAGAGGAAATTTCACTAACAAGCAAATAAAGGTTGTGGCAATTCCCAGAAATTAAAAATGAATAAAGCAGCCAGTGGTCATGGTGCACGCCTTCAGTCCCAGCACTTGGGAGGCAGAGGCAGGCAGGTCCAAGTTCAAGGCCAGTCTAGTCTACACAGAAGAGTTCAAGGACAACCACAGCTACATAGAGAAACCCTGTCTGGAAATATGAATAAAGCAGAACTGGTGATGAGCTCAGTGGCAGAGCACTTGCCTGGCCTGTGTGAGACCCTGAGTTCAAGTCCCACCACTGCAAAAGGAAGGAAAAAAAGAGACCAGTGGGACAGCAGTGGCATACCTAAAGTATGATCCCTGCTTTTGGGGCTAAAATAACATCTATGTCAGCATATTCAGCACTCACTCGCTCTAAGGAAGCTGATCTTTTACATATACTATTCCAATTTGGTCTCTGTAAGTAACGACTAAAACACTCCTGCTTATAGCAAGGCTTCATTTATTTTAGTTCTAGCTGTTATGTCCATTCTCTCTGGGTATTGGCAGTGTATCCCTGGTTAAATCCATTGACTCTGTAGTCAATCAGACCAGGATTAAGCCATTTAGATAGTGATTGGTCAGCAAATCTCAGCTTCTGAGTCCCAAAATCTTTTTTTAAAAAAAAAAGGTTACTAGAAATTACTAGGTCTATGCAAAATGCTTAGCACACAGTAAAATAAAACAATGAGAAGGAGGATAGAGGACAGAAGGACCTAGAAGGTATCAACAGAGAGCCATCACCTACCATAATAGAAAACAAGAAATTATACAGAGCTAAATATTTTGCTAGTGCAATTGATAATGATCTAAGCTGAATTTATTTGCCTGCATCCTGTCTCATCCATCCCTAAGAAGACAGCTATTTGATAAACCTAAGGCGCTCGCTCTCGCTCTCTCTCTCTCTTTTTAAGATCTCCAAGAGTCCCAATTTTAGACCAACATAGAACATGTTCTGACCTCTCTGGCTGTCCACACTGGAATCCTAAGAAAGGCACTAGAACTCTAACCAGCCATGAGACCTCCCCATACACACACACACACACACACACACACACACACACACACACACCTGAAACAGACCAATACCTTACTCACATAACAAAGAAACTAAGCAAATTATATAAAAAAGCAAACAAGGGAAGAAAATCTGTACAATTCATACTCATTTGTCATCATTTTCACCCCAAAATCAAAATAAAAAGCACAGCAAATAACAGTAATAGTAAAATAAAAGATTACTTATCTGTCCCCTTTCCTATAATTCCTGAAAGAACCAGCAGAGGTGAAGTAAGAGACAATAATCTTCCATCTTATCACCTCAAAGGGCTCTGTATTACACGGCAGGCCAAACAATGCCTTAGTTGGGAAAAACAGTCCTGGACCCTAATGTTGTTCAACACAGCTACACAAAGCCCAGTTTCAAAGCCGGACCCAGATCACCACCAGTCATCCAGAACCTATTTTCAAACTGCCTTTGTACTCCTCCTTTACTCTCATCTCTCCCCCTAAAGGTTGAGCGAGAAACCGACACTCTGGAAGCAACAGACCAACCCTCCAAAGACCCACCAAGAAACCTCCCCAGAAAAGCATTTCAAAGGAAAACTGAAAAAAATTGGAAACGAGAACTATAGCCCAACTGACTGTACATATTGTCTTTTTTCTTTCTTTTCAACTACTTCTTTTCACTTTTGAGGTCTAGACGTCAAATATTTTCCTGTAACCCTCGCCTAGATTATATGGAAAGGAAAAGAGGAACAAAAGTTGTTTCCTCCAGAAGCCACAACCTGACAAGGACAAAATCATCTTGCAAGGAATGTCTTCACTGTAGAAAAAAATGCAAGGAAGTGTTCCAGTCAAAGAATGGGGGCAGGGACTAGGAAATCAGAAGATTAAAGATTCGTATCAATTTAAAGGCAATGAGCAGCTTACACATTAAGACCCACGTTGCTACAATTAGAGCAATATCTATTTCAGCCCTAATTTCCATACTGATTCCCATTTAAGAAGGAAGAGTACCCTATTTTGCAGCTACTGATGAGTTGGCTATATAATTATCTGGGATCCGTACATTTGCAAGGATGTATGTGCATAAAGCAAAACCAAACAAATCTTAAGACCAATTATAAAACCTGAAGCAGAGTCACAGGCCTTTATCTCTGACAGTGTTCTAACTTAATGGTAAGTTAACCAAGCAAGCAAGCCAACAAACAAAAGACAATTCTAAGAAAGCACCTTTCCAGTGGCTTAAAAATAAAATTCCCTTTGTGCTGTCTCAAATGGGGTTTGCAAACTCAAGTTTTCATGAAGTGGTTTCCCTTCACCTGACCATTCACAACCTTCGGCCCTTTCTGAAACCAAAAGGGCTGAAAAGACTTCCAGGTGCTCTGCCGCTTTACTCTGGTCAACAGATTTAAGCATGATTAGAATTCCTGACCCTTAAAGCACCAACATGATCATATTTGCAGGTTTAACACACTACACCTTCACAAATCTCTGCCTTCAAAAGTATTTTTAGGATAAAAACAAGAAAAGTGGTGGCAATTCAGTTAATCTAGAGCCATTTGTCTCTCAGGGCAAAGCAAGAGGCTCCCTTCTAACAGGCGAGGCTCTCACCCACCACACCTGGAAAAGTAAGGGATCCACCCAGGAACAGCAGAGCTGAAACCATCTGGGCCGTTCAAACCCTCAGGAGGAAAAAACAATACTATTTAAGTTCTAAAGCTCCCTGCAACTTTCCACTGCCACAAATTCAAAGGTGAGGGGGCTGAAAGTTTTGAAACACGGTAAGAGCCATCTGTACAACTATCTCCCGACCAGGACAAATTCCTTTCCCAACCCACACACAACATGCCAAAAAAACAACTTTTTGAGCTCCGAAAACAGAAGTATGTTAGCTTAACCCAGAAAAAATAAAATAGAATGAAGTAAAAGTACACAGAAAAATGTAATTTGCACAACTTCTACCCCTGGTTCTAAGCCAGCTTCCGGTATTAGGTCTATTACATTTACCTTTTCCTTAATATAAATACCAAAATATGTCCAAAGTATTAAAAGTAGAAAAAAAATAATTGATTAAAATTCACCGTCAGCATTAAGAGGCTCTCTTGCCTTTTTTCAATCTCTCCAGTTACCACTAAGACAAAAATCTCACTTGGGTTATCCTTTTCCCAACTAGTTATCCACACATTTTTATAAAAGGATGAAGAAAGCACCCACCTCAAATGTGGACTTCTAAAGTCAATCCTTTAAGAAACAAACCCAGAGCTTCACCAATGTGCTGAGAAAGACAAATCCAGCGAGATTCGACACCTCTTCCTCTTCCTCGTTTCAGGATCTTTCCTGCCTCTTTCCCTCTCCCTCCGTGTCTCTGTTTCTCGCCCTCCCTTCCTCCTGCTCGCTCTCCGCTCTCGTTCTCTCGCTCTCCTCTCTTCTCTCTCTCTCTCTCTCTCTCTCTCTCTCTCTCTCTCTCTCTCTTCTCTTTTTCCCCTCAGATCCAACACCTAAAATGGAAGTTGCACCCAGCCAAAGGCAAGGGAGCCTGGGTGGTGACAAACTGATCTGGCAGCCCTACCCTAGCTTTCCTAAGTGATGTCAGCCCCTGCGAGCTTCCAATAGGAGCCAGGCATAAATCAGGGAGCTGACCTTATCCAATAGGAAACTTTATTATAGGAAATTAAAAAAAAAAAAAAGAGGAGAGAAAGACGAGGAAGTTATATATATATTATATATATATGTGTATATATATTTATTTATATTTAAAGCGGAGACTATACAGTCTCTGAGGAATTACTGCAGAGCTGGCGGTGGTGGTGGGGGAGGGGGGAGGTGCTAAGTAACAAAGCTTCTTAGAACGGCACGCCTAAGCCTCAGTGCTCTTTGATGAGGGTCTTGCTCCCTTTCCCTGCCTATAAGGGTGGGAAAACAGAAAAGAGCTTACTTTATTTGCCTGCTGCTGTTTGGTTTGTTGCTTTCTTCCCCAAAGCATTTTCCCAATGGAAGCCAGGAAGGAAGGAGAGAGAAATCCCAGAAACAGGACTGTGTGTTGATTGGGATGGTAGGAAATATCTGAGGCAAACTCTCAATTCCATTGTTTTGATTTAATTGCATTAGAACTAATGAGGAAAAATAAATGCTTAGGCTTGTTAATAACTTGTTAGCTTCTCTGCTCTAAACTAAAAAAAGCAGAATCCACAGAGCTGTTGAGGAAAACCACTGTGGGTTTGCCTGGGACAAAGAACAGAATCCAATAAACAAAGAGTTTAGAAGAGATAAGAATGTCATTAAATTAAAATAATTAAGAGAATGCTATTTCTTTGTGAACTCAAAATTACCTGGCTTTTTTATTTGACCTAAATAAAAATATTATGGGGATTTTCCTTTGAATTCATTTAAGATTTAGGAGGGGAAAGGGTTTTATTTGTCGCTTGAATTTTGTTTTTTTTTTTCTTGGGTGAGGAGGTTGCTTTGTTTTGTTTGAGACAGGGTCTCACTGGCTGGCCACAAACTCAAAATCCCTATGCCCCTGCCTTCTCAGTGATGGAAATGCTGTCATATTACCACCTGGTAAGACTGGTATCAGTTATTCACTAGTTACTAAACAAAGATGATGAATTAGAAGGTTTCTCTTTACATTTTTAAATTAAATGTATTTGTGCGTATCTGTGCTTGCACATGTGGAGAGGCACACGTTCCACAGCACCCACGTTCAGGCCAGAGAACAATTTACAGAAATCTGTTCTCTCCTTCCTTTATGTGGGTTCAGTGAATCAAACTCAGGTCATAAGACTTGGCAGCAAGCGCTTTTACCCACTAATACCTTTTGTTGGCCTTGTTTCTTATTTTTGTTTTATTTTATTTTTTGAGACAGGGTCTCATTACGTAGCCATGGCTGTCCTGGAATTCTTGATATGTACACCAGACTGGCCTTGAACTCACAGAGATGTCCCTGTCTTGGCCTCCCAAGTGCTGGAATAAGAGGTATGTGTTCCTACTGGCTACTGCAAAATGAATCTTTGTAAAGCTTTCATAATCTATAACAGTGATACAATGGCTAAGAAAAGAGACTGCCGTTAAACTGCTGGCTTCCAGCTACTCCTATGTAAGTACACTAACTCAGTGTTTGCACCACTATGTGACCTTGGCCCAGTTCTATAATTTCTAACCTGTTTCCTTAACTATAAGATAGAAGTGACTATCTCTCACTGCAGAGATGGCTCAGTGGCTAACAGATCACTTGCTGCTTCAGCATGAGAACCAGAATTCAGGTACCAGCACCTATGTACAAAGCCAGACATGGCCATCCATATGCATGCCCATGGGTAGGACAGAGCCAATGGGATCGCCGGAGTTTGCTGGTCACCAGCCCAGCTACAGGCTCACAGACCGAAGTCAGAGTACTAGAGGAGAACATTGGATAGCCTTCTCTAGCCTTTGCACGGGCACATGTCACACTCATCACACAGACGAATCTGTTGTAAGAATAAAAATATACATAAAAGTCATTTTTGGATTTTTAGCCAGATCTTGTATATAGTTCCTACTGGTCTGAAACTCACTATATATATCCCAAGGTGGCCTTGAACTTCAAATAATCCTACTGCTTCCTCCTGCAAAGTCCCAGGATTACAGACATGGGCCACATTGCCTGGCAACATAAATGTCTTCTAAAAATATCTGGCATATAGTATAAACTCATTAGGAATAAACTACTGAGTCGGGCAGTGGTGTTGAACACCTTTAATCTCAGCACTCAGGAGGCAGAGGCAGGTAGATCTCTCAGTTCAAGGCCAACCTGGTCTACATACCAGGTTCCAGGACAGCCAGAGCTACACTGAGAAACTCTGTCTCAAAATAATAATAATAATAATAATAATAATAATAATAATAATAATAACTATGGCAAGTGTTTATCCCGTCAGTGCCTCAACACTGCCCAGCAATAGCAACCAATGGAGCATCTGCTATGTGAAACACACTTTGAACTCATTTCTCCCTCTATCTTGTAAAGCACTACTATGGAATGAATACCACCATTTTACAGATGAGAAAATGGAAGCGCATCAAGGTACCAGATTCATTCACTCTATATGACAGTAACACCCATTAGCCATAATCAGATCTTTCTTTATCTATATAACCCAAAATTCCTGCTCATTTAATCAGGCTGATATAGTCATTATCTAACCCCTCATATTTAGACTATCTTCTTCAAGATCCTCATATTTAATCTATTGTGCACAAAGACCAAACAGGCATTATAACATTTGTTTGATCTAGTTTTTAGCCAAAGTGGAATGGGAAAAAATACATTGTTAAGAAGATAATAAGAAGAATTATCTCATTATCTAAGAATCTTCTCCCATTACTCAGGATATCTTCTATATCTAGACTTCATTCCTGCCAAGTTCAACAGCCAAAGATAATTGCTAGAGGCAAAAAATTAATACTAGGGAGGCAGAAAGAGGAGACCTAGTTTGGACCATATCAAGTCCAGCTAGGACTAAATAGCCAAACATTATCTCAAAAAACAAAAAATGAAAATAAGTTAATAAATTGAAGTATAATTTAGATATACATGGCTATTTTTTCTCTTTTTTGTTTCTCTTTTGTTTTTATGCATGGAACATTATATTCAATGTTCAATAACCTTCAAAGTTTAACTTTCCCACCCACAACCATCACCAAAAAGCAAGATATCATAAAACGATTGAAAGATTAGGGAAGAGCTGTGAGAAAGAAAAAAAATTCTATGTCTAAGAAGAAACAGGAACTGGGTCTGGTGGCTCTTGCCTTTAATCACAACACTCAGAAGACAAAGGAAGGCAGATTTCTGTGGGTTCCAGTCCAGCCTGGTCAACACAGTAAGAACAAAAACAGAGAAGTTGGGCATGGTGGTGAACACCTATAACCAAACCCACTGGGGAAGCTGAGGCAAGAGAAATGCAGGCCTAGGCAGGCAACATTATGAGATCCAGTGTAAAAAAAAAAAAAAAAAAAAAAGTTAAAGAGAAATTCAGTTGGGGCTGAGATTTAAATAGCTCAGTACATTAAAGTACATGCTCAGCATGTACAAAGAAGGCCTGGGTTTCAATACTTAGTAACAAAAGAAAGAAATATTAAAGTCAGCAGATAGGGAGTAGTGCTGTGCATTATAATGAATCTAGTTCTTTTTAGTCATTTTTAAATTTATTACACTTATTTATTTATGAATGGTATGCCAGCAGAGGTCAGAGGGCAACTTTCCAGAGTCTGTTCTCTCTTTCCACCTTGTGGGTCCCTGGGATAAAGCTCAGGTCGCAAGCTTAGCAGCAAGCATCCTTACCTGCTAAACTGTTTTATCAGGCATATTCATTATTATTATTATTATTATTATTATTATTATTATTATTATTATTATTTTAGGTTTTTAAGACAGGGTATCATGTAGCCCAGGTGGTCTCATATTACCTATGTAGCTAACTAAGGGTGACCTTGAACTTTGATCCTTCTGCCTCCACCTCCCAAGTCTTGGATTACTAGTGTGTGCCACCTCACCCAGTGTTTAAAGGGTACTGGGACTCAAACCCAGGGCTTCACCTACCTAACTAAGCACTTTCCTGAGATACAGCCCTAGTCCCTTATCTTCAGCCCTTTTCTCCTCCTCCTTTCTTTTTCCTTCTTCTACTTCCTCTTTCCTCCTCCTCCTTCTTTTTTGAGACAGCTCAAGCTGTCCTCTATCTCTGTTCTCCTGAGATCAGAAGTGAATGCCACCAGACCCAGCCTTGATTCTAGTTCTAAAACAGACCCAAACCATAAATGATATGATGAAATGAAAAAAAAAATCATCTTTCAAAACACTGGCTATCTGTATAAGAAAAAACAAATTATTTTTGTGTCCACCCTCCGGTGGCTATGCACCCAGAGTTAGTTATTTTTGAAGCCCATTCCTTTTTAAAAGTTTACTACCACAAGCTGGGTATGGTGGCGCACACCTTTAATCCCAGCACTTGGGAGGCAGAGGCAGGCCGATCTCTGTGAGTTCAAGGCTAAGTATTGGGTTCCATGACAGCCAGGGCTGTTATACAGAGAAACCCTGTCTCAATGCCCACCCCCAAAAAGAAAGAGAGAAATAAATTTTACTACCCCAAAAATGGTACTTGATTTAAAAAAAAAAGCCAATCAAGAAGTCCTCTCTATTTATTAAAATTAATTTAACCTTGATAAAAACATATTAAGAAGGGGATAAAACATTTTCCTTACACCGCCACAGAATAACCCCCATGGTATTGTCCCTGCTCACTCAAGTCTTAATTCTACACTCAGAGATGGCATAAACAAGTATTGTTCTGGCTTGTGGCTTTTGTTTTCCCTTGCTTACTTGTCTTTGCTGCTGCTGCTGCTGCTGCTGACAGTATCTGGAATCCGTCTTGAAGCTAAGCTGTATGTCTTTTCACAAACTGCTTCCTCTTCAAAACATAACAACTGCCACTGAAAATGTGCAGCTTCTTGTTTCTTTTTTCATCCTTGAAGCTGACTCCAAACTAAGGGAAATACGACCTACTTGGAAATGTGCTCAACTACTTCAAATCCTTCCTTCCTTCCTTCCTTCCTTCCTTCCTTCCTTCCTTCCTTCCTTCCTTCCTTTCTTTCTTTCTTTTTTTTTTTTTTTTTCTGATTTTCAAGACAGGGTTTCTCTGTGTAACAGCCCTGGCTGTCCTGGAACTCTCTCTCTGGACCTGGCAGGCCTTAAACTCACAGAGATCCACCTGTCTCTGCCTCCCAAGTGCTGGGATTAAAGGCCTGCACCACCACAACTGGCTCATATGATTTCCTTAAAAAAAGGAAAAACAAAAAAATGGGCTAGAGAGATGCTTTTCCAGAGGTCCTGAGTTCTATTTCCAGCAGCCACAGGTAGCTCACAACTATCTATAATAGGATCTGATGCCCTCTTCTGACATGCAGGTATAAATGCAGAATACTCATACATGAAATATAAATAAATAAAACTTAAAAAAAAAAAAAACAGTGGTAGGAAAAGAATACAGGGCCTCTTACATACTAGCAAAGCATTGTACCATTAAGTTACACCTGAAGCCCCCAGATTCTTTGGAAAAATGTGTTAAAACTCACTAAAGACACATTTGAACACATTGTCTTACTCACCAATATATGTTCTGTTTCCACAGGCTCTTCTTTTTCTACATCCTTTTTGGCTACTCCATTTCCTTCACCACAATTTGTCATCAGTAGCTTTGAATGTGGCCATTTTATCCAGTGCTGGACATCATCAGGTAGCTACTGAGGGTCAGTCATCTGAGTTAGATCCTAGGTCCTAATGCACTGTGGTAAAGAAGTGCTGTACAGATTTATAATATGGATCAACAGTCTCTCTCTCTCTCTCTCTCTCTCTCTCTCTCTCTCTCTCTTTCTTTCTTTTTTTTGTGTATGTGTGTGTGTGTATGGTGTTTTTTTTTCTTGTTGCTGTTGCAGGTTTTTGTGGTTGTTACTTGTTTTGGTGTCTTGAGATGGGGGTCTCTATATAGCTTCTGGCTTTCCTGGCTGGCCTAAAACTCACAAAGATCGACTGCCACTGCCTCTGCCTTTCAAGAGCTGGGATTAAAAACATGTGCCACCATTTCTGGCCTCATTCTCTGCAATTTTTTTTTTTTAATCTTGAAATCATTCTTTTTAGTACCACCCCTGAAAACAGCTATTTTTAGTCAGAAACCGTGCTAAACAAATGATCTGTAGAAGGCCACTGGAACTCACAAGTCGGTGTTCCCACAACGTTCTTGGGTCACCACTTCTATTCAGATTCAGGGCTGGAATGGAATCCACGGGGTGGGGGTCGGGGAGGGGCGTCAGAAGCCAGTCCAGTGATCTTTTTTTTTTTCTTTTAAGATTTATTTATTTATTATGTATACAGAAGAGGGCACCAAATCTCATTACAGATGGTTGTGAGCCACCATGTGGTTGCTGGGAATTGAACACAGGACCTCTGGAAGAACAGTCAGTGCTCTTAACCTCTGAGCCATCTCTCCAGCCCCCAGTGATCTTTTTTTTTTTCTTGAACCTCTCCAGTCTTAGAAAATATCTTTTTTTTTTTTTTTTTGATTTTTCGAGACAGGGTTTCTCTGTGTAGCTTTGCACCTTTCCTGGATCTCACTCTGTAGACCAGGCTGGCCTCGAACTCACAGAGATCTGCCTGCCTCTGCCTCCCGAGTGCTGGGATTAAGAAAATATCTTGATTGGCAATGTTGCACGCAGAAACATATTTTTTTTTCCCTCCACACAAATGAAGCCTAGACTGACCTTGGTAGGGCCGAGGTTACTTGCAGCCTTTTCGAGGAGAACAAAGAGATGTACCTCAACTTCACTGGAGCCCGGCCTATTTAGCTGGAGAGTGTAGGCCCTGCCCTCACCGTGGTCCGGGACCAGGCAGATTCCAGAACCCCTACCTCTCGCCGCCGGCCGGCTTCCCCTCAACTCCCTCGATACTTCAGCTCCCGCCAAAGCGCTCCTCCTCCTCTGATTGGCTCTCCCGGGAGCGGCCGTCCAATGGGGATGACGTCCCGTGGCGCACGTCGGTCGGTCGCGCCCGGCGGCGGCGGCGGCGGCGGCGGCGGAGGAAGGAAGTCGTCGGGGCCCTCGACGCCCGGAGCGCGAGGATGGCCGCGCGCGGTGTGTAGCCCGGGCCGCGTGGCCTCAGGCCCTCGTTGTCAGCGCTGCCCAGTGCATGTGGGTGCTGGAGACCCGGCGAGGCCTGCGGGCGCCAGGGAGAGACTGCAAACCTCGTGTGGGCCAAGTCAGCGGGGTCCGGGAGGGCCAGCCCTGGTTTCGGGCCTCCACCAGCTCCATGCTCCATTCCCAGAAACCCTCGCGCCGGAGCTCCCTCTTTACAGGAGTTGGGCCCCTGGGCCCAGAGTGTGCGGGGTGACCTGCTTTGCAGGGCCTTCTGTGACGCCGCCGTTTTTCTCCGCTAACCCTCGTCCCCGTGTTTCTGGACTGGGAGGGGAATCGCCGCCGAGGCTCTTGGCCCACCTGGGCTGCATTGCGCAGCCTTTCGGCTAAGAGGCTGGACATTCGGAGGAAACAAAGCTACTGGACCAGAGGACCCGAAGAAACAGAGGACAACAGGAGCAAGTTTGTTGCAAAAAACGATTCCAGGTTGGGTCTGAGGACAAGGCTAGGCATTGGTATTTTGGAAATCTTGCCAGCACCCTTGCAACATGTGCCTTGTTCATCCACATTTCCGATGGCTGGGATGAGACTTAGTTGTGTTTCCCGCTCTGCACCCCCAACCTCCGACCCCCATCCCTTCGTGGTGTAAGGCCTCACACTTGCCAGGCAAGAGTTCTACCCCCGAGGTATACCATCAGTCCTTTTAAAATTCTATTTTGAGAACGGAGTTCATTAAATTGCCCATGCTGGTCTGAAACATATAATAGCCCTGTCTTGGCCTCCTGAATAATAGCGAGGATTATAGACATGGGATCACCAAACCCAGCTGATACTTCCCTTTCTTAATTTACCTACTCTTTTCTTTCCTGATAGTTTTGACGTGAACTATTTGGACTCTTCAGTGCTACCTGACAGAAAACTCCATAACTGTACCGGAAAAGGAACACACAGCTGTGCAGTAAGTGGGATGGGAGTGTGGTCCTGGCACGCGTGCGCACAAGCACACACACCCCCCTTCCCCTAGAAATTTAAGTCAGAATATCCACTTTATTTATTTGGGTGGGGAAGGGTCAAATACTTACCTCTCCTTGCTCTACTGTTAGCCAGGCAATTAACCAGGCTCACAAAAGTCCATGTTTTTTGCAGAGATCATTCTGGTTCACTTTGGTCAGTCAACAGCGGTCTTATTTATATGTAAGACCTTCCAAATCCTGTCTTTTCTTGATTGTGCACCCTCTGCTGGTTAGTGTGATAACTGAGCTAAAGAAAGGTGCATATGGCTTCCCAGAGTCAGTTTTATAGCCAGCAGTATTGTTTTTGAAAGTGTGAAATTGAAAGTATGGTGAGATGTGGTGCACAGGAAGAATGTGAATAATAGGAGTTAGGTCTCAGTGCTAATGTGAATGAGAAAAACTGAAGTATAACAGTAGCTGATATTTGAGGAAGATAATTATTTTGTGGTAGGCACTGTACTAAACTATTTGCCTGTATTGACTCATTTAAAATTTTTTTGTTTGACACAGGGTTTCTCTGTGTAGTTTTGGTGCCTGTCCTGGATCTTGCTCTGTAGACCAGGCTGGCCTCGAACTCACAGAGATCCGCCTGGCTCTGCCTCCCCGAGTGCTGGGATTAAAGGCGTGTGCCACCACCGCCCTGCGACTCGTTTAATTTTGAGTCAGAGTCTTCCTGTGCAGCCCAGGCTGGCCTCAAACTCACATGCAGTCCTCCTGCCTTCTCCTCTCAGTTGTTTCAGACAGACATGTACCACCATACCCTCATTTGTTTTGTTGTGTTCAAGACAGGGTCTCATATAGCCTAGGCTGGCCTTGAACTACTTATATATGGGAGGAAGGATGTCATTGAATTCCTGGTCATACTACCTCTGCCTCCCAAGAACTGGAATTACAGACATGCTCCACCATGTCTGGCTTATTTAAATTTTTTAAAAAGCCCTGCAAGGTAAGTACTGTTATTTCCATTTCATGCGTGAGAAAAGTGAGTCTCTGAGAAGTTAGGTCACCTACATGATATTATACAGCTAGGCTGGTTAAGAACAGAGCCAAGTTTCAAATGCAGGCTTATTTGAGGAGCTTCTATAGGTAACCACTGTCATAATAGTCTTTCTTGAGATTATCCTCAGCAGAACTTACCAACTCACTGTCTCTCACTTTTAAAATTTCTCCACCATTTCAAAGACAAAAAAATCAATTAGGTATAATCATACCTCTGAAATATATTATCTCACCCACAGGAATCTGAACCGTGAAAACCTAGAAGGTTATTTACCAAATACAACATGTGCTCTCCTGCCAGTTCCAAAATCCTGTACAGGAATCCCCGGTTCCTCCGGGTAGCTTTTCTGCAGCTTCATCACCAGCAGCAGAGCGGTGTGTTTTGTGATGCCCTTCTGCAGGCAGAGGGTAAGAAAATAAAGGAGGTTCAACTGAAAAGTCACTATAGAACAAGGTAAAATGAGTTCAAGGCCAGAGGTAAACAATAAACCCAGAAGACTGTTCTTACCTATAAATATTTGTAAACTCTTTGGTAAGAAGATTTTTGTTTCCAGGATAATTACTTTTGGGAAGGGATAGGGTGGTGGTGGTGGTGGTGGTGGTGGTGGTGGTGGTGGTGGTGGTGGTGTTTGTGAAAAGCTTTTTGTTCCCAGGATTACTTTTGGGAGGGGATGTTGGTATTTGTTTTGTTAAGGTAGGTCTCACTATGTAGCTCTGTAGATCTTGCTATGTAGATCAGGCTGGCCTGGAACTCACAGGGATCTAGAACTTGCCTCTACCTCCCCTGGCCAGGATTAAAGGCTTTCTTTCACAACCACACCTGGTTTAAGATAAGTCTTGGTTTTGTGTTTTGAGACAGGAACTCATTCAGCCTAGGCTTTCCTCAAACTCTTTTTAGCTGAAAAAGGCCTTGAACTTCTAATTTTCCTGCCTCCTAAATTTACCACCATCCTAATTTGATGCAGAGCTGAGGATCAATCCTGTGGTTTTTGTGCATGCTAGACAAAGCACTCTACCTAATAAGCTATATCCCCAGCCCCTCTAAAACTGTTTTCAGGAGTAAAATTGTTGGGGGTTGGAAAGATAGGTTATGGCTAAGAGCACTGACTGCTCTTCCAGAGGACCCTGGTTCAGCTCTCAGAATCCACATTTCAGCTTATCACTGTCTGTAACTCACACATGTGGTGCACAGATAAATATACAGATAAAGCACATAAAATAATAAGTCAATTTTTAAAAAGCCTTAAACTGGCCGGGCGGTGGTGGCGCATGCCTTTAATCCCAGCACTCGGGAGGCAGAGCCAGGCGGATCTCTGTGAGTTCGAGGCCAGCCTGGGCTACCAAGTGAGTCCCAGGAAAGGCGCAAAGCTACACAGAGAAACCCTGTCTCGAAAAATAAAAAAAAAAAAAAAGCCTTAAACTGTTACTATGTTTTTTCCTCCTAAAATTAAACTAGAACGGGGCTAGAGAGAGATCATTCATTGGCTAAGACCATTTGTTGCTCTTGTACCAATACCTACATGTTGACTTACAACCATCTATAACTCTGGTTCCGGGAGATCCAGTGCGCTCTTAGCAACAGGCACATATGTGGTGTATACACATACATGTGAACAAAATACTCATATATGTAAATCTGGCTTTAAAAGTAAAACTAGGAAGTTAAAGGATCACAAATTTAAGGATAGCCCAGGCTACAGAGTGAGGCATACTAATGCATGTTACTCCTGTGTGTACTTAACGCTCTGTCACACCCATATACACGTTTATTTTGTGAACTGGAAGGGGTGCTGTGGCACACACGAGAAGGTCAGAAAACAACGTTCAGGAGTTAGTGTTCTCCTTTCATCATGAGGGTTTCAGGGATGGAACTTAGGTCTGTAGGTGTGGTCGGCTGCTGTCACCTTTCTGTGCTAAGCCATCTTGCATGCCCAGACCCTGTCTCCAAAAAAAACAAACAAACAACATAACCTGTGAGTGGTGGCACATGCCTTTAATCCAAACACTCTTTTGGGGAGACAGAGACATGCAAATTTCTGAGTTCAAGGCCAGAGAGAATTCTAGGACAGCCAGGGCTATACAGAGAAATCCTGTCTCAAAAAACAGAACAAAAAGCCAATAATAACAAGGAGACATAAAACAAAGCTGGGGAAAGAAGTGTTGGCTAGAGAAATAAATGGCTTGTGCTGGTTTTGCTGAGGACCTTGTTTCAGTTCCTAGCACCCACATCTCGTTCCAAGAGAGCTGGTGCCCTCTTCTGGCCTAGGTAGCTGAAAAAGGCCTTGAACTTCTAATTTTCCTGCCTCCTAAATTTACCACCATCCTAATTTGATACAGAGCTGAGGATCGATCCTGTGGTTTTTGTGCATGCTAGACAAAGCACTCTACCTAATAAGCTATATCCCCAGCCCCTCTAAAACTGTTTTCAGGAATAAAAGCAAAACATTCATACAATAAAATAAAAATACATAATTTTTTTGTTAAAAAGTTGGGCATATAGCTCAGTTGACAGAGTGTTAGCCTAGTTTTCATGAAGCACTGGGTTCAATCTTCAGCATAGATTACACCAGGCATAAGTAGTGCATGCCTGTAGAAGCAGGAAGTTTGTCCTTTACTACATAGGGAATTTTAAGCCAGCCTAGATCACATGATATCCAGGCTCAAAATAACTAAAAAAGAGGGCAGAGAGAAGGCTCATTGGATAAAAGGGCTGGGTGTGCAAGCATGAGGACCTGAACTCAAATCTCTACAACCCAAACACATAGTGCAACTGTCTGTAATCCCAGCCCCCAGACAAGGAGCTGGGAGGTAGGAGACAGGACTCTGCAAGTTCAAAGAACAGCTAGGCTGGCATAGGGAGCAGGTAGAAACAAACAACTGCTAAAGTATTTTTCTTGTAAGCATGAGGATCTAAGTTTGGGTCATCGGCACCCATATAAAAAGCTGAATGCCTTTATGTGTTCTTGTAATCTCAACGCTGGGGATTCGGAAACAGAAGGACCCCTGGGGTTTGTTGGCCAGCCAGTCTAGCCAAATTGATGAGGTCCAGGTTCAATGAGAGACCCTGTCTCAAAAGGATAAGGTAGACGATTGAGGTCAACTTTTAGACTACATACAACCTAAATAAGTAAATATAAAGAAACTATAGGGGTTAGGGAGATTGCTCTGTGGATACTTACCATGCAAATGTGAGGATCTGAGTTTGAATCCTCAGACCCCAAATAAAGCCAGTACAGTTTTGCACACCTCCAATATGCATTCCTTTGAGGCAGAGGCATAAAAATCCTGGGAAGCTTGTAGACCAGCTAGACTAGCATTATAGGGGCAACAAAGAGACCCTATAATAAGGGAAAGGTGGGGACACTTGAGGTTGTCCTCTTACTTCTACATGCATACAATAGTGTGAAGTCATTACTCCTTCAGGAATATGCATGCACACACACAAAGAAACTGGGTGTAGTGGTGTACAACTTTAATCACTGTTCTCAAATGGCTCATGAATTTAAGGCAAGTCTGGGCTATATAATCAGATCCTGTTTGAAAATAAGCAAAGGGAAAAAAAAGAGGAAAAGAAAAAAAAGAGTTGGGTGGTGGTGCATACCATTACTCCCAGCACTGAGGAAGCAGAGGCAGGTGGGTATCTGTGAGTTCCAGGCCAGCCTGGTCTACAGAGTGAGTTCCAGAACCAGCTCCAAAGCTACACAGAGAAACCTTGTCTCGGAGGAAAAAAAAAAAAAGAAAGAAAGAAAAGAAAAAGAAAAACATTGCAAAGTTTGTGGGCATAGAAATTCTATAAAATGCACGTAATATCCTAATGAGATAGTTGCAAAGGTTTAAGATAGGTTAAGCACTTAGGAAGGCTTTTTTGTTTGGTTGGGTCTTTTAAAAACAAGATTTCTTGCTGGGCAGTGAGTGATAGCTCATGCTTTTAATCCTAGCACTTGGGAGCAGAGGCAGGCAGATCTCTGTGGATTTGAAGCCAGCCTGGTCTACAGAGTGAGTTCCAAGACAGCCAGGACTACACAGAGACACACTGTCTTGAAAAACCAAAAGGGGGAGAAAAAAAAAAAAAACAACTCCTATAGCTCATACTGGCCTTGAGAATGACCTTGAACTCCTGATGTTCCTACCTTCCAAGTTTTGAGGTTACAGGCATGCACTACCAAACCCGGCTTGGACAAGGTTTTTAAAGCACATACATTAGCTGATATTGGTTTTTTTTTTTCCTTAATCTTCAAATTAGTGATTTTTGTTATTGGGACTAAAAACAGACCAAAAGAAAAAAAGAAAGAGAAAGCATAAATGTGTACTTTTCTTCCAGGTGAGGCTGTCCCAGCCCACTGCTGCATCCTGTCCGCCTGCAGTCCCTTCTTCACAGAACGCCTAGAGCGGGAAAGGCCAGTTCAGGGTCGGAAGGTGGTGCTGGAGCTGGGAGGCTTAAAGATCAGGACACTTAGGAAGCTGGTGGATTTCCTGTATACTTCAGAGATGGAAGTATCTCAGGAAGAAGCCCAGGATGTGCTTTCTGCTGCCCGTCAGCTCCGAGTGTCCGAGCTGGAAACCCTTCAGCTAGAGGGTGGCAAGTTAGTAAAGGCTCCTCAGGGCCGAAGACTAAACAGAGAATGCTTACAACCACCAAGTGCTGCACCAATCTCTGCCAGAGTGGTAGCACCCAGCCGCCGCCCTCGAACTCCACTGCCTGTCACCCAGACTCCTAGTCCCCTTGGAGCAGTGAGGTTTAAGTCCTTAGGGGAAGAAGAGGGGCCTCACAAAAAGAGCAACCTACCAAATGTAGAGAGCTTGTCAGATACCTTTCTACTCAAAAAGAAAGCCAGGATTTGCTTGACTCAAGAAAGCAGCTCATCTCCATCAAGCCAGAGAGAAGGGCCAAAGGAGTACAAGAATAACCCTGCTTTAGGTCCTACAGCACTTTCCCATCCCAGCTTGTACCGTTCTGTGGATGAGCAACTGTTGCCCAGAAAGATAAGGCTGAGTCGCTCAAAGCCATCATCCCATGTCTGTACATCTAAGCCTTCCAGTGTTTCAAGTGGTCCTAGTTCAGTGCCCACAGTCCCTGGCCGGCGTCTTTGGAGGCAGAGAAGTGTAAGTAAATCATCACAGGGTGTGGACAAGCAGAAGCCAGGGGAAGTCAATCCTCTACAGAGCACTTCAGACCCACCTGATGTTAGGAAGACAGGTGGGAGCAAGAAGCAGAGCCCTGAATTCAGAGCACTCACCTCCAACTCTGTGGAAGAGGGGCAGGTTGGAAGAGTAAAGCTTAGGAAGATTGTCAATGGTACCTGCTGGGAGGTGGTCCAGGAGCCTCCCCTGAGAAACACTCAAGATAGCCCCCAGATCTTAGAACCCTCAGATGTAGGAGAGCCTCCAGGAACTTCGCTGTCCTCAGTTAATGAGCAGGAAACACCTGCTAGATTACAACTGTGTCAGGACTCCCCAGAGAGCCCTAGGCTACAAGACATTTTGCTCTCTGCTAGCCACTCCCCGGACCACCCTGTGGTGAAGTCAGAGTTTGGGTCCAGTCCAATGCTGATAGGGAAGGAACCTGTGTTGAATATTGACTGCAGAGAGCCCTACACATTTGACACAACCCTGCTAGGCCAGCCCTGTGAAGCTGAGCAGTATCGAATCACAAGTGCTGCAGCCACCAGTGAGCTGGAAGAGATTTTGGACTTCATGCTGTGTGGCTCAGATGTTGAGCCACCAGTAGGGTCTTTGGAGAGTCCTGGGGCTGAAGGCTGCAGAACCCCAAGTTATCACCTATCAGAAACAGGAAAGAATTGGATTGAAGGGGAAGAATGGTGTTTGCCAGACATGGAACTGTGGCCCAGAGACCTCACAGGATTGGAAAAGGAACCTGTTGTCGAGAACAAAGAGCCAGTTGAGCCCTGTAGTCCCCTTGTCATGCGCTCTGAGAACACAGAATCAATTGAGCCCCTTAGCCCCCTTGTCATGCCCTCTGAGGTGAGTAGAGAGGCACTTTCGCTGAGAGGCTCTTGGACTCCAGACCTTGAAATTACCAGCTCCCAGCCACTGGATGGTCAGGGAGAAAAACTTCTCCACCTTGACTCCCCTGACTCTTCCCAAAGGTCTTATAGGGACCTCTCACTTCCATGCTCAAATTGGGCAGAGACAGGGCTGGAAGTGTCCCTAGGCATGGATGAGGTATTGTATCCTGCTCCCAAGGCAGTCAGGGAAGTGTCTGCTAACCCTGAACTGCTGGACCCATTTCCTGGCAGTTCTGAAGATGAAATTGATGTGGTAGACTGGCCAGTGGAGGGTAGGCTGGGGCCCACTAGTGTTCCCTCTGTCTGGCCCGACCCCTCCTCAGAGTCAGAAACAGAGGTAGATATACTAACATAGTGGAGGCAGAGGGCAGGTTAGAGCTCCTAGGAGGGTGACAACTGTTGATCAGCAAAAGGCTTTCTTGGCAGAAAAGCAAGCACATGTCTCCTCCTCTCAGCACTGATCTCCCCTTCCCAGGTTTGTGCACCAGGCAGAAATCAAATAAATAGCAATACCATGGATAGAAAATTATGAACTTGAGCTATTTCCTTGTAATCCATTTTTCAGTGATAAAATAATTGTGGTCCCCAACTCTAGTTAAGACATAGGAATAGTTAAGACTAGGCCTTTTACAGCTCATGAGATATCTGACAGTCACTGAAAATTCAGGAAAAAAACTGTTTGTGGTTGGGTTCTATTTAAAGAATGTTTGAGAAGGAATGAAGCTATGTTAGGTGTAACACTGGAATGAGAGTGGGATCTCCTGAAATTACCCAGGCTGGCACTCAACTCTGACTCCTGCCTCAGCCTCCTGTAGCTGGTGTTATAGGACTGTGCCACTAAGCCCAGCCTATGGGGCTTACTCACTGCCAGTATGAGAAGTCTAGCAAAAGCCTCCACAGGGGCCTGGAAGATGTTAACTCCATAACCACTTCCAAGAAGTAGATTAAAAGTAGTTGCTTTAAAAAAAGATTTACTTTGTATCTAGTTTTTTGTTGTTTGTTTGTTTTACAAAAAACAACCTGGTCTTATAGAGACCAGTTTGGCTATGGATTCCCAAACTTCCAGTCAGCCTCCCAAGTGCTAAGATTGCAGGAATATACCACCAAACCCAGCAACATCCATGTTTTTTGTGTTTCACATGTTTTACTCGACAATTTCCACACAGAAGTTACTTTGCACTGTGAAATATACAAAGACCAACAACCCCACAAGGCTGGTTGTGACCATTCTTTAAGAAAAAACTTAAACTTGACCCTTATTCTCAGATACTTTAACTTTTATTAAACCAATCCAAACACTCTTACAGTGCCTTGCTGGAGGGCTTGCCTCACCACTGAACCATCATTTCTGGTGAGGAAGAAACTATGGCTTCAGGTACACAGCTGAAGTTTGGCCATGCACTATCATAAATGCTTCAACATCTCCAGGGAATGAAAGCTGCAAATAGAGAAGGGAACGTCTGAGTCAGGTTCCAGGCAATCCCAAGGACCAGGAGAGACACAAACATGCCCGCCCACCTATGGTTAGCACTCGCTCAATATGCAAGTGCAGAAAACATGCCAAAGCACTGTGTAAAGCACTAGGGACAAAATCAAATCCATGTAACCAATAATGGGGGTGGGGTGGGGTGTAATGATACCTCATCACACAGACTACCAGCAAAAACCAGCAAAGTGCAAGTAAAGTAACAACAAAGATTCTGTCACTACCAGGGAGAAAAACCTTACTACAGAAATGTCACACTCTTGAACCAGGAAGATTTGCAACAGACTCATGGAATTAAAATAGTCACCAGAGATGGGAACTGAAATAGTAAACAAATGCAAAACTTGCCCATACCTGTAGGGCAAGACTTTTTTTGGGGGAGGCGGGGGTGGGGTGGGTGTTACCAGCAGGAATTCTACAGTTTTGCCCCTCTTTTTAAATCCCTCGTGACACCACCTAGCGGTGGTGGCGCACGCCTTTAATCCCAGCACTCGGGAGGCAGAGCCAGGTGGATCTCTGAGTTCGAGGCCAGCCTGGACTACCAAGTGAGTCCCAGGAAAGGCGCAAAGCTACACAGAGAAACCCTGTCTCGAGAAACCAAAAATAAATAAATCCCGCGTGAGGTACGTGTAACGGCTTCTCTCTGTCTACCCCAGTGTGCATCCCTGTGTCATGATGCAAACCTCAGCATGGGGACTCCCTGTCCAACGTCCTTATGAAAGGTACTTCTTCAATTCTTTAACCACATCTTGAGGCTCAGGAAATTTGAGCTTTCGTGGCGGGCCCTTCTTAATACCAGTCCAGAGTTCGGCACCTGGGAAAGGATCGGATAAAGATAAATTATGGTGGCACTCACTACTACCCATCCCCTCAATCATCAGGTGGCCAGGTTTCCTTTCTCGCCCCTACCCCCATCGCGGCCTCCACTCACGGCTGTTGTCCGGGCGCAGCAGCGTCACCTCGAAGCTGCCCCTCCGCGGCTTGGATGGGTTCACCTGCACAGGCAGCTCTGGGGCCTCCAGCTGCAGAGCCTGGCTCAGGGCAGCCGCATGGCGCCCGTACACGCGTCAGCTCGTGCTGCGGACACAAGGAGTTGCAGACGGGGCCTCGGGTCCCAGCAGCCAGGGCCTACGCTTCCCTGCCCCCCGCGACTTCCCACCCCTCACCAATGCTCGATGACCACCGCCGGGCCTTCCGCCAGTTTCTCGCGCTTGTCTACTGTATCTGCCGGCGCAGCCTTCCGCTTTCTTCCGACGGGGGCCATGGTACGGACCTCCGGTGGCCGAGACAACCCCAGGGAGACAAACCCGCAACCCAGAACTGCAGTTGCCAAGTCCAAACCACCCCGCAAAGGAAAGCGCGGCTGGCGGCAACCACGTGATGTAAAGGCGGGCCCTTCAAGCACAATCAGGCTGCCTATCAGAAGGGAGGTGGGGGCGGTGCGGAAGACCGGATCAAACCACCCTGCGCGGCCAAGGGGACATTCACGCGAGAATCAGAAAAAAAAAACACACACACTTGGCGCCTTTTTCGGTTAGGGGCTTTCTGTACCTAAACCTCCTATCCTGAGATCTGTAGACCAGTTCCAAGTGAAGTTTAACACTGCATTTCCGTGCCGCTTGTACACAGACTACAGAAACTAACTAACTCGGACAGAACTTGGAGAGCCACGTCCTCAAGTGAGAAACCAAAAGGTATGGCCTTTGATGTTAAGTGGGCTTTGAACCCAAGCCCATTTATAATCTCGGCGCTGTAGCTGGCGCCTTTAGTCTCAGGTATTTAGGTGAATCAAGAGGATCGAGATTTAGAGGTTAATCTCTCTAACCAAGCAAGACCCTCACCCACAAGCTTAAAAATTAATTAGGGTCTAGAGGTGTGTTTGGCTTATAGAGAGTCCCTGAGTTCAATATTCAATCTTAGATTTAAAAAACAAAAACGAACAACAAAAAATGGGCAGTTCCTTTGCAGCTGCTCACTTGCTAATAAAGGAGAAACACCGAGGCAATCAAAATAAGAATCCCTTTATTAGGGAAAGCTGTGTGGCCGAGAAAACAGCTGTCCAGACTTGGGGCTTTCTTCTTCCCATCCCACACAAAAGAACCTCTTAAGTTTACATTGCCCCTTCCTCCTCAGGGGGATCATTCAGTTCTATTTCCAAAGACGAAAATTCTAGTTGAAGGCTTTTCGTTGGGATCAGTGACATTTAAAGATTAAATTACAACACATAAACCCCTTTTGGGTGTTTTGCCTTCATGTATATTTGTGCACTACATGCATACAGTGCCAGCCAAGTCCAAGAGATGATCAGATGGAGTCCCTGGGACTAGCGTTGCAGACAGTTCAGCCCCTCCCCACGGAGTCCTCTAGAAAAATAGCCAGTGAGTGCTTAACCACTGAATCATTTCTCCAATCCTTTAAGCTTAACTATCTTTTTTTTTTTTCTCCCGAGACAGGGTTTCTCTGTGTAGCTTTGGTGCCTGTCCTGGATCTCTCTCTGTAGACCAGGTTGGCCTCGAACTCACAGAGATCTGCCTGGCTCTGGTACCAGTGCTGGGATTAAAGGCGTGAGCCACTGCCCCCACCCATAAGCTTAAGTATCTTAATGAATGCCACAGATCAAGCCAGAAAGGCCTAAGAAGAAAGGGTTCTTGAGGAAAATTTCTTAGTGCGTTATATTCTGACATCTAATATTAGAGTTTAATTTAGTTTATGCTTTGCAGGCTCACTAGGAGGAATAATGAAACCACAGACTGGTGATATCCAAGCGTTGAATAGCAGTTTACACGCTGACCCAACCTTGGAGGGAAACCATTTCTACCTCTGTCTATGAGATCACTCCCTTCCAGAAACACTTGGCCGAGGCATAACAGCCTTTCCATAGAATGCTTCATAGTTCGTTAGATGCTTCTTTAAAACCCAGAAGCAGGCTCCCTGCCCCAACCCAGGCACAGCCCAACAGGAGAAAACAAATGGCCACAGCCTCAGGCAAGGATTGTGGTTACAGCTGGAATTGGGCCTCAAAGGTGCCAGGAACTGACAGAAGCAAGAACAATGCAGGACCCTATTTGTCCTTCTTGTTTTCCCCATCCGGCACAGCAGAGGGAGCAGGGGCCACAGGACTCTCTTCCGACACACTGTCTCCACCCTTTGACAGCTTCTTGGCTCGTTGGTAGAGTTCATTCAAATTGAACTCTCGAATCACATTCTCCTATGCAAAGAGATGAACAAACACATCAGGCACTAGGTGGGAAGGTAAAGTCCAGAGCTTGAGAGTAGATGTATTTAACTAAGCACAGTCTAGAAACCAGAGGAATCAGAGGGCAGAAGTCTGTCCTAACCTAATTTTTCTTTTCTATTAGAGGTCAATTTCTGTACCAAGAATTGTACCTCCATGCAACTGTAAAGCAGTCCTATGAGTCATGTGTTACTACCTCAGATTTACTGATGAGGAACCTAATTGCATACAAACTACAGGCACCTCATAGACCAGGTCTTATTTATGATTTTCCTCAGTATTAGCAGCAGGCATATAACCAATCTGCTGAGTGACTTACTAGGTGACATCCAGTAACTAATCTACACCCTTAAAAACAGTGGGCAAGTGGCAGAATTCAGAATTAAACCCAGATTAAGTACAAAGCCCATTCACTGTTGTATATACTTCTCCAAACCATTGCCCATTTTTTTTATGTACCTCAGAAAAGGTCCAAGAGACGGCTCGTCCTTTCTTGTCAATCTGTGGCCGCCGAATTACCTCCTTGCCACCTTGGAACAGGATCAGGGTAGGGAGTTGTTTGGTGAGGGGTGACGTGCTCACTTTGTACCTATAGGCCCAGAGAGGACTTTGTACATGCAGCTGTATCCATCACTTACATCACTCTAAGTAATTCTCAGCTCAGACCCTCTGCCCAGGCATCTACATACCGTGTGCTAACATCAGTATAGCGTCCAACATCTACCTTCCCGAAATTTAGCCCTGTACAGTTGTACCTGCAAAAAATATATTATTTAACATATTGAAAAATACAGGAATGGATCAAGGGAACTAGAAATAGAGATACCTAGGTAAGAAAGGGAGAAACAACTTTGGATGTGCAAAATTAGGCCAAAGGAAGGAAGCCACAGAATTTCCATTTTTGACATGCTTCACTCTGCATACTCACTTGAGGGACAGGTCAGCATAGATGGGAGCAAATGACTGACAATCATTAGACCAATTGGCAAAGAACTCCACAATCCAAGTGACCCTCTTGTCCCGCTCCAGTTCTTCCTACCACACAAAGGGAAGAGAGAATAGGCTGAAACAGCTGGGCATCTGAGAAGATTCAGACCTGTGACTAACTCCTTAGCCTCAACTTCCCCTTCTGCATAATCAACCAGTACCCTGACAACCTTTTCAGGTTTGTTTGTTGGTACCGAAGATTGAATCTAGTGCCTCACACACGTGAGGCAAGCAGTCTACCATAAGCAAAATGACCAATTTTTTTAATAACCTAAAAAAACTTAATGGTATTTATCGTGTGGGTATAGAGACATGTGCACTGCCCACTTAGAGTCAGTTTTCTCTTTCCAGACTGAAGACTGAGGTTTGGCAGCAAGGACCGTCTTTCTTACCCACTGAACATTTTTGTTTTTGTTTTAAGTATATATATATATCTTATTTATTATTATTGCGTATGTCTATGTGCCATGGTGCACATATGGAGGACAGAGGACAACTCTGTGGAGTGGGATCTCTCCTTCTACCTGTACGTGGGCTCCAGGGACCAAGTTAGGTGGTCAGGGCTCGTGTGGCAGATGTCCTTACCTGATGAGCCATCTCACCAGTCTACCAGCCTTTCTTTTGAGACAATCTTACTGTGTACCTGAGGCTGTCCTGGAACTCACTATGTGGCCTACACTGGCCTCAAACTTGCAGCAATCTGCTGGGGGTGGGGTGGCATACACCTTTAATGCCAGCATCTGGGACGCAGAGGCAGGTGGATCTCTTCGTTCAAGGCCAGCCTGGTCTATGGAGGGAGTTCCAGGACAGTCACGACTACACAGAGAAATCTCGTCTTGAAAAACAAAAATGAACAAACAAACAATAAAACAGGAAAACAAAACAAATAAACAAACAAACAAACAAAAAACCATTCTTGCAGCAATCCTACCCCAGGTACCAGGAAAACAATTATGTATCACCAACCCCAGTGATGATTTCCATCCTGAGGCCCCATCTTTATGAATAAAGAGCACAAAACCACAAAGCAGGAACCAAGAAACAAGAAACAGAAAGTAGAATACTCACGTCAATGGTTTTATCATTGAAGTACTTGATGTACTCAGGACCCATGTACAGGGGGGGCTTGCAGGTCATCAGGAACACTGAACACAGAGAAAAGATGTCAGAGATATATACAGGGGCTTTTACAGAGTTTCTGCAAACCCACTCAGGAATTTCAGACATCAAAGAATATACATGTGTACATAGATCGCCAACACATATTCCTCTTAAAATACTAAGTAAATACTCACCACCTGCACATAATTAAGAGCTACAAATATAACTCACTAGGTGTAAGATAAGGATTGGAATCTGGTCCTCAAAAATCAAGCCTTTATCAAAGAACTTTACTGTTTCAAATAATTAACTATAGAACCATAACGTAATAAAAGCCATTTTCTCACCTATGCAGAGGGTGAGGTACAGTAGACCCATTCGAATATCCAGGCGGAAGAAAAGAATTGCGTTGGCCACCTTACTGAACATGAAGATGTTGCCTACGTGTTGCTCCACAGTGACTGGAACACAGAGATACCACAGTCAGGCTGGGCTGAGGGCTCCCACTCTTTTGTCCCTCTTCCTGGGGTACTTTGAAATGGGAACAGGAGGGAGAGGATACAGAAGTTGAAGGTCAAACTAGCCCCTGGCATGAAATGTGGAACTAGTTCATTAAATAACACTCCTCCAATAACATGAAAAAGGAGCTTCTGAGGGCATGCGTCCTAACCCCCAATCAGTGCAAAGCAGGGAAGCTTACTGGATCTGCGGTTCTTCATCATCACAATGGCACTGAGGAACATCAGGATCTCCACTTCTCTCTGGAAGAGAGCCAGTGACAGCTGAATGAGGCTGATGGGATGAGGGCAAAATATGAAATGCAAAACAGGAGATCCAGCTTGGGTTAAAGAAGTAACTGGATCTGGCTAAGGTGTAGTGGGACCAACAAGTCAAAAGAGCTAAGTTAGAGTCTACCCTTGGCACCAGAATGGTATCTTTCAGCAAATCCCTGACCTTTGGGTTTTCTCTTCTTTATTTTTCCTCTCTCCCTCCTTCTATCCTTGAGACTTGCTCTCACTATCCTGCCCAGGCAATTCTCCTGCCTCAGCCTCAGGATTACAGTGGTACATCACCATGTCCCACTAGTTTTCTTTAACTACATTTATTGGTGTCATGTGTGTACTCCCATGCATGGGCCCAGCACACATGTGGAAGGCAGAGGATAACTTTCCTTCTCTCTCACTGTGTAGTCCAGGCAAGTTTCAAACTCACTGAAGCTCCTCCCACCTCAGCCTCTCTAGTGCTGGGCACTTTCTTGTCATTTGGTTTTGAGAAAGATCTTGCTGCATAGCTTAGGCTACAATGTTTTGTCTTTATTTTTTTTAGAGAATGTTTTGCAGGTCAAGATGGCACCCAAGTCCCTATGTTGCTTTAAACTTGTGATCCTGCCTCCACCTCCTAAATGCTGATATTACTACACATGTGTACCACCATGCTGCACTTCTTAACAATTACTATTAGTAGTAGTATACTACAATTTCTTTTCAGTGAGCCTCAAATTTTTATTGTTTTGCATCTTCAGGATACCCAAATGTAAGTCCACATTAGTAGTGCACACTTGTGAACCCAGCATTCTGGAGGGTAGAGGCAGGAGAAATGCCAAAAGCCCAAACCTATCTTGGTCTACATAACAAGTTCCAGGCCAGCAAGGGCTATAGGCACAGCTCCACTGTTGCTGGCACGGCCTGAGGAGCTCCCCTAATCTTTTAGGAGCCCTTTCAGGTCAAATTGGTACTCATAGTTTCATTAAAGGAGTTTCACAGTTGGCCAATCTAAAGAGTTTTAAATATTGTTTTGCCTATATATATTCTGTGTGAGGGTGTTGGATCCTGGACTTACAGATAGTTGTCAGCTGCCATGTGGGTACTAGGAATTGAACGTGGGTCCTCTAGAAGAGCAGTCTGTGCTCTTAACTGCTAAGCCATCTCTCCAGCCCCATATGTGTTTGTTTTTAACGAATTATTTTAATTTATGTGTATTAGTGGTTTGCCTGAATATATTTAAGTGTACTACTATGTGTCTACTGCTTGCAGAGACTAGAGGTCAATGCTGGAACTAGAATTATGGATAGTTGTGACCCACCATGTGGGTGTGAGGAACCTTACCCAAGTCCTCTAGAAGAGCAGCCAGTGCTCTTAACTACTGAGCCATCTCTCCAGCCCCCAGAGTTGAGGTCTTCTTAAAACTATTTCAATATTCACTTTTATTATTTTTATCACATGCATGTGTTCGGATATGTGCAATTGATTGCAGGTGCCTAAAAAACACCTCTAAGGCTGGAGTTACAGGCAGCCATGAGCCTCCTGATGTGGGTACTGGGAATCAAATTTGGATTATCAGAAGAGTATTTGGGCCAGGCGGTGGTGGTGGTGGTGGTGGTGGTGGTGGTGGTGGTGGTGGTGGTGGACGCCTTTAATCCCAGCACTCGGAAGGCAGAGGCAGGCAGTTCTCTGTGAGTTCGAGGCCAGCCTGGGCTACAGAGTGAGTTCCAGGAAAGGCGCAAAGCTACACAGAGAAATCTTGTCTCAAAAAAACAAACAAAAAAAAAAAAAAAAAAGAAGAGTATTTGGGGTTTGTTTGGTTTGTGTTTTTTGGGACAGGGTTTCTCTGTGTAGTCCTGGCTGTCCGTAACTCACTCTGTAGACCAGGCTGGCCTCAAGCTCACAAAGATCCACCTGCTCTGCCTCCCAAATGCTGGGATTAAAGGGCATTCGCCACCACTGCCTGGCATGACAGTATGTGTTCTTAACCACTAGGCCATCTTTCTAGCCCTAAGCTATTTTAGTATAGGCTTGTAAGTATGTAGGTTAAGGGAGAAAGAGGAGTTCAGAAAGACTCAAGGGCGTGGGCACTTCATTTTCTTCACCATAGTCATCTATAACATACTGGTGGGATTTGAAGTTATCTTCAAAGGGCAGCTAAGAAGCCTAGATGAAATCATAAGGCGATTCTTTTCTTTTTTCCCTTGGGTTTTTTGAGACAGGGTTTCACTGTGTATCCCTGGCTGTCCTGGTACTGGCTATGTAGACCAGGCTGGCATCAAACTCAGAGATCTGCCTGCCTCTGCCTCCCAAGTGCTGGGATTAAAGGAGTGTGCCACCACAATCCAGCTTCATGGGTGATTCTTTTTTTTTTTTTTTTTTTAATTTATATATTTATTATGTACACAGTGTTCTGCCTGCATGTATGCCTGCATGCCTGAAGAGGGCACCAGATCTCATAATAGATGGTTGTGAGCCACCATGTGGTTGCTGGGAACTGAACTCAGGACCTCTAGAAGAGCAGCCAGTGCTCCCAACCTCTGAGCCATCTCTCGATCCCCCATAGAGCAATTCTTAAGAGGCACCTGGCAGTGTTACAACTTATAAGGTACGACTCTAGAGCACAGGAATGGAGGAAAGTAGGGTCTTTGGCGTGGTGTCGTTTTGAGATAGGGTCTCTCTATGTAGTCTTGACTGACCTGGAATGTGTTATATAGACCAGGAGGGTCTACTTCAATCTCACAGAGATCCACCTGCCTCTGTCTCCAGAGTGCTGGGGCTGAAGGGGTACTACACAAAGCCTGGAAAAGGTATGGTATCTTTTTTCTTTTTTTAAATTTCAGGGCTGAGGACCGAACCCAGGGCCTTGTGCTTGCTAGGCAAGCGTTCTACCACTGTGCTAAATCCCCAACCCCAAGGTATGGTATCTTTAATGCAAACAAAGTTAGTAATCTTGTTTGAGAGTCCCAGAAATGTCCGAGGAAAGAAACGAGCTCTACCCAAGGTTATAGTAATACCTTCAGGCCTTAAGTCTGGGTCACTGCTATTTTAACATAAACATTTGTATAGTAAAGGAATATTAGCTCTATGCCCACAACCTTCACAGTGAATGTTAATTGTTCTGAAATTATTGCTTCTCAGATGGTGAGGGGCTCCCCTCGACTCGTGTTTTTGTAATCTTCCCCGTTTTTCTATTACCCCCTGAGGATGATAGTGTGTGAAGTTATGGTGGCCAGGGTAGTCATACGGTTACTTTTCCACCTAAGTCATTTTGTTGAATTAGCGACCAAAGTCGACCGGCCTATCAGAGAATTAAACAAGGTTAGACAGCAGTTTCTGAAAGCTGTGTGACCTTGGAAAAGTCGCCTACCTACACTGAGATCAGTGTGCTAGATGGATAGACAGACGGATAGATGAATGAATAAATAAATAGAAATGGTATTTCTACTAGATAGATAGATAGATAGATAGATAGATAGATAGATAGATAGATAAATAAATAGAAATGGTATTTCTACTACCGGCCCGTCTTCCTCACCAGCGCCCCAGGAAGCTTGGCATCACTGTAGAAGACTGTTCATGTGTGAAGAAAACCCTGGAATATTTCTCCATCTTAAACAAAGGGGTTAAGAATAGTAACGGCCCAGCACTCGGGAGGCAGAGGCAGGCGGATCTCTGTGAGTTCGAGGCCAGCCTGGTCTCCAAAGAGAGTTCCAGGAAAGGCGCAAAGCTACACAGAGAAACCCTGTCTCGGAAAAAAAAAAAAAAAAAAAAAAAAAGAATAGTAACGGCCTAGGGTCTCCACTAAGTCTGTAGAATGGTTACATCCCGAAATCTACCCCTACACTTTCATATGCAGCTGCAGGGGCAGAGATGGTCAAGGTCGAGAGCTACTGAGGCAGGGGGGCGCTCACCCAGTCAAAGTCACACGGGTTACCATCTTCGCGCTGCGTGGGGAGACCGTTGCAAATCGGCGGCAGTTTCCTCACGAGGAGGAAAGCAGCGGAGAGCAGGGCAGACAGAAGGCAATAAGGTCGGGCCAGCCATCGAGAAAGCCGCGGCACCGAGTACACCAGAGCAATCAGAGGCGCGAGGACAGCCATCTTTCCTGCCGGTTCTCTCGCAGGCTCCGTCCCGCCCCCAGCTCTTCCCTCCGCCGCCCCCCACCAGCGAGGCTTCTATTGGGCCAAATATCAGCTGCAACGCCTCCGGACCCGGATGTAGATCTCTTATTGGGTGCTATGAGAGATCAGAAAATGGGTTAGGGAGTCTGTTGGTTGAGGTAGTTGTCGCTTTTCTACCTGAGTCATTTTATTGGCTAGAAGACTGCGAACTGCTTCCCGAACAGCGACGGAAGTAGTTACCGGAAGATGGTAGGCGGGGCCTAACGCATCCAATGACGGGAAGGTCTTAAGAGGCCGGGGGTGGTGCTCTGTGAAAGTAACTGTCCAATGAAAGTCATTAACGCCAGATCCCGGGTAACGCAGGAGCCCAGAGTGCAATGGAGAATTTCACGGCGCTGTTTGGGGCTCAAGCTGACCCCCCGCCGCCCCCAAGCTCCCTAGGCTTCGGGCCGGGAAAGCCGCCGCCGCCACCTCCACCCCCTCCGGGAGGGGGTCCGGGCACGGCCCCGCCCCCGACGGCGACCTCGGCCCCCGCGGGCGCAGACAAGTCGGCTGCTGGAAGCGGGCCCTTCTACCTTATGCGGGAATTGCCGGGTGAGTAGTGGGGCTTAGGTGACGGGTGTGGCCATCAGCCTGCTCTGCGAGGTGTGAGGTCACGGGCGACGCGTGGCCACTGGGCAGCTCAACACTCAGAAGCTTTTTGGCGAGTCATAACCCTAAGAGATAGCTTGATTTCTTGGGGTGTTTTTTGGGGTGGGCGTGAATATCCGGGGCTACTTCTGGCGAGAAGTTCTGTGATTGTGTTCTTTGACAGCCGTTTGTGACTCTATAAAAAACGTGAGCCATTGTTTGGAACCCGGGAAACCTGATTTAACATTTCTGGAGACTTTAAGGTTTTAAAGTCTGTCAGGTATATAGCAAGTTGCCATCCTTGTCAGGGACTCGAAGGTTAACATGTTTCAAGAAAATACTAAAATTGAACCAACTCTGTCATTCATACCATTATTTGGAAATTGGGGGCATGTGGCTCAGTGGTGGGACTCCTGCCTGCCATGCTTGAGGCGGTGTTTTCACAGAATGTTCTCTGAGTAGGTAGCATTCAAGAGTAAACAAAGCCACCCGTGGACAGAGAACAGATACTTCTAGATACAAGAAACTTGATTAGGAGTCTGTTTGGGGGAAAAGCTTGGAATATCTGAGGGCCAGAAGACAGATTGGACTCGAGTAAAACGAACAAATCCAGTAGTGATGGGAGATAGGCAAAGGCCTTTATAAGGCAATATAGGGTGTGTAAATTTCAAATTGAAGCCATTTCAACATGGGTGCAATATGATCTAATTTATTGACTTTCAGATATTCAGCAGAATGAATGAAAATGGGATAATCAGAAGTTACCAGTCAGTGTTCAGGAAAGAGATAATGGTTTGGACCAAATCTTAGCAGTAAAGAAGTAAATGGATACAGGATACATGTTAGAAGCAGAGCCTACAGAAATAAAGAACTAAATATAAAAGGAGAGAGGAATTGGGTCTTGTACAGAGGCTATGGTAGTCTGAGAGTAGGAAGTTGTGGAAAGAAAAAGGTTGACAGGCTGAAAATCAAGAAGTGTTCTGGACATGTTAAGTCTTAGGGACTTGTGGTACTATACACCAGCACTCAGGAGGTGCAAGCAGGAGGATCCAGAGTTCAAGCCCAGCCTAGGTGACATGAGGTCCTGCTTCAAAAGGAAAAGTCCTTAGTTCATTTCAATAACTATTAGCAAAATAGTTTGACATTCACATCAGTGTGTAACAATTATTGTAGCCCTCTTAGATATTGTATTTTATAATTGAGAAACTGAAGCATAGATTGGCTATGCTTTAGTGATAGGTGTCTTCCAGCAGTTTTCTTTATTTTAGTTGTTATTGTTTGTTTGTTTGTTTTGAGACAAGGTCTCACTATATAGCTTTGGCTTGCCTGGAATTCTCTGTAGATCTGACTGGCCTTGAACTCCACCTGCCTCTGCCTCCACGTGTGTGCCACAATGCCCTGGTTTATCTTTTACCTGTTCTTTTTTTTTTCTTCTTAAGATTTATTTATTATGTATACAGTGTTCTGACTACATGTGTCTGCAGGCCAGAAGAGGCCATATCTCATTACAGATGGTTGGGAGCCACCATGTGGTTGCTGGGAATTGAACTCAGGACCTCTGGAAGAACAGCCTGAGCCATCTCTCCAGCCCCGCATTACCTGTTCTAATTGTACCTCTTTATCAGTTAATCAACATGAATCAGTTGACAAATACTAAATTTCTGTTTGAGGCAGATGCTGGGTATGTAGGAATGGAGGGAGGGCTGGTGTGAGAAGTGGAGATCGTGGTTTGAGGCTTGTGCTTGTGTTTTCGTTAGTGTCAGTCTTACTACTTTGTAGTCATCCTTCACACATCTTAGGAAAAATGTTAAGAGCAACCTGATGGTTTTCAGAATTTGTTGTTAGCCAAAATGACATCGAGAACAAGATGTCAGCTGGGCGGAGGCGGTGCACGCCTCTAATCCCAGTACTTGGGAGGCAGAGACAGACAGATGGTGAGTTCGAGGCCAGCCTGGTCTACAGATTGAGTTCCAGGACAGCCAGAGCTTAACAGCTGAGAAACCTTGTCTTCAAAAACCTAAAAAAAGAAAGAAGAGAAAAAGAGAGAAATTTTCCATGGATGAGTAGTGGTCGATTAGGCTCCAAAGCTAAGTTAGAATAAAAATATGAATAGGAGGAAGCCTGGGGATGTAGCACGAAGTCCTATATTCAATCCCCATACTTGACAAACCACAGAGAGACTCTGTCTCAAAAATTTTTTTTTAATAAATCATTTTTAAAAAGTATTAGGTTCCATGGCTAAAGAGTTGGCTCAGTGGTTAAAAGGACTTGCTCTGGCAGAGCACTGGGACTTGATTCCTAGCCCCCACTCGGGGCTCACCACTTCTATAGACATCTATCATGTACACATGTGGCAAACATACGTACATGCAGGAAAAGCACTCATACATACAAAATAAGGTAAATCTAAAAAAAAGACAATTTAGAAAAAGTATTAGGCACAAGTATCATGATTTTTTGTTTAGTTTTCAAGACAGGGTTTTTCTGTAGCTCTGGCTGTGCTGGAACTCATTTTGTAGACCAGACTGGCCTCGAATTCAGAGATTTGCCTGCGTCTGCCTGCTGAGTGCTGAAATAAAAATTAAGCATGCACTGCCACCGGGTGGCTTGAGTGGCTTGAACTATGGGAATTTAAGTAGCAGTTTCTTTGCTTCCCCACCCCACCCCCCAGGACTGAGAATCACACTCAAGGCCTTCGACATTGCTACATAAGCACTCGATCACTGTTTTTATTTTGTTTTGTTTTAATTAAGAAGTATTGTTTTCTACAGTTACAGAATGTGAGTTCCAATAATTGGAATAAAGAGGCCATAGTGATGTGAACAGGATTTAGAATTTCAAGAAGGAAAAAAATGAATCTGCATGGAGTTCACATTTCAAGATTTATTTTCAGGAATCATAGCTTCTGAAAGTTTATAAATCATTTTCAAAGACCTAACAGTTTTTTTTTTAATCTTTTTTTTTAATTTATTTATTTATTATGTATACAGAAGAGGGCACCAGATCTCATTACAGATGGTTGTGAGCCACCATGTGGTTGCTGTGAATTGAACTCAGGACCTCTGGAAGAGCAGTCGGTGCTCTTAACCACTGAGCCATCTCTCCAACCCGCCCTAACAGTTCAAATAGAAGTTAAACTCATATTTCTGTATTTTTTAAGCGTTTATTTTATATGTATGAATGTTTTCCTGCATGTGTATATATGACTTACGTATGTGCCTGGTGGTGTGGAGGTCAGAGAGGGCGTCAGATTCCCTGGAATGGGAGTTACAGATGCCTGCCTATAAGCTGCCCTGTGGGTGCTGGGAATGGAATCTGGGTCATCTGCTGAGCCCCCTGATATTTACTTCCTTAATTTCCCCTTTTGATGAAGTCTCATGTTACCCAGGATGGCCTCAAAACTCAATGTAGCCAAGGATGAGCAAGAACTCCTGATCTTCCTGCCTCCTCCTCCTGAATGCTGGAATTACTGGTGTACGCCACTTAGTTCAGCTTGAACTCCTTTTTTAGAAATTATGAAAGCACCACGAACCTTCTCAACAGAACCTTAAGCATAACCATCTGGAAGGAGAAGCCCTGGCAAGCAGAAGGCAGTGCCAGTTGTGAGAGGCATTGTAATGCCAAGTATCCCAACACTGTTGCCCAGCACTCTTCTAGTCATTTGACAGTTTAGAGAAGGAAACGGGTGGAGGAAGAACTAGACCAGAAGAAAAATGCTTGTTTATTTCAGAAACATTTTAGTGTATAACCTGGGCACTAACTAGTCATGTGAATAAGACACCATCTCTGCCCTCAAGGACTCACAGTTCAGAACCTGAACTTTCCCAAGTAAATGATCATAAACAAGTCACCTTACCTGTATGTTGTCAAAATTAATCAATGAGCCTTGAAAATAATGAAATGCAAAGTTATTATCCTATTACATAAAAAAAGGAGACAGCAGCAGACAGGACAGCTAGTATTAGAACTCTAGTTGCTCGTATTTTGATTGAGTAGTTCTTTCTAGGTAATACTTGGTATCATGAAGAATAAACATGTTGGTCACAAGGTAGTCACAGCCACAAAAATCTACTGTTTTCCTGTGGTGATTAGTCTTTCTTCCTATTAAAAAATAAATAAATAAAGCAAGGCATGGGGGCACTCACGTGTAACACCAGCACTCTCAGGAGGCTAAGGCAGGAAGTTGCCATAAGTTTGAGGCCAGCTAGAACTACATAGCAAGAGACTGTCTCAATAAGTAAATACACCGCCAGCCAGCAGAGGGCCACTGACAAGACCCGCATGCCACTGCATCCAATTTGTAGTAGTAACTTTTAGTGTAGCTGTAACTAAACTTTAAGGTTCTGTTACCCTGATCCAGGCAGAGATGTTTCTGAGACATTTTATAAAATGCAGAACAATATCTGTTTGATACAGTGTCATGTAAGTTATTCTAGTTAGTCTGGTTTTGTTTTGGGTTGTTTTGTTTTTTCGGTTTCTATCTCTGCCCTGCTCCATTCCTTTTCCATTCCTCTAGCCCACAGTATAATATGTTATGTTTGTTATATGTTACTGAGTTGGGGGTGTTTGAGACAGGATCTCACTATATAGCCCAAGCTGGCCTGGAATGCAGCTGTCTTGCCTCAGCCTCCTCAGTGCTGGCATTACTGGCTTACAGACAGGTATGCACCACCACACCTGGCTGTTATCACAGGTTTAGTGTCTGTTATCTAAAATGTCTCAAATTTTACAACTTTTCAGAATATTTGCATAGATTTTACTAGTTACATATCCCAAATCCAGAAGTGTGAAGTATGGAATGCTCCAAAATCTGAAACCTTTTGAGTGCTGGAATTCTGTAATTACGGTGGTTTGAATAAGAATAGGCTCATATATTTGAATGTCTAGTCACCAGGGAGTGGAACTCCTTGAATAGATGAGAAGGGTTAGGAGGTGTGGCTTTGTTGAAGGAAGTGTGTCACTGGAGGTGGGCTTTGAGGGTTCACAAGCCCATGCCAGGTCTAGGCTCTCTTTCTGCCTGTGGATCAGTAGGTAGCTCTCAACTCCTCCAGCACCGTGCTGCCATGATGATGAGTTAAGCCTCTGAAACTGTAAGCAAGCCCCCAGCTACGTGCTTTCTCACAATTTTAAGATTTGCCATGGTCATGTCTCTTCACAGCAATAGAACAGTGATTAGATGTTCTTATTTAATAGATTCCTCGTTAGTATTAAAATATAGTCCTTCATGGGGCTGGAGAGATGGCTCAACAGTTAGGAGTACGGGCTGCCCTTGTAAAAGACCCAGGTTCAGTTCCTTGGGCAGCTCCCAGCCATCCTAACTCCAGTTCTAGGGCACCTATCCCCACTTCTGACCTCTGCAGGCATCAGACACACACGGTACACATGTATACCTGCAGGTAAAATAAACATACACATAAAGTAAATCTAAAAATTGTTTTTCCCTTCAATCCCTTCTGGGTTAGTGACAAAAAAATTATCATCTTCTTTTGCTATAACTTGGTTATTGCTGTTTTCTAGGCAGTACAGAGCTGACCGGCAGCACCAATTTAATCACACACTACAACCTGGAGCAGGCCTATAATAAGTTCTGTGGGAAGAAAGTGAAGGAGAAGCTAAGTAACTTCCTGCCTGACCTGCCAGGGATGATTGATCTCCCTGGCTCCCATGACAACAGCAGCCTCCGCTCCCTCATTGAGAAGCCTCCTATTCTTAGTAGCTCTTTTAATCCGATCACAGGGACCATGCTGTCTGGTTTCCGCCTCCATACTGGCCCGGTGAGTCCCTTCCCTTCTTAGGGAAGAAGAAAAGTGGGGAGGCCTAATAGGCATGGAGGTAATTTTCTGTCCAAGTCTGGGAGAAAGGATTTCCTGTCTCTCCTCACCTGGACCTTCCTTTGGTTCCCTCAGTTGCCAGAGCAGTGTCGTCTGATGCATATTCAGCCTCCCAAGAAGAAGAATAAGCATAAGCACAAACAGAGCCGGACCCAGGACCCTGTGCCCCCAGGTAAGAAGCACTTTTGTTCAGATCGAGACACTGGCCCGAGTCTGCTTAGTTCCTCTGAACTCACAGATTTCCCCAAGAAGAAATTCATGTATTGACATTTCTTGGGCAAGCAGTGACTTGGCATAGCTGCTCTATCAGCAGCTCCATGTCCTTTCTGGACACGCAGAAAAAAGCAGTTCCCCAGAGAAAAACAATGAAAGCATGAAATTTGCAGGCAAATGAATGGAACTAGAAAAAATTATCCTGAGTGAGGTAACCCAAACCCAGAAAGACAGTCATGGTATGTACTCACTCATAAGTGGATTCTAGATATAAAATAAAGAACAATCAGACCACAACCCATAGAACCATGGAGGCTATATTTATAGCATGGAGGTCCCTAGGACGACTGGCTTATAATAAATTTCGGATTTACTCAATTATTGAAAAAAAAAAAAATAGCCAAACGAATGGAAACACATGAACTGTGAACCAAAGGCTAAGGGGCCCCCAGCTAGATCAGGCCCTCTGAATAGGTGAGACAGTTGATTGGCTTGATCTGTTTGGGAGGCATCTAGGCAGTGCTACCAGGTCCTGTGCTCATTGCATGAGTTGGCTGTTTGAAACCTGGAGCTTATGCAGGGACGCTTGGCTCAGTCTGGGAGGAGGGGACTGGACCTGCCTGGACTGAGTATACCAGGTTGATAGCAGCCCTTGGGGGAGGATTTGCCCTGGAGAAGGTGGGATTGGGGGGTAGGCTGGGGGAAGGGGAGGAGGTGGGAAGGGGGAGAACAGGGGAACCCATGGCTGTTATGTAGAACTGAATGGTATTGTAAAATAAAATAAAAGGAAAAAGAAAAAGAAAAAAGCAGTTCCCACATGTTGGGTTTTCCTGTAGCCTTAAGAGTTCATAGCAGATCTTAAGCTCAACAGTTTATAGGCTCTTAATATCTCCTACAGAAACTCCATCTGATTCAGATCACAAAAAGAAGAAAAAGAAAAAAGAAGAGGATCCTGAACGGAAAAGGAAGAAGAAAGAGAAAAAGAAGAAGAAGGTAAGAGGGATATTATAGTGCCCATTGAGTTTTCAGTGTAACCATTTTTTGGTTTGTTTTCTTCTGTTTGATGTATACATTTCCCTACACGTGCAGTGCCCAGAGACCAGAAGAGGCTTTGGCCCTGGAACTGGAGCCACCGTCCTATTGTGGTGCTGGGAACTGAACTCGGGTTTTCAAGACAGTACATGCTCATAACCAAAGCCATCTCTTCAGCCCCCATCTCACCCTTCTTAAATAGAATCCTTTGCTTCAAGTTGGACCCAAGATTGAAACCCAAGGCAAACATTTTTCTTTTACAACACTGGCCAAGGCTAGTTCATTTGTTCTTTTTCTCTTTGAGGTAGTGCCCTACCACTGAGCTATCCAGTCTCCTTTAAAAAAAAAATTTTTTTTTTTAAAGATTTATTTATTTATTATGTACACAGAAGAGGGCACCAGGTCTCATTACAGATGGTTGTGAGCCACCATGTGGGTGCTGGGAATTGAACTCAGGACCTCTGGAAGAATAACCTCTGAGCCATCTCTCCAGCCCCTAAAATTTTTATTTTGCTTGTTTATTGATAATTTTTGAGACAGAGTTTCACTGAGTTGCCCAGGCAGGCCTTGAATTTGCAATCCTACCTCTGCCTCCCAAACAACTGAGGTTCCAAGTCTATGCTTGCGGGCTTATCTTGTATTATTGACTTAGGGTTTTTGTTGTTTTGAGACAAGGTCTTAATGAGATTCTGCCTTGGCTGGCCTGGGACTCACTATATAGATGCTGGCTTCTGTCTTTCTCCAGAGTACTGGGATTAAAGGAATGCACCATGTCCAGCCAGGTCTATCTTTTAGTTTCTAAATAGTCTTACTCCCTTTTTCTTTGTCTCCTCCAGAACCGACATAGTCCAGACCACCCAGGTATGGGCAGCTCCCAGGCCAGCAGCAGCAGCAGCCTCCGCTAACAGGATCACTGAACTCTGCCAAGGATGGCTTTCCTGTTATATTGAACCTGCTGACAAAAACTGTCTTCCAGGCACGTGGGCACTGCCTTGGGGCATCCAACAGCTAGACAGGCCAGCCCCTGCTGTGCTTGTGACTAATATACTTTAGAGAAATGCCATGCTTTTCTATGGTTTAGTCCAGTTGGCTTTTTCATGGACATCCCTTTTCACAAGAAGCTGTTTTTGGGTTTTTTTGTTTGTTTTCCCTTATACTCTTGTGCAATTTTACTTCAGGACGCCATTTGTTAAGTTTTTCTTTTTAAAAAAATGTGTTTAACAGACTGGCTAGTATGGCTACCTTTTAAGAGACAAGTATATGAGTTTTAAGACAAGGCACTGCTAAGACATAAGAGATTTTGGTTCTTGCCATCACATTATTTCCTTAGGCTGGGAAATCAAAATGAGAGCAGAGAATATGGTTGAAAAGCTAGTTTGCTAGTATTTTCCCACAGCAGACACAAAATACTTTGCCCATAATGTTCAGTGCCTGGATGATCTTCAGCCCCTGTCAGGAAAGCTGGTCCAGATAAGGTTTATGCCTGTGTTGATACACAACATGGGACTATTATAAAACACCCACAATCACCAGTATATTTAAAGACAACTGGTGTTTTGGTGTTTGTTTTCTTATGCCCTCACCCTTTTTTTCCTGGGACTGACCCAAGCTTTGTATATGCTGGGCAAGCTTATCTCCCCCCACCCCCTTATTCTTATTCTTTAGTTTAAATATGGATTTGGTTATTTAGGAAAAAGAAGCTTTTTGGTTTGTGTTTTTTTTAGACATCATCTCACTATGTAACCCTGGCAGGCTATGAAGACCTCAAGCTCAAGAGACCTAACCGCCTCTACCTCCCAAGTTCTGGGGATCAAAGGCATGTACCACCATGCCTGGCTTTTTATTTTACTTTTTTAAAAAAAATAAGTATTTACTCTTATGTGCATTGGTGTTTTACCTGCGTGTCTGTCTGTGTGAGGGTGTCAGATCTTGGAGTTACAGACAGTTGTGGGCTGCCATGTGGGTGCTAGGAATTGAACATGGGTCCTCTGCAAGAGCAGTCAGTGCTCTTAACCACTGAGCCACCTCTTCAGCCCCTATTTTACTTTCTAAAGAGGAACAAATGTTATGAAAAGTAAGGTTTCTCTCATCCAGCAGGGCATTTAATTTGATAGCCAGAATAAAAGCAGACCAGAGAATGAGGCTTCCCTTTTGACAAGACCATTCACCTTGCCTTAGCCAGATAAAACACAAGTCAGGGGGAGCTGGTTAGATCAGGATTTATTTTATTCCATGTTGGTTTAAAATGGCTAATCAGAATAAAAAAATTAAAGGGTCTCTGTATAGAGGCTGGGGTCTTCCCTGTTTTAAGGTTGGAACCCAGCTACCCCCCTACCCAGCACCATATTGAGGTGGGCTAAGGGGTACACCCCAGGGACAATCGGAGGGCCTAGGCCTGCCACTCCTTCTCTCTATCCCATTTTTGGCATATGATGAAAAATATTGCTTTTTGGATTCTTCTCTTCTGGCCTTGGATTTTAAGATCATTTTAACTAAGTTACAGGGGCGCATGAAGGGGCTCACTAAGCCCACACAATCCCTGTCTCCCGAGAATGGGGGGAGGGAGGCTGCCTGATGTTTTCGTAAACTAGGCCAAGCTCTTTTCCTGATCTCCCACCACCGTCATGGAACTGTGACCCTGTCCTGGGGAAACTAGATGTCAATGAGCCTAGAAAACTCTGCAAGTTCCTTTATCTGACCAAGAAGCCCAGACTTACCCAGGTTTCTTTCCTAATCACTTAGCACCAGCAGAGGGTGCTATTTCCTTAGTCGATAACTGGGACAAAAGAGGGAACCATGGGGAAAAGGAAGACTTTAATGTCTCTTTTCCTGCTGGTCTAAGGAAAGGGAAGAATAAAATCCCCCTCCTTATATATATATATATCTATATATCCCTCCCTTGTTTTCCCATCCCAGGATAGATATATAATTTCTTTGATATTTATAATATATATATATGTACACACACACCTGGTAACGGAGAAGAGGAAAAAAATAGAATCCGTAACAATAATAAAAAAAATTATTTCTGGTTTAAAAATGATCTGGTTCCCTCCAGGGCGAGCAATTGCACAAATGTCCACTGAGTCTGGTCCAGGGATCAAAGAAGGGAAGGTCTTAAAAGATCAAGGGGGGGGGGGTGCCACCCCTGTCTCAGGGCCCCAACTCTCCTCAACCCCATGGCATTTTGTAAAACAAGCCTCATCCTCTTGGAATCGGTGATTTTAAAATGTCCATGCAAAGTAGGGGAGCCCCTTGAGGGAAGGAAGGTGGCCACCTGAGGCCCTTTGGTGTAGGTGCAGAGGTGTGGGGGAGGGGAGGCGCCAAGATTCACACAGAAATCTCATAAGTGGTACCACCCACCCCTGACACCTTCTTGACTCCTCCCCTTGTGGGGCTACTGAGAGGTGGCTGGCCTGGGCCAGGGGAAGCTGAGCCTATACTCTTGGGCTGCCCATTGGATTTGCTGTAGGTGGTCTTGAGCTGTACTTCATCTCTGGGGGGAAAAAAAGAAACAGACATCAGGAAAAGACGCACAATGCACAAAACACAATCATACACAAAAGGGGTCTAAATGGGGGGTGAGCTTCCCCACATTTTTTTACCTAAACAATCCAATCCCTTTTACTTTATTGACATGCTTAAAATGATTCTCTTTCTCCCCAGTTTATTCCTAATTTCAGTTTTCATATACTTACTCTTTGACAAATAAAACTTTCAGGAAGACAGTGTTAATTTCTAAAGAGGAGTTGTCCATAAAGGCAATCAAATATGAAAAGCGTTCTCAGGATCCCCAGGGTCTACCTATACTAGAACCACGTACAGCCAAAGACCTGATGCCTTCTGCTAATTATGTTGAATGAAAGAGGAAAAGACAAATACTTACTTGGGTGTCAGTAATGGCTGCAATGCCACTTCCTCTGTCTCAGAGACACCAGATGGGGCTTTTTGGCTGCTATAAGACATTGATCGACCCACGTAGGGGGCAGTTGAGCCTGGTTCAGGGGACCCTAGTCCCCGGCCCCTTAGCCCATCTGGTTTGCCAAAACGAGGAACAGCTGGGCGTCCCAGTGGAGTCTTGCTCAAAGGTGATCTCTTTGAATCATCTGAAGAGGAACTGGTACGAGGGGCATGGCCTGAGCCTGGTGTTGACTGAATGCCTGAGTCTCCCAAGCCTGGTTCTTCCTCACGGCCTACAAGTGGAGGTGACTGTCGTAGCAGCTTCTCTCGTTCCTGGAGGGAGGCCACAATGTGGCGAGACAGATTGTCATAACGAACTGGCGAGGGCTCTCGGTGTGGTGGGCCGGTTGGCACCAAACGTGGGTGCCTCTCAGCTTCCCGTTGCTGGGCCAGCCGGGCTGACAGGAAGGGAGAAGTGTAGCCTAAAGGTGGGTCTGGCTCAGGCCCTGCCTGTACTGACTCAAAATCAGGGCTGTCTGAAGGAGTGAGTAGGCTGTCATAAGATAGACTTCCATTGCGTGTCTGATTGGCCAGGCTCTTATAGGAGGTGGAGGTGGTACCCTCTGAACGAATGGACTGCAACTGGCCCAACTCAAAGCCCGTGCCCTGGGCTGACTTGAGGCTAGAGGATCGTGAGCCACTGGACAATGGATCAAAATGAAAGCTTTTTCCAAAAGTGGGAGACCGGAAGCTCTCTGGCTCCAAGCTGGGCTCTGAGCGGTAGCTGGGATGGCGGCTACTATCTGCAATTGAGGTTGGTTCCTTCAAGCTGTCTCCACGACTCAACTGCGGGAAAAGAGGAAAACAGTTTTAGCACTCTTTGACAGCCGCCAGACCCCAGAGCCCAAGAGACACTGAAGAACAGAATTACATGCCAGTAGTACACTTCAGACTTGGACATCATATGGTTGGCCTTTAACACAAAATGTGACTTGGAACAAATACTTAACTTTAAGATCTGGAAATGAGGCCTACAGAGACTAAGTAATTTGGCAGAAGTGGTTTCTAAAATCAGATTTGACACTAATTAATGTTTTTATCTAGTATTCTTCATTGCTCCTTTTTTTGATGAAACACACATCAAGGAAATTCAATTCCATTAATGCCAATAATTGGTAAAACACCCTTGGTTTTATGTTCCCGCTCATAGGTTATGACCCCACTTCTTAGATTAGATAGTACCTTGGCGCTGGAGGAATGAGGCATGGCGGCTGACGTACTGCTGCTGCTATAACCTGGTCGATACTTGTACATGGTAGGTGTAGGGGGGCTGTCCTTGCCCAAGAGACTGCTATCTACAGGGAGAAACCCAGAAAACACTTACTTTACAAGTTAATTCTTTTAACAGTCATGAGGTTTCTGAAAGTACACAGAACAGGTAGAATCAAGTATACCCAATAAAAGCAAAGTCTAGGGAACAAGATTTTGCTGAAATTTAAGTCTAAATCTCAGCTGGGCCTGGTCTTCACATACAGACCTACAGTCAGCTACTCAGAAACAAACAGGAAGACAAGTGGTGAGCAGACATATGCATGCAGGCCAAACACCCACACATATACAATACAAATTAAAAACAATGATAAAACCAAGTATGATAGAGCACAACTTTAATCCCAGCCCTCAGGAGACAGAGGCAAGCAGACTTCTGTGAGTTCAACAACAGTTTGGTCTATATAGTCCTTGTTTCTTTCATTTTTTTGTTTTGTTTTTTGAGACAGTATTTCTCTGTGTAGCCCTGGCTGCCCTGAAACTCACTCTGTAGACCACGCTGGCCTTGAACTCAGAGATCTACCTACTTCTGCCTCCCAAGTGCTGGGATTAAAGTCATGCACCACCACCCTGGGGGGGAAGGGGGAATAACAGTCCTAGCTGTCCTGGAACTCGATTTGTACACTAGGCTGGCCTCAAACTCACAAGATCAGGGCAGGTGTTTTTTAAAGACCAAGGATCTGTACAGGTTTCAGAATTTGTAATGGGCAAATACACCAAACATACTAAGAAATTCTGATTCAAGCAGACTCACAGCAAGTAAAAGCACTTGCCACAAAAATCTGATGACCTGAGTTCAATCCCCAGAATCCAGAGTGGAAGGAAAGAACCAATTCTTGGAGGTTATCTTTTGGTCTACCTAACACCCTCCTGCCACACACATCATGCACATATATAATATAAAATTGTAAAAAGTATGGCCGGGCGTTGGTGGCGCACGCCTTTAATCCCAGCACTCGGGAGGCAGAGCCAGGAGGATCTCTGTGAGTTCGAGGCCAGCCTGGGCTACCAAGTGAGCTCCAGGAAAGGCACAAAGCTACACAGAGAAACCCTGTCTCGAAAAAACCAAAAAAAAAAAAAAAAATTGTAAAAAGTAATTCTCTGGAAAGTCCAAATCACTGTCTGTTGCTAACTGGCAGCCCTCCTTTTAGCTATCCAAAGAAAACTACATTCGCTGGGTGTTGTAAGCCATAATTCAAGTACTACCTCCCAGCCTTTGCTTATCTTCTCTACAGCTTACATGGTACCTTGTCCCTGTCTTCTATCTCTAGAATCTCACGTATCAAGGCAGCACTTACCCTCATTAGTAGCCAGGCTGAGGTGCGTTCGCAGCCCTGTGTATCGGCTCAGGTCCGGCTTAGGAGGAGGTGGAGGTTCCGCATCTGCAGACTGACTCTCTGTTATCTCTAGGCTTCCTTTGGACTAATAAATGGAGGGAAATCAGATTGAGAAACTGCATTAAGGTAACATTAAATTGGCATAAGAAAAGTACTGGAGAACCAGTTATGTTTCTAAACTGGGAAAAGAGTCAGTTTGGGGATAACAGACAAAGAAAAGTTGAGCATCTATCATAGAAAGATACTATGTCTTATGAAGACATGAAAGAAATGGAATCAGTGTCTACTGTCACTGAACTTGAAATCTAATGGAGAAAAGAGCTATATTTAAGTGACTTTAACACAAAGATGTACACTCAATGCAGATTTCTATCTCTATCATGGATGAAATTCCCTGAGTTTAGCTACCTTTACTTCCCTGTTCCTCACCTTAGTCCTCCTCAGTTCTCCCTGGATGCCATTATCCATGATCTTCACAGTTATCTGCCCATCTGATACTTCTGGTCGAAGAAAAGGCGGTCTGATTACAATTGTCTTCTCTTTCTTTGGTCTCCCCAAATACCTGTGTAGCAAGAATGAGAAGGCTTTCACTTACTATTTCATTCAAAATTTCTACTTGCATACCAAATATGAAGGAAGCACTCTGCATATGCAATAAACAGTCATGGACTGGGGTTTACAGCCCAGGGATAAGGAACAAGACCCTCAGTTTAATCTTCAGCATCAAAAAACAGTCCTAAAAGTCCTACAAGTGTACAATTTAGTGCTAAACTGATGTTAATCAGTGAACATCTTCAGGAAGAGTAGGCCTTTATAAGCAGGTATCTAGCACTCTGGAGTTAAATTTTATGCATCCTCAATTCTCAAAGGCAATTAGTCATAGCTACACAGTATCAATTGAATTCAAGAGTTCACCAGCCAAAAGATCAGCATGTCTCTTCCTTGTAGTACTCACCATTCTAAGAGCAAACCCTTCCCTATAAGGCCATTTTCCATCAGACTTCCCTTATTCAAAACAAGCCCAAAGGAGACAAAGGTTTGACTAAGCATGAACACCCAAGGATGTGGGTGTACCTGGGTGCTGGAGAGCTGCAGAGGACACGGCTAACATTGTTACAGCAGCCATTGGTGAAGGGATTCACACCTCCCCGGAATTTACCTGTAACCTAGGAGATAAAAAGAACCAGATAAGTCAGACTATGCCAAAAGGCAAAGTATTATATAGCCATTCTTTCAAGTACAAAAGTGATACTTATAATGATTAAGAATGGGGATTCAGCTGGGTGGTGGTGGCCCATGTCTTTAATCCCAGCACAGGGAGGAAGGGCCAGCTGGCTCTCTGTGAGTTCGAAGCCAGCCTAGTCTACAGAGTAAGATCCAGCACAGGCACCAAAATTAGACAGAGAAACTGTCTCAAAAAAAAAAAAAAAAGACTGAGGATTCATCAGGTGGTGGTGGCGTACACCTTCAATCCTATCACTCGAGAGGCAGAGGCAAGGGGGTCTCTGTGAGTTCAAGGCAGTCTGATCTACAAAGTGAGTTCTAGGACAGCCAGGACTGTTACACAAGGAAACCCTGTCTTAAAAAACCAAAACAAATAAGCAAACAAGAACAAAAAAATAAAATTTAAAGAAAAAAAGGATTCTAGAATCAGGGGTTCTCAATTGAAATTGTAGGTCTACCTTATGGAACCCAACACTCAACATCAGCTTCCTGTATAAAATGAGATTAAGTAACTTTCTGAATACTGACTAATCCACAGATTCAATTATATAAATTGGCACAGTATTTGCATATAGCCTATGTACATGTTATATATACTAATTCATCTCTCCATCATACTATTACATTATACCTAATACAGTATGTTAGATAGTTAATATATTAATGCCAAGAAAAAGAGTATATATATATTCAGTACTGATGCAATTTTCCTTCCAAGTCTACTCCCATCTATATTTTATTGAACCTAAAGAATTCACAGATAACAAGATAACAGAAGGCTGACTGCAAGGTAAGAGTAAGCAATTAAGATTTAGTTATTATGTGCATAAAAATCATCTTTAAGCAGTACTATGTATTTTTTAAAGCCTGTGCCAACTAGTTTCTATAAATTCAGACTAAATATTTGTTAAAAGAATGAGAACATGGCAATTTCTTAAGGTTATTTTTCCTTCTTTTTTGAAGACAGGGTCCAAGTAGCTCAATCCTACTACCTCAGTCTCCTAAATAAGATTACAAATGTGCAGCACCATTCCCAGCTTTAATTCCACTTATTGAGGACCTAGGCCTACTTCAAGCACTTTGCCCACTACTGTAAATCCTGACATCATCACCTAAGTGCTCGCTGAGGTTCTGTCTGTGGAAGTGCTACACAAGCTAAGGGTTTGAAACATGCCGTCAGTCTCCTGCCAGTTCTAGTACCTGCTCATTGGTTGTGCGTCCCCTAGCCACCAGCACCACATGAAATCCTGTGAGGCCAGCTACAGGGATGAAAAACAAGCCAGCCACACACATCACTGCCATTCTGATTCCAAGTAGTCAAGGAAAATAGAGCAATGTTATCTTGTTTTTCCCAGTTCTGTTGTGACCACTTCCCCTTTAAATGTATTGACTCAAGGACACAACTTGCCCTCCCAACCCCATCCCACAAGCCAAAGGCCTCCAAGGATACGTGACAGCAGTGCGGACCCCTGAGAGTTCCTCTATGTGATAGAGGACATAAAGGAGGCCAAAACCAAACACACCCATAATGTGGGCTGTCAGGGAAAGGAGGAAAAGGAAGAAATATCTGTAGTTCCTGCGACCAATACAGTTGTTCACCCAGGGGCAGTGATGATCAAATTCCTAGGAGCAAAAAAGAGACAGAAGAAAAGGTATCCTTAAAAACACAGACTAGGGTTTCACCAGGTGAAGGCATTTACCACCAAATCTGACAACCTGGGTTCAATCCCTGGGACTTACATGATAGAATGAGACAATCCCTGCAAGTTGTCCTCTGACCTTCACATGTGTGCCAGGCACATGTACGTATGTACACACACGTACACACACACACACACACACACACACAAAACCATTAAAAAAAAAAAGACAAGCAAACATTATTAGATCCCTTCTGTTGAAAAGAGGAACAAAATAACAGAACTCTAATCTACTTTTGGTATTCATATTCACCATTTACTTACAAAAATTTAAAGTTTTAAAAAATTAAATTTAAAAATATTAGAAGAAGTTTCTCTTGCTCTGTTACTGAAAGAGAGCCCTTCTAGAGGTTGGCCAAAACCCAAGTTCTCAAATTGATTAGCATGGTGCTACAGGTCTACAACTCCAGTACTTGGGACACAGGAGGAAAGCCACAAGTTTGAGGCCAGTCTGGTCTATATAGTATATTCTAGGTCAGTCAGGGCTACATAACAAGTCCTTGGTTAAGGAAAAAAAAAAAAATCTATGTGACCAAAGAGACAAATGTTGGCAAAACATTTGAGATTCATAGGAATAAAAATAAGACAACACAGAAGAATAGCTAGAAAAGTTGACCTATAACACAAAAACATGCTTTTTGTAAAAGAGGTAACACTACATAATCATGGGATGGAAGGCTCAAACTATGAATCTTGGGGCCAGGAAAGTTGTTATTAGAGTTAAAGCACTCCAAATACAATTTGATTCAGCTGGACCATGGACATGGGCAGCTTGCCAGGACTGTATTTCAGGAATCTATTCTAGGGACTGCAGAGATTGCTCAGTGATTAAGAGTGTGTGCTGCTCTTGCAGAGAACCTGAGATCAGTTCAGAGCACTCACATTAGTCAGCTTACAGCTGCTGACTGTAACTGTGGCTCTAGGAAGATCCTGGCCGCCCGCCTCCTCTGTCACTGTCACTTCACGTGCAAACACAAACATACACATAATTTTAAAAAATAAATCTTTGAAGAAAAAATAATTTACACTAGGGGGTACAAAGATGGCCCAGTTAAGAGTACTTGCTGCTGCTCTGGTAGGACCTGGATTTGGGTCCCCACACCCACATGTGGCTTACAACCAACCATCAGTAACTCTAGTTTTTTGTGAGATAACTGATTACATTGTATAAAGATATGTCACTGTGATTGGATTTTTTTTTTTAAACACCAGTACCAATTTTGTTTTTTAAGGATTTATTTATTTATTATGTATATAGTGTTCCATCTGCATGTATGCCTGCAGGCCAGAAGAGGGCACTAGATCTCATTACAGATGGTTGTGAGCCACCATGTGGTTGCTGGGAATTGAACTCAGAACCTTTGGAAGAGCAGCCACTGCTCTTAACCGCTGAGCCATCTCTCTAGCCCGTGACTGGCTTTAAAAAAGCTAAATGGCCAATACCTAGACAGGAGGTATACATGGGACTTCTGGGGACAGAAAGAGAGAGCTCTAGGAAGAAGAGAGAGAGAGTTGGAGAGTTGCCAGCTGGATGCAGAAGAAGCAGGACATGCAGGAGAGGTAAAAGCCACGAGCCACATGGTAGCACATAGACTAATAGAAATGGGTTAAGTTAAAAGAACTAGTTAGAAACAAGACTAAGCTAAAGCCGAGCTTTCATAACCAAGTCTCTGTGTTGCTTTCTATGAGTCGGCGGCCCAAAGAAAAATCCTTCTACACTAGTTCCATGGGATCTAATGCCACCTCCTGGTCTCCTCAGGCACCAGGTACATACATATGTAAAAGCAAACCTTTTTAAAATCTATTTTTAAAAAGAAGAGAGCTGGAGTAATCTTCCAGAGGACCCAGGCTCAACTCCCCACATGAAGGCTCACAGCTGTCTACAACTCCATTTCCATGGATCTGACATCCTCTTGTGGCCCCCAATATGCAAGTAGTGCACAGAACATGCACACAGACAAAACCAATCATACACATACAATAATACAAATTCTAATTAAAAAAGATCTACTCTACAGTAAGGAAGAGACAACTTAGTTTACACGCAGTCTTGGCCATGCAGTGCTCTTACCTCCACACAGTTGTCACAGACACTGCAGTGGGAACATCTAGGAGGTCGGTAGAAGCGGCAGGTGGCACACCATTTCATGCGCACCTGGATGCCCTTGATCTCCACTGTTTTGTAAAGAGGAGCTCGGAAATCATCTTCTTTGTCTTCATCCTCTTCAGCTTAAAAAGAGGGAAAAGCAATTTAAAAACAACTATGCCCAAACTATTAAGTACTAGGAACATAAGGATGTTTAAAACATAACTCCTTAAAATTTAGTGTGTGTGTGTGTGTGTGTGTGTGTATGTATGCGCGCGCGCGCCAGAAGAGGGTGTTAGATCCACTGGTGCTGGAGTTATAGACAGTCGTGAGCTGTGAGTGCTGGAATCAAACTCAGGGTCTCTGCCAGAACAATATATACTCTTAACCACTAAGCAATCTCTCTAGCCCCAAAACCTAACTTTCTGAGTACCTCGATATAATGTTATAGTTTATAAATCCACAGCTCACATACTGCATAGTTAAAAACAAAGGGTTTTCTTTAATATCATGAACAGCAAGAACATACATTCTTCTTAATTAAAAATTTTGCCAGGCAGTGGTGGCTCATTCCTTTAATCCCAGCACTTGGGAGGTAGAGGCAAGCGGATCTCTGAGTTCAAGACCAGGCCAGCCTGGTCTACATAGTGAGCTCCAGGACAGCCAGAGCTACACAGAGAAATCCTGTCTAAAAAACAAAAATAAAAAACAAAAAAAGAGGTTGCTGTCCAAGCGCTGGGGAGGCAGGAAAAAAATAGAAACAATTTTTTCTTAATGTTATCATTATTCTGTGTGTCTTTAAGTGTGGGCACATGTGTGTGGAGGTCGGAGGACAACTTTCAAGAGTCAGTTCTCTCTCTACACTGTGGAAATATACCCTATATTTTTATTTTATGTAGGTGAGTGTTTGTATGTGTTAAGTACCACATGCATGCAGTGACTAAAGAGGCCAGAAGATGGCATCAGATCCCCTGGAAGTAGAGTTACAGCCTTATGAACCACCATATAAAGTCATGGGAATAAAACCTATGTCCTCTTTAAGAATAGCCTGTGCTCTTATCCACTTAACCATCTCTCCAGCCCAAATAAATAAATCTAAAAAAACCCAAAAAACTGGGCTGAACAGATGGCTAACCAGTTAAGAGCACTGACTGCTCTTCCAGAGGACCCAGGTTCAAATCCCAGCACCCACATGGCAGCTCACAACTGTCTGCAGCTCCAAGATCTGACACTCTCACACAGACATACCTGCAGGCAAAACACCAATGCACAGAAAGATAAAAAAAAAAAAAAAAAACCTGAACTAGTAAAATAAATAAAAAAGAACAATCTGTTAATGAATTCCATATGTGCAATATAGAATGTGCAACTGATACACACACATACAAAATAAATAACATACATATACACACACAAATTTTAAGTAAATTAAAATGCAAAAAAAAAATTAAGTTCTTTTTTTGAGACAGGGTTTCTCTGTATAGCATTTCTCTGTGTAGCTCTGGCTGTCTTGGAACTCACATTGTAGACCAGGCTGGCCTCAAAATCAGAGATCCACTTGCCTCTGCCTCCATGAGTGCTAGGATTAAAGGCAGGTGCCACTATGCCCCGTATATAAATTTTTAACTAAAATTTACATTTAAATAAAAACTATTTTTTAAAAAAAACATGGCTTCTGCCTTTGAGAAATGCACTATTGAATGGGTAAGGAGACTGGGAACTATTAATACGGTGAGATCAATTCTACATGCACTATGGGAACACAAAAGAAGAAAGTTTATTCTGCACTGGGAAGCAGGGTTCAAAAGAAAAGTGCTCACAAAGTGACATACATGTGCTAAATTTCCTCGGCTTACATATTATGAATCTATCTTAAAAGATAAATATCCAAATACATAGTTACCTTTTCCCCCACAAACAAATCTCCTGCTCCAAATGGTCTGCTCTATTAATTCCATTTCCCCCTACTACTGTTACTCAAGCCCTAATTTGCCTTCATCCCAAATTTTCAACTATCAGAAACTATCCCATTTTGAAACTTCAAGAATATTTTTCCCCTCATATATAGTGAGCAATTTTTACTTTTATGATTAACCTAGAAAAAAAAATGTGTGGATAGTGGTGGCACAACGCCTTTAATTCCAGCACTCCAGAGGCAGAGGCAGGCAGATCTCTGTGAATTCAGAGGCCAGCCTGGTCTACAGAGTGAGTTCCAGGACAGCCAAGACTACACAGAGAAACCCTCTCTAGGGGGCTGGGGGTTGCGGGTGGGGGAAACCAAACAAACAAAAAAACTAGCCACTTCTTTTGGGGCTGGAGAGATGGCTCAGCAGTTAAGAGCACTCACTGTTCAAGTTCAATTCCCAGCAACCACATGGTGGCTCACAACCACCTGTAATGAGATCGGGTGCCCTCTTCTGGCCTGCAGGGACACATGCAGACAGAACACTACACATAATAGATAAATATTTTTAAAAAAGAAAAAAATGTGGGAAGAAAAATTGACTACAGGCATTGTTAAAAATGAAGTTTTGGGGGCTGGAAAGATAGCTCAGCAGTTAAGAGCACTGACTGCTCTTCCAGAGGACCCGACAGGGTTCAATTCCCGGCACCCAAATGGCAGCTAACAACTGTCTATTATTCCAAGATCTGACACCCTCACATAGACATACATGTAAGCAAAACACCAATGCACATAAAATAAATAAATTAAAAAAAAATAATAATGAAGCTTTTGAGCCAGGCATGGTGGTTCATGCCTTTAATCCCAGCACTTGGGAGACAAAGACAGGTCTCTGTTGAGGTCAAGACCAGCCTGGTCTACAGGGTGAGTTCAAGGACAGATGAGGCTACCCAGAGAAACCCTTTCTCAGGGGTGGGGGTGGGGTGTTCTGCCAGGCACGTGGATCCCTATGACTTCAAGGCCAGCCTGGTCTACAGAGCTAGCTCCAGGACAGCCAAGGCTAAATAGCCTTGTAAAAATTTACATAGAGAAACACTGTCACAGAAAAAAAAAAAAAAAAAAAAAAAAATGAACTACACAGAGAAACCCTGTCTCGAAGAAAAAAAAAAAGTGTGCAACCATGCCTAGCTCATATGTAAAATCTTCAAGGATGTAGCTCTCTGTTACAGGCATGGTAACGAATACCTTTAATCCCAGAGGCATGTAGATCTCTTGTGCACCATGCACAAGGTATTGGGTTCAATTCCCAGAATGAAAGAAAAAAGACGTCTTATTACTTTGGTAAATACATGCCATATATAAATAAGCCAAAATATGCATATATAAAATTATGGTTTGTTTGGAGTTTGTTTTTGACATATGATCTCACTTCATAGCCCTGGCTAACCTGAAACTACAGAAATCTTCCTGCCTCTACCTCCTAAGAGCTGAGATTTAAAGTGTGCAACCAAGCCAGTTGGCAGTGGCACAAGCCTTTAATCCCAGCACAGAGCTAGGAGGGTCTCTGTGAGTTCCAGGCCAGCCTGGCCTACAGAGCGAGATCCAGGACAGGCACCAAAACTACACAGAGAAACCCTGTCTCGAAGAAAAAAGAAAAGTGTGCAACCATGCCTAGCTCATATATAAAATCTTCAAGGATGTAGCTCTCTGTTACAGAGTTATTGTCTAACATGTGCAAGTCCCTGTGCTGGGGGATGTCTTCTGTACACTATGAATATATGTTGTTCCCACTGTTTAATAAATGAGCTGCTTTGGCCTATGGCAAGGCAGCTTAGAGGAAGGCAGGAAATCCAAGGAGAGAAAAAGGAAAAAGAAAGGCAGAGTCTGGAGAGAGATGCCAGCCTGCCGCCCCAAGGAATAACAGGCCAGCGGACCAGTAAGCCACGGAACAAGTGGCAAACCATAGATTAACAGAAATGGGTTAATTTTCAGATATAAGAGCTAGCTAGCAAGAGGCCTGCCATAAGCCATACAGTTTTTACTTGGGTCCCAGCGGCTTTGGGACCTCAGGTGGGAGAGATTTGTCCTGACCACAGACTAGGTGGGACATAGAAAATCTTTCAACTACAGTCCTGGGTTTGATCCTCAGCAATGTTTAAGAAAAAACAAAAAAACAAAAAAAAAAAAAAAAAAACCACTTTTAAAATAAAGGGAATATGCCAAAATGGAAGAGTTCTCTCTGAGCTGGGTGGTGGTGACACAAGCCTTTAATTCCAGCACTTGGAAGGCAGAGGCAGGCTGATCTCTAAGGCCAACCTCCTCTACAGAGGGCGTTCCAGGACAGCCAAGGATATACAAAGAAATGCTGGGGAAGGGGAGGAGTTATCACATATAGTCATCACAGCTTTCCGTATAGTAGGCCACTGAATATCTGATGAATGAACATTAATGACTCACTAAAACATCCTTGCTTGGTTTGGGAGACTCAAAGTGCCTTCTCTCACAGAAATTTTAAATGATCAGAAACACTGAGGCAGGCTTTCAGAGCACAGCAATGCTTGTCTCACTTGCTATCCCAAGCCCACTTAGCACTCGGGAGGCAGAGCCAGGCAAGGCCAGCCTGGGCTACAGAGTGAGTTCCAGGAAAGGCACAAAGCTACACAAAGAAACCCTGTCTAGAAAAACCAAAAGAAAGAAAAATGATGTACACTTTGTGAGATGTCATTAGTAACAATTTTTGTCAGCTCATGGTCTTTCTACCTCTTACTCATCATACTTCTCATTCTAGTCTACTTTCCAAAGAACCTACTCCTTCCATGAGACTTCAACATGCACTGGAAAGCCTACTTCCAGCTTTTCCCATTTTTCAATTTAGGTTTCACACTCTTCTCCAGCTCTATTTCCTCATGGTAGTCTTCTGTCTTGTAAAACATTTGCTTCTCTCTTAAAATATACCATCTTCAGCCTTCTTTGCTTAGTTCTTAAAAGAGGAAATTGAATACTTGCAGACTCTACTTTCTCATTTTCCATTCACTGCCTTCCAACAACTGTAATTCAGCTGTATCTTTTCCTTATACATACATAAATACACTACTTAACTATTGTTAAGATCAATTTTTCAGCTGGGTATAGTGGCTCACACCCATAATTCCAGCACTCAGGAGGCTAATGCAGAATTCAAGGGCAACCTAGGCTACAGTATGAGACCCTGTTTAAAAATAAAAGTAATTTTTTAAAGAATCAATTCTTAGTAACCAAATAGGAGACTCTGAGTCACTATACTACAATAAGTCAGTTACAGTAAGTAAGTAAAGTAAAAGCTAAGGAACTCTCCTTAGCTTTCACTTTACTTTCTCTTCCTCCTTGTTCAGTCCCTCTTCAATGACTCCTCTCTCTCCTATACTCGTAATAAAAATGGCAGAACTGACCAGGTCTTAATTTATGTCTTTCTTAAACTCACTGAACTTTCTCTAGGTAATCTTACTCCTGCTGCTTCCAACAGCATAGCTGCACACTCCTAAAACAAAGTATTTAACTCCCACTAGTCAATTGCCCACTGGGTAACTGAACCAAGGAATATCTCAAATCACTATCTATGTCTGAGAATATAGCTCAGAGGTAAAGTGCTTGTCTAGGGCCTGGGCTCAATTCCTAGCATGGAAAAAACAAAAGCAAATATACAGCCTATTTAACATTCAGTTTATAAAACTCAGCATCCAATTTATCTCCCAAGTTCTGACCCTTGCAACTACCACAAGAAAACCTCGCCCATCTAAGTACGACGCAGGCCTGGCCTTGCTTGCTTCTGAATTGAGACAGGATCAAGCATGTCCAGGGTGGTGTAGCAGATCTTTTTTCACTCTTTGCTCTGCCCTATTAAGCTGTCATAAATGATTCTGTTGAATCTACTTCTGAAAAAGCTGTAAATCTTGTCTCAAATTTTCATCTGGTTTATATTATTTATATAATATATATAATATATATATATATATATATATATATATATTATATAATATATCTTGGCCAAAGCCAAAAGCTGTCTGTATATTCTCAAAAGAATTATTTGTTGTAAATTAAAGACCCTTTGGTATCAAAGGAAGAAGCATATTTACCAGAGGCTCCATGTAGCAAATGAAGTCCTTTACAATTTGGCTCTGGGTTTCTTTTCTGGTCTTACCATACACTCTATCCTCCAACCTTGATGACTTCACCATTCCATGGGCACAAGCTTCTGTGAACACCTCCTTTGCCTGAAACTGCCCTCCTCTCTTCAGTGTTCTAGTTGGTCAAGTCTTCTCACTGATTCTTAGCAGAACTTCACTAATTACTCTAGGCAAATATAACCGCACGTGTATGCTCTCAAGAGAACTGTACCCATACTTCCACTGTAGTTTGTACCACACTGTTAGAACTGTCTAATTCATAGTAAATATTACTGTACCTAACACCACTCAACCTACAAGCTCTAAATAAATTTCTAAATAACAAAAGTCAAAGATTTGATCCAAAGAAGTGGACCAAAGTCCCACCCTTAATCAAGATGCTATTTACAATTGATACCTGCTGAGAAAGAAAAAATCAGTTTCTCCAATGGAGTGGCATGGGGTATCAAGTCCAGAAGTAGTACTAGGCCAATACAAAACACTGTTTTTTTGTGTGATTAGGTTTAATTTTGATTTTCCTTTTTTTGTTTTGTTTGTTTCTGAGAGGGAAAGAAAACGAAGGTGGGTGGGTAGGGAGATGGGGAAGATCTCAGAGTTGGGGGAGGGGAAAGAATATGATCAAACTATAAAAAACCTTAAGTAAAATTTGAATAAAAAAGGTTTGACCCAAGCCAGGTGATAGTGGTACATGCCTTTAACCCCAGCTCTTAGGAGGCAGAGGCAGGGCAGCCTGGTCTACAGAGGGAGTTTCAGGACAGTAGGGCTGTTAGACAGAGAAACCCTGTCTCCAAAAAAAAAAAAAAAAGGTGTGACCCAAATAACTAGATACTGTGTAATCCATATTCCTGTATCAGTATCCCAGAATCCTAAGACCCTCTAAGCCCAAGATCAACTGTTATCTGCTCAAATAATTATTCTTTTTTTTTTTTTTTTTGGTTTTTCGAGACAGGGTTTCTCTGTGTAGCTTTGCGCCTTTTCCTGGAACTCACTTGGTAGCCCAGGCTGGCCTCGAACTCACAGAGATCCACCTGCCTTTGCCTCCCGAGTGCTGGGATTAAAGGCGTGCGCCACCACCGCCCGGCTTCAAATAATTATTCTTAATGATGACAAGGAGCTTACATGAGAGTATAGAAAGATCTTACTTACCTCGGGGGAAAATTCCTGGGTCCATAAAGGTGGCCATGCTGAAGTTGGCCAGCACAAAGAGAAACATGATGGCATTGTAGATGGGCACTGCAGGTGACACATACAGGCTTAGTCCTGGACACCTGCAGACAACACAGAAAATGAAGGGCTGCCTCTAACACCCTGACACCAGCAGAAATCTATAGAGCACAGGCTTTACAATAAGTACTTATCTCCCTAGAAACCATACACAAAAAAACTAGGGATTGACTGTATAATGAATATCAGCTACATTCCTGTCTGTTTTGGAGCAACCTAAGGTTTCTGGATCCATGTCCCACTGACCTGCAAAATAGCCCAAAGCATGTAGATACTACCTGCCTCTCTAGCTCCCCTTCCAATCTCAACTACCTAAGGTTTCTTCACTGCCAGCTATCTAGAGCCTAATTCCAATGGTTAAGAATTGAAAATAATAATAATAATAATGCTGGGTGTGGTGGCACATGCCTTTAGTTCCAGCACTCAGGAGGCTGAGGCAGGTGGATCTCTGAGTTCCTGGTCTACAAAGTGAGTTCCAGGACAGCCAGGCCTGTTATACAGAGAAATACTGTCTTGAAAAACCAAAATAATAATAATAATAATAATAATAATAATAATAATACAGACAAGAATGTATATCAGAACACAGAAATTAAGTCAGGCACAGCAGTGCACACCTGAACATTAACACTTGAAATGAAGAAAATACAAGTGCTAGTTCAAGGTCAGTGTGGGCTCTATAGACAAAAAACAATGTTCATTTTGGCAGCATATATACTGAAATTAGAATAAAATTAGATTATTGTGGCTTCTATGCAAGAATGACATACAAATTTGTGAAGCATTCCATAAAAAATAAAGGACAAAGAACAAGATTTCTCCTGACATCTAAAAATGGAGCAAAGAACAAGAGAGAAAAAATTAGAGAATTTCAGATCAAAGAAATCCTAAATCCTTCAGGGGGGAAAAACTGGCCATACATATCCAGTATTCACAGCATTCAAATCAAGAGACAAGCTTTAGATACTTTTTTAGAAAAAAAGAAGAGTGCCCATTTAAGCCTGAGTTCAGGTTCTTTCAGAATCTGACTATTAATAGAGGGGCTGCCCTTCTCTGCTGATTTCCCAAGAGTTCAAACTTCTGGTGTGAACCTTACTTTATCAGTATTATCTCCCGTTTCGGCTCAGAGAGAACTTCCTACTCACTACAAGACAGTAGCTAAATACCTAATCTGCTTTGTGCCCAAGAACAACTTAATCTCCAGAATCAGGACAGCATCTGCCCTTGTCCCTTTTACCCTGACAGTCAGAAGACAGGAAGGGTTTGATGAAGGAAAAGACAGGCCTAGGATATTAAGACAACATTCAAGTCTGGAATACTAATTCACAACAGTCAAGAAAGGTGCTCAGTTTCCATTCAAACTAAAAACACAACTCTAAGTAGTGACCCAAGACAGTTTAGAAGCAGTGGGCCTTGTAATAAGACATAAACCAATGAGATGCAAATTTTTTTATCACCACTATCTAGTTCTTCAAATTCAGCAATCCATTTAAATTTTTTAAGTAAATACTATTTATGCCAGGCTTTGTAGCTGGTAAACAGCAATAAACTCACTGCATCTCTTTATTGGGCTATACAGGATTGGGATCCAAAATAATAGAGACAGATTTCAAAGTCAAAACATCCCTTCAGCCACAGTTCCACACTATTATCAGCAAAGTTCCCTATAAAGCCTCTTCCTCTGTGAATTCTTTGGTTCAGAAAAAATGTTCTCATATCTTGGCATGAGCTGGAGCAGAATTTAAGAAGGAAGAGTCCCTGCAGGGCTCTACTGGGAAGCCTACTTCCTAGGTTTCTTAGGAGGGAGAGAAACTGAAAACCAGTCATCCAGGTCAGAGCCTCTCCCTGGTGCTTAGCTGTCCCTTCAATTTCCGCCTGAGGAAGAAGAGAAAGGGTGACTCACTTCACTCCTACAGCCTAGGAAGATAATTAGAAGGAAGAAATAAGTTAAACCTTTACAACACTGAGGTGCTTGTCCTTAGAACTGGCCACCATAGCCCTCATCTCATAGTCCAACCTAGGTCTTTCTTTTCTACCCACCCCCACCAGTTTAGTTTTTTTGAGAGAGGGCCTTTGTGTGGCCTATTCTAGCCTGGAACTTACTATATACCTTCATGCTAACTTTGAAACTCCTAATATGCCTGCTTGCTTCAGCTTCCTGAGTGACAGTATTACAGGCTGTGCCACCACACCTAGCTCAACTCTTGATCTTTTAGATCCCACCTTTTCTTCAGTTTCATTTCCAAACTAAACAAATCACCTAATTCCTTGTGTATCCTGACAAACTTCACCTCTCAACCTCTATCAGCACATCTCAGTGAAGTGTGTAATCATGGAACTGAATCTATCTATTGCCAAATAAAGACTGTTCCCACAGTGGCAGAATGTCTAAGTGATTCAAATATTTCAACTTCATGAACAGTATCTTCTAGATTCAGACTTACTGCTTCTAGCCTTAGGATTCTAGCTGAAGAGACAAGCCACCTCAAAACCTGTGAGCAAAGCCTTTTTTAGACACTATATTCTATTTGTCTTGAGAAAATACTTTCCACTGCTTTAGCACTTTGCCAGATTCAAAGATGACCACCACAATTGGCCTCTTTGAATCAGTTGCCTTTGATGGAGAGAGATACAGCCAGGGCTAAGGAGAGAAGTCAGGACTTGTCCTTAACTCTCTAAGTAATAATCACAGAGCACAAGAAGTTTGGGAGTGGCTGCAGCCCAGAAGGCTGACTCACTGATGGGATCCCAGACATAAACCACCCCAGGTAGAACAGGTTCTTCTGCCCACCCATTCATTATGCCTATTTTCAATGCCAAGTAAAAAGGGAAGTGGGGGTTTCAATACACTCTCCTGAAATCCTGTTCCCTAGCATTTCTAACACTTTCTACTACTTAAAAGAAAAAAGAAAGAAAGAAAAAGTTAAATTCCTAGAAAGAAAAAAGTCAATCAAGAAGTTTTAGATTCTAATCCTGTTTCAACTCACAGGAAACTCTTAAGCTTGCTACTTCAATTGTATAATACACACATGAAAATGAAGGAGAAATGTCTGAAAAGATGCTAAAATTCTTTTTTTTTTTTTTTGGGGGGGGGTCCTGTTCTTTGTCTTTGTTTGAGACAGGTTCTCACTATGTGGACCAGGTTGTTCTCACTGAGAGATCCACCTGCCTCTGCCTCCCAAACGCTGAAATTAAAGACACATGCCATGCTGTTACTAGAGTTCTTTATAAACTAGCATATATAACACTGAGGATTCACTAAATAGAAGACACAAGAAACCACTATCACTGTCATCAACTGTCACTCCAGCTCCACTTTATGCTCAATCCCACCCCCCTCCCCATCTGAGGCAGTAGATTCAAGGACACTTACAGCAGGGGCACTAAGCTGCTGAGGAACAGGCCCATGCATTCCACCCAAGCCTAGCACACTGCCTGAACATTTGTCTAGTGTTTCTGGATGAGAAGGCTGGAGTGAATGCCCCATTTCCCGCCTAGAATTTCATCAAGGAATGCTTTCTTCAAGATTCCATGGGAAAACAATTTGTCTTCTGACAGGTTCATAGGTTTCTCTTAAAACACTTGCTTTTCTGTACTTCTATCCCCTGTGATTTCCTGCAGCTGAGCCATGTATGCTGTAGGACCTGGGCACTTACTTATTCCTGGATGAGCCATGTGGGAAGGGAAAGAACAACCACTGCTCAATTAACCTCCCAGATCACGAGGCTGTTCCCACTCAAATCAGGTGCTAACACCTCCACAGGTATGAAAGGGGAGGAAAAAAGCCACAGGAGTTGCCTAATTCTGTACACAGAGAAGCTGGAAGGGACCTGAGGCAGAAACTAAAAGTAAGCGAGCTGTACTATGGATAGGACACTGGAAAAACTATCTGGATTTCTAACCTGCTTTTTACTCTACCAAAACCAGAAATTCCCCTACCTCTTCTCCCCAACTTAAGAAACAGAAAATTGAGACTCTGTACTAGAGGACACTTTAGAGAAGATCAATTTAGTGATTCTCAATGGTACTGCCAGGAGCTCTGAGGTCTCAGGCACCCCAGAGAGGTTAAAAAGGGAAACACCAAGTAGCTGGACTTACTTAAATTAGTCTCATTTGAATCGCAACATTCCTACTTTTTGTTTTATGTACTGATATTCCATGTAAGATGCCATCCAGAAAAGTTCACACAGCTGAAATAAACTGCTCTAATTCAACTTCTTTGTAGACAGAAAGGAAAAACTGAGATCCAGAAACATTAACAAAGTACCAAACTCAAGTCTCCTGACTTCCAAAGCCAGGCATGGTGACATCCACCTTTAATCCCAATACTCAGGAGGCAAAGGCAGGCAGATCTCTATGAATCTGAGGTCAGCTTAGTCCACACAATGAGTTCCAGACCAACCAGGGCTACATAGTGAGAATTTGTCTTACAAAAACAAAACAAAAAGTAGCCGGCTGTGGTGGCGCACACCTTTAGTCCCAGCACTCAGAAGGCAGAGGCAGGCAGATCTCTGTGAGTTGGAGACCAGCCTGGGCTACATAATGAGTTCCAGGACAGCCAGGGCTACACAGAGAAACCTGTCTCAAGAAAACAACAAAAAAGTATTAAACTCCGACAGATGGGACCCAGATACATTATCTTAGATGCAAATTCTAGTACCTACCCAGGAAAGTGTGTGTTTACTTAAGCAGATACTCTCCTGTCCAAACAGCTGAAGAGAGAAATGAACTAAGGCAGGATGCTCACCACTCCTGTCTGGCTTTATTATTGAAGAAATGAAGTCGATGAGGAGGATCACCTCTAGGTAGACCCTCAGCTACTCTTTGCAGACTTCTCTGGGGCACAAAATCATCATCATTTCTTTGATGACCAGACCTAACTGGTAATTTCTGCTCATAGCTTTCCCTACTTAACAAAGAAGCATGGAGGGTAAATTGTTCCTAATTAGTTGAAGCCTACATGCCTCCACTAATTATGTCTGCCAGCTGAAAGGAACTCTTCCTCCTGCTCCCAGTCCTCCAGGTCCCAAAGTAATTATCACCTGGGACCTAGACTGATGTAAGCGCCACTTGTAACCTAGTGAAAAGAACAAGAGGGTGAAGGAGCAGTTACAGATTTATGGCTCCACAGAAGTGGGTTCAAACACAGCCTTCTTTACTTCTCCATTTGAAACCATGAACTCTTTTTCACATGGCACATAGTTTTAAACAGTGGTTTCCAAGGAACTGAATCTCAAGGTGGGGGGAGGGATGCACAAAAGTTCCATTCTTAAGAACAGTGGTGCCCCAGCTCAGAAGTATGCTTATAGAGGAGACACTTCAGTCAGATGGAAAAGAGATAAGACTTTCACAGGTAGCAAGAGCTAGGTATGGGGATGCAGAGGCAGCCTAATAATTAAGGCAACTGTTGTTCTTCGGTAAGACCCAAGGTGGATTCCTATCATGCACATACATGGCACTCATACAACCTTCTGTAACTCCAGTCCCAAGGTCTCCAACACCCTTTCTGGCCTCTGAGGGGACCAAAAACAAACAAACAAACAAACAAACAAACAAAAAAAAAAAAAAAACAGCTAGGTGATAAAGTAAAATCAACAAAGTGCTTATGACTTTACAGGGTGGACAAGTGAGACTTTGGTAAGAAACAGAAGCCCATAAATTTATCCTGTAGAAATTAATGATGGGAAAATCTCATCTATGATTTAAGGCTCTCTTAAATTTGTATTAGAAGCATAAATTCCAAATAGAGTCAATAACATCCTCTATTTTTACCCCCAAGCTAAGGATGTAATTTAGTGTTAAAAATATAAGACGCTAGCCGGGCAGTGGTGGCGCACGCCTTTAATCGCAGCACTTGGGAAGCAGAGAGGCAGGTGGATCTCTGTGAGTTCGAGGCCAGCCTGGTCCACAGAGCGAGATCCAGAAAAGGCGCAAAGCTACACAGAGAAACCCTGTCTTGGAAAACATTAAAAAAAAAAAAAAAAGACCCTAGAGTCAATCCCCAGCACCACAAAAAAACCCAACTTTTTGCTAGAGCTGACACAACACAGAATAAAGAGGAACCCAACTCAACTGGCACCAAAGAATGAAAAAGTAGGTTAAATAGCTTCAACGATCAGTAAGACAATGCCTGTCAGGACAATTCTTTGTGGGCAAACTGGTATAACAAGCCAAGCACTTCAATGGTTCCAGATTAACAAATTAAAAATAAGGATTCTGCATGTCTGACCTCAACGACAGTTTGAAAGAGAAAAAACACTTACTCCCCTGAATACTTTAGCTACCACAAGAGCTTGACTCCCAAAGGGAAACTGACATTCCTACTAGGTAGGTCTAAAGGTATTAACCTGATCCAGTTACATATCTCTCCTGACCCAGCACAACTGCTACTAAAGCACAAAGATAGGCTAAATTTTTGATTCTGCTTACACCAAAACAGCAAAACACATTCTGACACTGAAGAATCATTCCTCCTTTTGCTACTCAACATATCAAAGGCAGAATATGAGTTACACAGGAGGAAAGAGATTGAAAATGAAGATCTTGGCTCCATGATCACTCCAAAAGGTACAACTAAAATGCTAAATCAATGACTCAACAATAAAGCTCAGAAGGCTAGTATAGACTCATTATAAATTGGTAACAGAAAACATACTTGCTAGGTGGCCACAGCTACACACTGGGGACAAGAGAGGGGAAAATCAGTTTCCTCCAGTAAAGCAAGTATATGAACAGTCTTAAGATCCTAACTAGGAAGGCTGAGACCCTAGGTTCTAAGTAAGGTATCTTTAAATGCCAACACTCTTTGCCATCAGAATTAATGAACACAAGAATGGCCACTCCTTTCAGTGGGAACTAATGTAAATAACTCTATTAGTATTTTCTTCTTAAATAAAGGCCACTCTTTCCTAGGAGCCTCTCTGTCTCCAGGCCTTAGCTCTTAAAAGTATAGAGAAAAGCATCTGGGTAACACTACAAACCAAAACTGTCTCATTAGTATATCTTAAATCAATTCTCACAGTGTTCAGAAGGCTAAGGCAGAAGGATCGTGGATTTAGGGCCAGCCTGGGCTACACAGCAAGGTCCTGTCTCAAAAATTCTCAAATCTCAAAAACAATTCTGACACAGCGAGGTAAAAATATGTCTACAGGCTAGGTGGTGGTGGCATACACCTTTAATCCCAGGCAGATCTCTGTGAATTCCTTGCCAGCCTCAAAAAAAAAGTCTACAATCCCAGAGGGAAGAGTACCACAAGTTTGAGGCCAACCTGATCTACTTAGGGAATTCTAGGCCAGCAAGGGCAACATAGTGCTACCATGTCTCAAGAAAAAAAAAAAAAAAAAAAGACAACAAAAACCTCTGAGGTACTCAGGTTCCATAATCTCTGGCCTAGCCTATGGCTTAGACATCCCAGGTGTGATTGACTGCTATTTGAAAAGACTTAAGTCAGCACAGCCTGGTGATCCCAGCATTTGAGAGGCAAAGGCAGGAGGTTCTGTGTGTGTTCATGGCCAACCTGGTCTACATGGCAAGTTCTAGGACAGCTAAGGCTCTATGGAGAGACCCTGACTCAAAAGAAGAGGAAGGAAAAAAAAATTTAAGTCTAATCTAGTTCTCTTTCATTTAAACTTCAAGCCTCTCTGAAGGTATTTTCCTACTTCCTTCCTAGTTTATATCACCTGTGATGGAACTAGACAGGAAATCATGAAGACATCTAAGATTCCAAAAGACAGGAAGCAGAGGGAAGTAGAAAACACCAACAGCGTAAAGGACAGGCATCTACTGGCCTTCCAAATGACTATGAACCTGAAGAAAAAGTAGTCTTCACTTTCCATGGCATGACCCTCCCACCCCCAAATGCCACTGCTGGGAGAAAACTCACGTAAAGGCAAAGAAGAGTGTTGTAGCTCCCACTAGAAATATGGCGGCTGCTGAGACCGGTACATACTTGCTGGGTTTGAACCTCTTTCCAGACTCTGCGGGCATGTTGGAGCTCTGATGGAAGATGTGCCCTGCCGCATAGCCCAGGCCCACACAGCGGCAGAACAGACAAGAAAATGGGATGAGGGAAACAGAGAGGAAAGAAACTGGGGAAAACAGAAAATGCAAAATTATCACCCTTCCCCCTCCCAAATAAAAATGAAGGTCAAAAGATCTCAAATAAAGGAAAGCACATGGGAGGGGGAAAGGTGATTTCAAGTGATTAATAACCACTTCCCCAGAGTAAAGCAGAAAAGGAGATTAAGAAGCACAACTTGTACAATTCAAAACTTGAAGACAAACAGTCTGCTGTATGCATGCAAATAGTTGCAGGTGGAAAACATGGAGAGCCAAGCAGATCAAGGTATAGCTCATGGGTGGAGGCAGGTCTTCAAAGGGAAGGTAGGAAGGAAAGAATATGGGGGACAGGAGACTTTAACTCTTCTGAGGAGATACAAGAGCCCCTCTACAACACACTTCCACAAAATATGAGCAGCACCTAAGAGGCGTGCACTGGGTTTCTATTTTAATCCAAGGAACTTGGGGTCTCTTCCAGCTTAAAGAGAAGCCAATTTTTTAACTGCAGTCCTTGTCCTTTCTCGGCAGTCTTCTAGATACCACCTCTCACACCTTGACTTCACCAGGGCTGGTCGTCTGGCAATGGTGACTGAATTTTATTTATTTCTCTCTTGATGGCCAAAGTTGGACAACAGCTGTTACAGGGTTGAGTTGTAAATCCTTTCCTTTGAAAGGGGAGAAAAACAGCAGTATCGTCCGTTTTCAATCTCTTCTTGTTATTCCCAAGCCCTTTAAGGGCTCTGTTTCCCAGAGAGTTCATGAAAAACTAAAAGGAAATTCAAAATCCTTGAAGCCATGTTCTTTCCAATAAGCAGAATAAGATGCAGTCGATTTCACCTGATGACAGTTTAAAAATTACTGTAGATAAAGTTCCAAAGGTGTCCCTGTTTCCAGGTTAGTCAATGTCTGATCTTTTGTCTTCAATCTTGGGTTTCCTGGAGGCAGAGTTCAACTGGGATATGGTGCTCTACCTGGAGAAAACCAAATATCTTTATCAAAGAAATTCTTTTATGGTATTTCTTAAGAACCTCAAGGCTAAAGCCCCACAAGCAGCTATTAAAAAGTGCCTTTTAAAAGAAAGACAATTTTCCACCTCACATCTATGTATGTGGGAATGAACTCTAAATGGAAAGGAAAAATACATTCCGAGTCCTTTACTTTTTCAAGGGCTACTGACAGAAAGGGGAAGAACCCAGTTTTATCTGACCTAGGGTCATCCAAGGACTAGCTCTTAAAAGCCCATCTCTCCTGACAAAAGTGCAGGAACAACACATACCAAGAATATAAAACCTAGAAACAGGCAAGGGTACAAAGTGAAGGGCACTACTAAAACAGACATTTCTTTTGGACAAAGAGAATATGTATTCCCACAATGAAGAAAGGAAGCTTAAAAATAGGACAGCAGTTATCACTTCCTTTTTGTGTGTCTCTTTCTATGCCTATGCCTTTTATCGACACACGAAATAAGCACAAGTTCAATATTTGGCCTGTTGTAATCATCTATTAAGGGTCCTGGGTAAGAAACGATCTTGCACCAAGAGGTGAAATATTCTCTATGAGAAACTGGGTCCAACACCAGGGTTGGTCATTTTCTTCCAAATTCAACAGTTTTTCATTCCTAACACAGGCTATTACCCCTATTAGGAGGTAAATTAAGCTAGTCATAATCCAATATGATTACAGTAGCAATTATTTCTGTTGATCACAGTAACAAAACAACACAAGCACCTTAATTTTATAGGATGCTTTTCATCTGGTGATCTCAAAGCACTTTACTCACATTATCTGGTGACAGAGTCCCTTATCCTATTTTGTAAAATTGAAGGCTAGAGAATGCCTGAAGCCATTCCACTGAATCACTTGGGTAGCCAGGTTCAGAACCCAAGAGTTTAATTGCTGACCTAAACCCTTTCTACCACACTGCATGCCTAATGATAACTTGAAATCTACAGACCCAGATTTTTGCTTTAAAGTTAGAATTCAAGTGAAAGCAGTTCTATTTCCCAAGTAGTATACTATTTGATACCAATAGCAGCTATTAAAAAACATCAAAAGATCTAGATACTGAAATACAAATGTATTCTAGAATTTATAACTTCTTCTCTTACCTAAGATATAGAAGGCAATGCAGCCTGCTACAGTCACCACTCGGGAATAGTAAGTAGTGAACACCTTTAATCTGAGTACTCAGAAGGCAGAAGCAGGTGGATCGTTCTGAGTTCCAAACCACCCTGGTATGTACAGCTTCCAGGCCAGTCAGGGATACATAGTGAGACTTAGTCTCAAAAAACAAAACAAAACAAAAGGTGGGGGGGGGGGGGGAGAGGTAGGCAAGCAACATTAGAATGAAGACCCAAAGATTGTAGTAAGTTTTTATGGTCCTAAAAAACAGATCCTATTTAGTCCTGATTTTACGGTTATTTCTGTTTGCTGAATTTAGGCATAAGTATCTTTATTAAGTGGAACAAGCAAATTTCTTGATCTGTAAACAGTACTATTAAAGCAAATATTTCCCTCAAAACTCCAAAGATTAAAGAAGGAAAATTACATTACTTAAATTTTATGTAAAGTTAGTTTAACAGATTATCAGTTTGAATCCTATACTATTGCAGATCTCATTTACTACAGAATAAAAGCCACATAGACTAATACTGCCATGGTACAGCAGTCATGGAAGGACATGCATTTTTGGAACCACATACTGAGATATAAATTAAAGCATCATCTGAAATGTTAGGATATTATTAGATGGGATAAGATAAAATAATTGATTGGGTATAAATAACAACACACCAAGTCCCAGCAAAGGGATGTGGTGAAGAGAAGACATGAAACCGGAAGGGTGAGTGTGGTTCATCAGTCACACTCCAGTGGATCCACATCATGATCAGCAAAGTGTACAAGAATGTGCATGACACATGCTGACGGGGGAGGGGGGATCGTGGAGTGAAAATATGTATGTATAAAACAAATAATGCAGAGCTGGGTGTGGTGGCCCACACCTTTAATCTCAGCACTCAGGAGGCAGAGGCAGGCAAAACCTCTGTGAGTTAGAGGCCAGCTTGATCTACAAAGTGAGTTCCAGGACAGCCTGTAGAGAGGTCCTGTCTCAAAACAACAACAAACTCATAAAACAAACAATTTAGGATAAGTAGTTTGAAGGCTTTAGTAAGGTTTAATACAAGTAGTTCCTTAGGAACAGTACCACTGACAGCACATGTATTATTTGTTATAACTAAGCATTATAAGCATAGTACAGTAAACTTGAATATATTGTAATGCAGATACCATATAGAATAATGCACTCAAGCTATGAGGTAAAGACCCAAGCTGAAGTTTTTAAAAGAGTATTATCATCACAGATTGAGGTAGGTACCCAAGTACCTGTCAACAGAATTCTTACAAACATTAGGTGAATTTACATGCGATAATGAGCACAGGAGAAATGTCTGATACAGAGCAGACACACACTAGGATAAAAGGATGGAGATGCAAACCTAAGATTATCCTGGACAAGATGGCATTAACCAGGAAGTAAACCCAAGACGACAAAAAATGGTCTGCAATGTAACATAGATCTGATTCTACGACTACTTCTAGTAACTTTAGTCACTTTCTAGCTTCTCATTTTAGTGGTTTCATTCGGCCAAGTGGTTGAGGAACTTTAGACCTCCCTATGAACAGACTCCCACAGATAAAATACTGTCAAACACATTCAAGCTCCACTAGTAAAAAGTACAAAGTACTTAAGGCATGGAGCACCTGGCTGGTGGGGGTAGGGAGCAGCAGCAGATGGATGGAGAAAGAACAGGTAACCACAGGACGAAGCTTTAGCCAAGATAAGTATGAGCGGAGTGTGGGGCAAGGGGCCTGAGCCACCGAGCGGTTAAAGGGGAACAGGACTCGGTCCCCACCCGGCAGCTGGACTACGGAGGGTCAACGCAGGGGGCAGAGCTGACAACCCCTGGGCCAGAAAGCACGGAATCCACTGAGCAGGGCCCGCCGGCGCTGAGAGAATCGCGGGCCGGGGACGGAAGGGGCGGCGGCTCGGCAACCCGGCAGCCGGGCACCCACCGGTTCCGAGCCCCGGTGGCCGTGGCTCTCCGGACTCTGCGGCCGTCCGTTTCCGGGCCCGTGGAGCCCGAGGAGGGGTAGGGCCTTAACCTCCTCCCCTCCGCGGTCCCCCTTCCCTAGAGGTCACTCTCCCCTCCCACCTCACTGGCCCGGGCACTTCCGGTTCCGCAGGGGCCAGCGTCCCCGGTACTCACCCCCGGCGCGGTGCCCGTCACCGCCACCGCCGCCGCCGTCGTGGTCGCCGCCGTCGTTGTCGCCGCCGCCTCCCAGCAGTGCCGTCTGGCCTCTGAGAGGCAGCGCGCGGCCCCCGCACGCTCCACGCCCGCCCCGCCGCCGCGCGCTCCCGACGGCTGACGCTCGCCTCCCAGCCGGCGCGCGGCCGTTGCCCTCAGCCCAGGGTCTCCAGCCCTCGCGGCGTTCCCATTGGCTCCCGGGCGCGGGCGCGGGCGACGTCTCTCGCGGGGCACGTTCTTCTCATTCATGCGGCTCGCGCCGCCGCGCCCGCCCCCGTTCACTCTTCCATTCACCACCGCCCCCCCCCACGCCCCCACCCCCACGCCGCTCCGGGGCGTGCGCGCGACCGCGGGCGACCGCGGCGACCTCGCCTTCTGATTGGCCGCCGGGGCACGGCGCCGCAAACACGTAGCGACGCGGGAGCGCGCCCGTTAGGCCGTCGTGTCTGGCCGAAGGCCGGGAGAGGGGCGTGGCCAACTGCACAGGGTTGGGAAGGAGGAAATGGGCAGGCGAGAGCTTCCTCTTCTCTGGTCTGCTTTCCTATTTGTTGTGTATCCAAGAAGACCTCTTAAGAAAAAAAATTCCACGTACGTAACGAAAACACTAAAAAAAAAAACCAAGCAGATGCCTTTCTTTAGTTCATCAACCTCCTCCGAGTTAGCATGGTACAGTCCTGACAAGCGTCTACGAGAGCCAATCACCGGCAGGCCTTCCCGGCTTCCTGGCTTGCCTGTTCATTCATTGGTCAATCGTGTGAGGACTTGCTAGGACATCGCCGCCGCCACCACCACCCCTTTTTTTTTTTTTTTTTTTTTTTTTTTTTTTTTTTTTTTTAAGGAGAGAAACTTTATTTAAAACAATTCGTTGATGAAGTCTTCAGTGGGGCAAGTTCCCATACCCCGGCAGAATTCCTGATCGGTAGTGTGGCCTGGGCTATGGCTCGCCCACGGAGGGAGGAGGCGGCAGGGCTGAGAGAGCAATGTAAGGCGAGGGTCCTGCCAACTTGGGTAGGTTAGAGGAAGGAGCGAGGCTGCCGGCCCTGGAGCCATACTGCCCAACGATGGAGTGAAGCGTTAGTTAGGAGTGCGCGCTGTGCGAGGCGTAGACACCTCCAGGGCTTTCCAAGGGATGGGCGCCTTGACCTCACCCAATTTGAGAAAACAGGCTGAGAAGAAAAGGCTTTCTAGAATAGCTCTTGTCCCTGGCGAGCTGCTGGCTAACTCTCCGTAGATCACGGCACTGCATTTTGCCCTAATTAGCCTAGACAGCTGTGGACCCTGTAGTTTTACCATGGGGCTCTCCTCTTACAGCTCCAGGCCATCCCTCGTCTGTAAAGCAGCTCTGTTACATAACAGCCCTTCAAAAAGGTGTCCCCCCTGCCACTTCCCTGAAGCCAAGATCTCTCATGTGTCCACTGTGATTTCCAAGTTCTGTCATTGTCTCCTCGGGTTGACTTCAAATGTTGCTGATTTAACTTTTGACACTTTACCTGAGGCAGCAAGTTAATCAAAAATCCACCCTTTGTTCTTTAGAGTCTGGTCTATTTCCTTTTCTGACATGGCATGTATTCTCATTTGTACTCCATTTTTACTACTGGCTTCAATCCAGCATGTATTACAACTGATTCGAGTTTATATTGACTGCTTTTAAAATCCAGCTATATGAAAGATAATTTTAAGGTATTAGATGGAGTTTCAGTATTTACACTAACAAATATATTCTGCCTACAAAACAATGTTTCCTTTAGACGAGTCAAATTTCATTTCTTTCTCTTGAATTTTAAAACTTTATTTTCTCTTCTTCACAAGCTAAGCATTTTTATTTTCCTAAAATGGGAAGTGTGTGTGTGTGTGTGTGTGTGTGTGTGTGTGTGTGTGTGTGTGTGTAAGAGAAAAAGAAAGGCGGGTGGGGGTTTGACAACTTTTGGGTGTTGGTTCTCTCTTGGCTTCCAGATATGGAGCTCAAGTTGTCAGGCTTCCCCAGCAAGCACCTTCACCCACTGACCCATCCTGCCAGCTCAGTCTTTCTACTCAGAACCTGTGCAAACAATCATGTCTCTTGGCCAGACAGTACTAAATGGAAAAAGCATTTCACCATCCAACCGGAGGTACTGAATACCTCAGGGTCACTAGGGACGTTAGACTGCTGGATTGTCAAGCTCAGTTTTAACTGGATGAGCACCAGCAGAAGCATAATCATTGTCCCAAGGATTAGCAAAGTTTTTTCTTTCCTTTCCTTAAGATCAAAAAATGTGTACCCCAGAAAGAATGTTTAATAGGATGTAACACAAAAACTTCTGGACAATAGTCCAGAGTAATATGTCGACCAAAACAGCCAGGTGATGGTGTTGCACGTCTTTAATCCCAGCACTCCGGAGGCAGAGGCAGGCAGATCTCCTTGAGTATGGAGGCCAGCCTGGTCTAGAAGCAAGTTCCAGGACAGCCAAGGCAGTTACACAGAGAATGCCCCCCCCAAAAAATGTAGACTAAATATATTATCGAGATCATCACACTTGAAATCAATGACTTTGACAAGTATATCAAGTAATGCCTGATGCTTTCTCTAGTGTCGCTTCTCTGTGCTCTTTCAAATCCCTTTCATTTGAATTTTCACATGCCTGTGTATGTCAAACCAGTGTCAGAGTTCAGTTTAGCAAATAGAATAGAATAGCTTCTTTCAGCAGTGTAACAGTCGATGCGGTTTTGAAACTTCTTCATGTTAAAATACTATCTCCACTCCTCGGCCTCGTGAAATACCTGTTTGGAGCTGGGCGCGAAGCTCACTGACAGTTTGGGTATAGCATTGGCAAGGGCCTGGGTTGGAACCTCGGCATACCTGCCCAGACAGTGTAAGCTTCTGCTGAAAGACCCAGCCTTTCTCTTCGGTCTCTATCCCCTTCCCTGCATTTTTTTTCATACTTATTTTTGAGGTAGAAGAGGCACACACATGACACAGAACCGGTATGGAGGTCAGAGGACAACGTGTGGGAGTCAGTTTTCTCCAGACTGTCAGGTCTGGCAACAAGTGCCTTTACCTGCTAAACCATCTTGCCAGCCCTCCACCCTCTTTCTTAACAAAACTTCTTGGAAGACAAGCCTGCATCTCACCTCCTCAGTTTACAGTACCTCAAAAGTCTATTTCAGTGGTGCTTCCATCCCCCCTATTCTAAGACTACGCCTTTTTTTGGGGGGGTTGGTTTTTTTTTGGGGGGGGAGGGTTCGAGACAGGGTTTCTCTGTGTAGCTTTGGAGCCTGTCCTGGAACTCACTCTGTAGCCCAGGCTGGTGTTGAACTCAGAGAGATCCGCCTGCCTCTGCCTCCCAAGTGCTGGGATTAAAGGCATGTGCCACCACCGCCCGGCAAGACTACGCCTTTCAAGACCAGTTTTGATACACATCAGTGCTTTGGGATCCATAGTGAAGTTTCCTTTTTGTTCCCATTATGCTTCACACTCTGCCCCCACCTCCAGCTTTTTTTTTTCCAGTGCTGAGAATAGAATCCAAAGACTTATGCCTGTTAAGCAAAAGCTGTCCCACTACATCCCAAACCCACTTGGCCTCTTAACTCCATCCTTTGTTCCTTATTTCCATTTTCACAGCACCTAAATTACTAAATTACACTGCTTAAAATACTTTCTGTATGTTGGGAGACAGATATTCTACCACACTGTGAACCCCGAGTTGGCATTTGTGTTAATTAAATAAAATTAACATTGGGTCAGGAGACTGAGTTAGCAACTAGTTGACAGAAAGTAAAAGAGTACCAGAGGGCATCTGGAAGAGAGAGGAGAGACAGAGAGAGAGACAGAGAGAGAGACAGACAGAGAAACAGACAGAGAGACAGACAGAGAGAGACAGAGAGCGGCCAGAAAAAATAGGGAAAGATTTTGAGTGGTGCGGCTTTTTTTGTTTTGGTGGAGCGGAAGGACAGGCTTTTTGGAAGACGTCAGCAAGAAGGTTAGCTAGTTGCTACTCAACCTCTCTGAGCTAGCAGGTTTTCACCCCAGCCTTTGTATCCCAAGTCTATTTATAAACAGAATGATAGATTTATTAAAGCTTTAGTAGCAGTGACAGAGCAGGTGCCTTCGGGAACAGAATTCCCACCAAGCTTTGGCCTGAGTGGCTGGCCGCTGCCAGAGAAACAGGCCAGTAACTTCGAGTCACAATTGTTGGCTGAAATAGCAGTAGACTGAGGCACAGCCACTGTGCTGAAGATGAAACAACATCTATATTTAAAGGTCAGTGGCTGTCATGAACTTTCAGCCCTAACCTTTTCTAAGGCTCCAGATGCTGTCTAGGCTGCACCTTCAGATGGATGAATAATAGCTCAGACTTGAACAATGCCAAAACTCACTTGCTAGTCTCTTACTCCCTCCTGTAGTTTCCCCGCACCTGGAATCCTAGCACTTAGGAGGGCTAAGGTAGGAGAATCTCAAGTTGGAGACCAGCTTGGGCTACACAAGTGAGACCTTGTCCAGTAGCTGGTGAGATAGCTCAAGTTGGTGGGTAAACAAAGGTGCTTGGCTCCTCAAGCCTGGTGACCTGAATTCCATCTCCCAAACCCACATAAAGGTAGAGAGGATTGACACCACTTCCTAGGTTGTCCTCTGACCTCCACATGTGCTGTGGCAAGTATCCCACAAACATATACCATGCACATAGATGCCCCCACACACACACACAATTATAACAAAAATTTAAGGAGCCGGAGAGATGAATCAGCAGTTAAAAACTCTGGCTGCTCTTCCAGAGGACCCGGGTTCAATTCCTAGCACCCACATGGCAGCTCACAACTGTCTGTAACTCCAGTTCCAGGGGAATCTGACACCCTCACACAGACATACATTCAGGCAATACACCAAAGCACATAAAATAAGAACAAATAAATCATTAAAAATGTTTTTTTTAACTAAAAAAATTTTATGGGGCTGAAGAGATGGCTCAGCAGTTAAGAGCACTGGCTGCTCTTTCAGAGGTTCTGAGTTCAATTTTCAGCACCCACATGGTGGCTCACAGCCATCTATAATAGGATCTGATGCCCTCTTCTGGCCTGCAGGCATACTTACAGAGCACTCATACATAAAAATATAATTTTTTTTTTAAATTATATAAGCCAGGTATGGTGGCACATGTAGCAACTCCAGCACTTGTATTGTGGAGGAAGACTGCAGGCTACACACTGAGTCTGAGAGTAATCCCTGTCTCAAAAGTGCACACACACACACACACCACTCAGCAGTCAAGAGCACTTATTCAGCAATAATAATAGTAATAATAATAATAATAGGCCAGGTATGGTGATGGACGCCTTTAATCCCAGCACTTGGAAGCAGAGGCAGGCAGATCTCTGAGTTCAAGGTCAGTCTGGTCAACACAGCAGGTTCCAGAACAGCCAGGGCTACACAGAGAAACCTCATCTCAAAAAACCAGAAAAAGAAAAAGAACACGTGTTACTTTTTCAAAGGATAGGATTTGGTTCCCAGCACCCACAAAGCAACTCGAAGGCTAAACTCCAGCTCCAGGGATCTGACCTTCTGACATCCCCAGTCACCATGCATGCAGGTGGTGCATACATACACACAGGCAAAATACTCATACACATAAAATTGAAAGCACACACACACACACACACACACACACACACACACACTCTCTCTCTCTCTCTCTCTCTCCCCATAATCATCCTTGATTCCATTTTCCTTTCCTTATCACTTTCATCAGCAAGTCCTATCCATGTTATTTTTAAAATATCCCAAGCACGAATGGTAGCACTCCCCAGCCCCGTCTCTGCAGCCCTCATCCTGTCCTCCACCAATTCACACCTTGATACCGACACAAAAATGTCCCATTTGTTCCCCAGCTTCTCCAGAGGCTTGCCCTCTAATCAGCTCTCCACACAGCAATGATCTTTTCATTTCATGGGTTAACTAAACGTGTGTGTGTGTGTGTGTGTGTGTGTGTGTGTGTGTGTGTGTGTGTGTAAGGGGTGGGCGGGTCCTAGAGGGAGATGGGTACATAGGGACAGAGGACAGGTAAGTAGGGGAGACCAGTAGGAAAATCACCCAAAACTAAACAAGATGCCAGAAGGAAATCTGTCGCACGTAAAGTGCATCGTGCCATCATTCCTCTGCTTAATGACCCTAGTCCTGTGATCTCTCCCACTGCTGTGGATAAACTCTGCTTGACTCTGATTTATCAACACCATGCTTTCTGATGGCTCCAGCTCCCTCCTGCCTCACCTTTACTTTGCTCTGGTTCATTACACCCAACTACAGTGCTTTTTCCTCCATTAAACTCCAAGCTAGCTTTTCTAGGATTTTCGTGTTTCCTCTATTGGGAAGCTTTTCTACGAGTACTGTTTAACTTTTCCAGGTCTTACTGGAGATGTACTTTCAGCAAGGGCCCTCCCTGAGGGAGACCAGCTCCCTCTTATTCCCCCAGGGTTCTCTTGAGCAGGGAGAAATGAGGAATTTGTAGATAGAAGTATAGAGGAGACAGACAGACAGAAAATAACAGAACAGCCTCAGGAGGGCCTGGGTCTCAACCCACCAGCCCCTTCTGTCGCTACTAAGGGCTTTTTAAAGGAATGCCAAGGGATGAGGCAGAAGACCTCCCCCCAGCATAGCAAGTGCAGACCATCCCAGACACCTGGGACCATACAGGTGGTCCAGCCATCCCCTTTACACAGCCCTGCTGTGTAAAGTAAGCTCAGATCTAACTAGAAAACCTTTGAGGACCCCCACACCTCCCTCCCATATCCCCCAATTTTTTTAAAAGATTTATTTATTTATTATGTATACTGCACACCAGAAGATGGCATCAGATTTCACTACAGATGGCTGTGAGCCACCATGTGGGTGCTGGGAATTGAACTCAGAACCTCTGAGAGAGCAGCCAGTGCTCTTAACCGCTGAGCTATCTCTCCAGCCCCTCCCGCAAATCCCTAAATTTAAGCTTCTGTATATTACTTGCCTTTTTTATTCTTTTGCTGCAAGCTTCATAAAACTTTATTTTGTTCCCCACCTTGAACAGTTTCTGCTGAGTATGTGCTCAGTAAAGAATTGTGGGATAAAGGAGCCGGGCGGTGGTGGCACACACCTTTAATTCCAGCACTCAGGAGGCAGAGCCAGGTGGATCTCTGTGAGTTCAAGGCCAGCCTGGTTTACAGAGCTAGATCCAGGACAGGCACCAAAACTACACAGAGAAACCCTGTCTCAAAAAAACAAACAAAAAAGCCGGGCGGTGGTGGCACATGCCTTTAATCCCAGCACTCAGGAGGCAGAGCCAGGTGGATCTCTGTGAGTTCGAAGCCAGCCTGGGCTACCAAGTGAGTTCCAGGAAAGGCACAAAGCTACACAGAGAAACCCTGTCTCAAAAAAAAAAAAAAAAAAAAAAAGAAAAGAAAAGAAAGAAAAAAGAAGGAAAGAAAAGAATTGTGGGATGAAGGAATGGGCAAATTTATTCAATACTTACTAAGTAAAGTCCAAACTAGAAACACCAAATGGGCTTTCCCAGCTTAATACCCCAAAACTCTAGTACATTTGGACATTGTGATCCAATTCCAGATAAACAGACAACAGGAAGGATAGCTGTAACAAAAAGGTAATGATAGAGGGTTGGAGAGATGGCCCAACAGTTCAGAGCACTAACAGTTCTTCTAGAAGTCTTGAGTTCAATTCCCAGTACTCACATGGTGGCTCATAACCATCTATAATGGGATCTGATGACCTGACGACCTCTTCTGTCCTGTAGACATGAAGACAAAGCACTCATACATAAATATATATATATTTTTTAAAAAGGCAATGGGCTATCTCTAATAAATTAGAGCTTAAATCATTCCAAGATTATCACTAATCTCTTATCTCCGAGTACATCCAGCACTGGAAACAGGTTTACCGTCTAAGTGTGAAGCAAGAGGGGACCCATCATAAAAACATCCTTGGCAGCCAGGCGTGGTGGCACACGCCTTTATTCCCAACACTCAGGAGGCAGAGGCAGTCTGGATCTCTGTGAGTTTGAAGCTAGCCTGGGCTACAGAGCGAGTTCCAGGACAGGACAGCCAAGGCTACACAGTGATACCCTGTCTGTCTCGAAATAAAAACCAAACATGCTTGGCTCACAGGTAGGTCCTTAGTTTCTCCTCCTCACAGCATTTTAGCAAGGAATCATTCCTATAGTTTCTATAATGCTTAGGTGGAAAAATAAAATTAAAAAAAAAATCACACTAACTTCTATGATATGATAATGATATTTATTAAAATAATTGTTTTCAGGTTTGAACTTTATCTCACTTTCATCTCAGTTATATAACAAGAACTACACATGGACCAGAGAGTAGTAACAAAAAACTCCTCGTGGTAGCACAGTGGAAGACATGGAATTCTCCAGGGTCTTGGAATATTTAAAGTAGCAGGCACCTTAGGCGATCTTAAAAAAATAATCAAATTTTCTTTTCCTAGTTTCTCCTTTTGGTTCAGAGTTACAGGAGTCTGGCTACTACCATTGTTGTAAGAGGTAGAGCATGTGCTTTCTACTAGTTGTTCCTTGTCAGCTCCTTAATAAGGTTTCCAAATCTTCTCTGCCTTTGTGATGGCCAGATTTCTATGGCCCAGAAAGTGAGGCTCCTTGCTAATTCCTACTTGAGATCCATGAACCGGATATCCATGATGAGAAGGAAGTTCTTAGGCAGTGGGCGGGGGGCTGGAGACAGGACAGTAAACACCTGGTGTTCCAGGTCCACACTGGTCACCACAATGAATCCAGCCACACTTGTCTCAGAGAGGTTTTCCTCTGTCCCCTCGGCAGTGCTGACACTCAGGAGATGGTGCACCATATCTCTGCCAGGGGTGACGGGCACTAACTTGAGCTGATTGTCTTCCTGAGACATGCCCAGAGGTAAACAGGAGTCTGGGATGGTGGGTGCCCCTACTTTGTAGATTTTCACATCCGAAAATTTGACATTGAAGGCATGAGGATAGAAGCAGCCTCGGAATCCATAGAAGTACTCGCGGATCCGCTCATCCCTACATTCCCGCCGGAAGTCCTTGGAGCGTTCCACCACACCCCCTGATTTTGGGAGCAACACAGTTCGAACAAAATGAGGCAGGTCCCTTTTCAATTCATTGTACAGTCGTTCTTGATCCAGCACCACAACCACATCCACTTCAAAGGCTGAAGCTGCATGCACCAGGGCCTGGTAACCAGAGCCCTTGACCCAGCCACAGGTGTTAATGACACAGCCACTCACAGAAGCCCTTCTATTCACTTCACACCTTTGGTTGAACACATCGGCTAAACGTGATGTAATCTGAAAAAGAATCAAAATGAGAACAACAACCACCAGACAAATGTGCCCATGTTTTTATTTATTTATTTATTTGTATCTTATGTGCACTGATTTGGTGTTTTGCCTGCATGTATGTCTATGTGAGGGTGTCAGATCCCCTGGAATTGGAGTTACAGGCACTTGTAAGCTGTCATGTGGGTGCTTGGACCATGGGAATTAAACCCTGGTCCTCTGGAAGGGCAGGCAGCCAAAGCTCTTAATCACTGAGCCATCTCTCCAGTTCCTAAATCCACCTATTTAACTTTCTCTTTAGAGTAATAGGTAATACCCTGTTTAGAGGGCTGGGAATCCAACCAAAAGCCTTGAAATGTGCTTGGCAAGTGAACTACATCCTAAGCCACACACTCCCGTGTCCACCCCTCCCCCCCCCCCTTTTTTTGCTTTTATGAGACAGGGTCTTAGTGCAAAACTCTAGCCTAAAGGCCATGTGCCACCACCACCCAGCAAAATTCTGCAGTTCTAAGTAGCAATATTACCTACTTCCTACCCTGATTTAACTCCACCCTGTCTTAGCTCCAGCTCTGACCTTATTATAAAGCTTGATGTTGGTGCCAGGAGTGGTGGAGCCAAAATGATACACAAGAGGCGCCTGGATGGAGAAACCTTCTTCCACATCTGCTGGCCGTTCAATGTAGAGGGCCCCCATGGTACCAGGGATGGACACAGAGCCCTGACCCACATCCAGCTCCACGTAAGTAGGACGGCGGCCCAAACGCACTGCATAGTTGAGTAGCAGTCGACACACCGTGGACTTGCCCACATCAGTAGGACCCACCACCATCACTCGGGGGCCTCTCTCTTCTTCCTTTTCTGCCTGCCTCCGCATCTGCTCCAAGGCTGTATGAGTGTTGAGGTAGAGCAACATAGGGGTGTCTTTAGAGACATAAGCCACCTCGGTCCGGCCACTCAATTGCAGAGAACAGCCGTGCCAAGTGAAAACAGCCACCTTGGCACCAGCATCAAAGGTAAACTTTTTGTTTCTGGTCAGCTCCGTGCCAAAGATCTCCGCCATGCCAGCCAACAACTCTAGCTGCACTGACTGAGACGCCTCCACCTCAAATCGAAGCTCTGTTTCTCGCTCCAGTTCAAATTTAGTCGTTGGCTTCTTGTCATCGTTGGATTCCTCACTCATCTTTTCTATACAGCTGCTGTGCCTAGGACCCACATCAAACATTAGGTCAAATGATTACATCAGGCCATCGTTCAAAATCTTACAATAGTTTCGTCCTTTTATCTTTTTCTACACAGTTCTTATTGCCTTCCAACTCACTGGGTATGTTTGCAGCCGGTCTCTCCACAATTAGAAGGTAGATGATCAAGTCTCCCCGAGCCTCCCCCCCCCCCAAGACAGGGTTTCTCTGTGTAGTTTTGGTGCCTGTCCTGGATCTCACTCTGTAGACCAGGCTGGCCTCAAACTCACAGAGATCCGCCTGCCTCTGCTTACCGAGTGCTGGGATTAAAGGCATGCACGGCTACCACCGCCTGGCAGATGTCTTATAATTTAAAAACAAACAAACAGAAGCCCAGCACCAGATATTGGGGTAAAAGCTAAAAGATCAGAGAAGCAGAGCAAGCCACAGCCACCCTCACCTTGACAACTCCTCAGCCAATCCTGTTTCCTCAGACTGAAAGTCTCTGAGTCCTCACCCAAACTGCCTTAGTTCCTGTTTCCTCAAACCTTATATACCTTTCTCTGCCCTACCGTCACTTTCTGGGATTAAAGGTGTGTGTGCTTCCCGATACTGGGATTAAAGGTGTGTGCCACCACTGTCTGGCTCTGTTTCCAGTGTGGCCCTGAACTCTCAGAGACCCAGACGGATCTTTGCCTCCAGAATGATAGGATTAAGGGTCTACGCCACCACTGTCTGGCTTCTGTATCTAATCTAGTGGCTTGCTCTGTCCTCTGACAAGCTTTATTGGGGTACACATATTATCACCACAGGTAGAGGTGTTTTTGTTTGCTACTCTGCCTCTAGCAGGTAGAATAGTAGTGCACCTCAACAGAAAACATTGAGTGGGCCGAGCAGTGGTGGAGCATGCCTTTAATCCCAGCACTCAGGAGGCAGAGCCAGGAGGATCTCTGTGAGTTCAAGGCCAGCCTGGGCTACCAAGTGAGTTCCAGGAAAGGCGCAAAGCTACAGAGAAACCCTGTCTTGGAGGAAAAGAAAAAAAAAAAAAGAAAGAAAGAAAGAAAAGAAAAGAAAACATTGAGTGAATGAAAGATTAGGTCATAAAAGCAAAACTCCCTACAGTTGTAACTAACAAGAGACTTGATGACATTGTCTTCCCTCCACTCATTCCATTGGAAAAGAAATAACAGATGCCGCTCTCCAATTCTCTTAACCAAGAAGAAACTAGACTCTGAATAATGTGAAAAGAACAAGACACAGGGTTCAGACTAAGAAAACTGTCGCATGTCCGGCTCTGGGACTCCTAGTAGCTACTATAGTCCAATCAACACCTGAACCAACTTCTCAGCTGTCATATGGTGGGAACTTACACGTCCTCACGTAACAATGCTCTTAACAGTGATCACAGTAGGAAAAGCAAAGCAAAACAAAACAAAACACCGTAAATTAGAATCTACTGAAGAAACGAAGTTACTATTTCTGATTCAGAACCGCACTTCTAGGTCCAGTATTTGTCGCAGTTAGCTCCGACACAGAAATCTGGCCAGGCCTCGCAGAAGTGAATTGGGGTCCTTAAGCCTTACCTGCACAACCAGAGTCCCTAAATCGGCGTAGAAGCCTATGGACAGGACTGCAGCACAAACACACACAACGGATCACTTAGAGACCAGCCGGAAAACAAATGCGGTTCCGCTCTTGCGCGGTGGGAGAAGGCGCGGTCGCGTAATGCCTCTTGGGACTTGTAGTTGGGGAGAGTGAGCGCGCGCCGCCGCTCGGCCCTCTGGGAGTTGTAGTTCAAGGATTGTGCCGTGACCCGCGAGGTGGGCGGGGCAGCGCCGTCACTTTGTGCGGGAAGACCGCAGGAGGCGCAGAGGAGGTGTTGTCGGTGCGCCCACACGCGGGAGGCGGATACATGGTTCCTCCCCATCTGCTGTCCAGGAAAGCTAAGGGCGACCAGAAAGGGAGAGGCCTCACTGTCTAGATCCTCTGCTCGCATAGAACACAAGCCAGAAAGTGGGCAAGTTAGCAAAACCCAGCCTAAGCAGGAGCCCCTAAGCAGGAAGAGGGAAATTGGCAGAAAATAAGTACTCCTCCTTTGAGGCTATGCAGAGCTGAGAACCTCCGCCTGTCCGTGCCTGACTTATGGAAGGAACCAAGTGTCAATTGTTTTCTTTTTCTTTTCTTCTCCTTCCTTTCCTTTTCTCTCCTTTTCTCTTTTCTTGACTAACTGTAGCCCAGGCTAGCCAACCTCAGACTCGGTGATTTCTCCTGCCACTGGCCTCCTGAATCCTGAAATTTACAGACTTGGGCCACCAAGCTAGGGTGGTTATTTGTTTGCTTGCTCGCTCTTTTCTTCAGTAAACGTAGAATAAAAATCCAGTGATTTCTTCCATTTGCCTTATAAATCAGTCATTATCCACCAACCTCTGCCAAGAGCCTGGACTGTTTCTCTATGTGAATCCGACAGTTATACAAGGTCAGTCATTTACACCACTGCTAACTGGTTCCACCACGTCTGTAATCCACTTTTCATGAGCACGGCCTTTGGAATCTTGTATTGTTGGCTCACTGCTTGACTGGATAAATCACAGGCTTCCTTTCCCTGAGATGTCTCTCATCTGTAAAATGGGAATAATAACAGTATTCGACCTCTTAAAGTTGTTTTGAAGATTGGATGAGATGTAAAGCACTAAGCACATTGCCTATAATATAGCAAAGTATCTGGTGTTAGCCTTTAAGTTTTTATTATAGGCTGCAGAGACTATAATAATCTCATCCATTCACACAATACATTTTTCAAAGTTCTTTCAGGTGTCTTATGTCACAACGCCCTCAAGCCCAGACAGGTATATTATCTCCAGTTTCATTTGGGGAGGAAACTAAGATAATCAGAGGCATTTGCCCAAACATTCAGTTATTAGTGGAGGTACACTCTTTGTTGTTTTGTTTTTTCGAGACAGTGTCTCACTGTCCTGACTGTCGTGGAACTCTACATAGAACAGGCTGGCCACAAACAGCAATCCACCTGCCTCTGCTTCTGGAGTGCTGGGTTTAAAGGCCTGCGCCACTATGAGGCTTAGAGGTAGGCTTTTTGATGGTTAACGTCATTTGTCAATTTTGACTGGAGTAGTAAACACTGTGGACACCAATGAGGCTCATTTTTGGGTGTGTCTGTGAAAGGATTTAAGAAAAATGTAACTGAAGAGGGAAAATACACCCGGAATGTGGGCAGCACCATTCCAGAGGTCGGGGTCCTAGCCTGAGTCAGAAGAGGAAAAGGAAAAACCCACTTAAGCACCAGCATTCCACTCCGTCTGCTTCCTGATCTGGCCAGATGTGGGCAAGGTTTCAACACCATCGCTGCTAGCAGTTTCCACTGCCATGCCTCCTTCTCTGTGCTAATGGACTCTGTCTCCTCAACCATGTGTCAAAATAAAAACCCCTTTCAATAGCTTTTTCTCAAGTGTTTGATTATAGCAATGAAAAACTAAAACAGATTCAAACCATAGTTATGGCAACTGTCACTCCTACTTTACAGGCACTGCTTTTCTTTCTTTCCTTCTTCATTTCTTTTTTGAGATATGTGTGTATGAGTGTTGTACCTGTGTGTATATATGTGGGCCACATTCATGCTTGGTGCCAGCAGAGGTCAGAAGACTTTTCAAATCTCCTAGAAATGGAATTAAAGATGGTTGAGAGTGCCAGGCAGTGGTGGCTCACATCTTTAATCCCAGCACTCGGGAGGCAGAACCAGGTGGATCTCTGTGAGTTTGAGGCCAGCTTGGGCTACAGAGTGAGTTCTAGGAAAGGCGCAAAGCTACACAGAGAAACCCTGTCTCGAAAAACCAAAAAAAAAAAAAAAAAAAAAAAAAAAAAAAAAAAGATGGTTGAGAGCAGCCATGTGGGTCCTGGGAATCAAATGTAGGACCTCTGCAAGAACAACAAATGCCTGTAACCCATCCCATGAGCCATGTCTCCTGCCACCGTACTGTTTTGCTGTTGTTACTGCTTGTTTTTTGGGTTTTTGGTTTTTTTTTGGGGGGGGGTGTGCTTCATTTTGTAACAGCTCTGGCTGTCCTAGGACTAGCTCTGTAGACCAGGCTGACCTCGAACTCACAGAGATACACCTGCCTCTGCCTCCTGAGTCCTGAGATTAAAGGCCACTATCACATAATTTAAGTGTATGATCATTTTGCCTGCATGTATGTGTATCACGTGCATGCCTGATCCCTTCCTGGGTTGTGGGCGCCATGGGCCCTGACCCCCCACTGTGAGTGTCTTGCAGCCTTGCTTGCTGACCAGGTGTCCTCCCTATTCAGATTCCCTGCCGGTGTCCTCAGCTTAGGATCATCGGAGAGCTTACCGGAGGTTCTTTGTTCCTACATCCTGCTTGTGGTGTAAACAACTTAGGTGCATCCTGTATTTGGTGTAAACAACTTAGATGCAAGAATGCAGAACTTTGGGTCCAGATTGTAGACCATTGGTAGCGAACTTCTGCCCTCAGGGGATCCTCCATTTGTGCTGTAAGCCTGTATTTAAGGTTTCTTCCCCCTTTCAATAAACGGCATTTGGCATTCAGCTATGGCAAATGACTCGCTGTCTCTTGTCTCTATTCTTTAATCCGCAGCCCTTCACTCGGACATGGTGAACGGGTATTGGTAACGCGGGCGTTACTGCTACAGATGGAGGTCCCACCGAGATCCGAGTAAGAAGGACCAGCTGATGGACACTCTTGGAAGGCCGGCCGGCATTTTACAGGTGAGAGTGAATTGAAATGGGTACAGCTAGCTCACAGTCAGTTAATTGGACTGTTGAAGCAGGAAGGTACCAAAGTTAAGTAAGGGCAAGACAGCTAAAGATTTTAAATGAAAAAAGGAAATCTTCCCAATAAAAAAGAGGGAAGGAAAGGAAATTTCCCGTTAAAAATGGGGGAAAAGTTTTAATCAAGAAAAAATTTTCCCGGTAAAAAGGGAAAAAATTTTTGAAACTAGGCCTAAAGATTTGGGCCCTGTAGAGAAAGGATAAAGGAAAGAGAGAAGCCTCTTCCCAGTGGTAATGGAGAATGTAAAGACTTTTTCCAGTTGTAGAGTTTTCAGGATAGCTGAAAACTCTTGAGCTCTTTCTTCCAGCCAGTGCAGAGCGACAGCATCTAAATTACAAAGAATCGACAGGTAGGCCTCATCGCTGCTGACTGATCAACAAGAGAGCCCAGAGCTTAAAGTTTTACTGTCTGTTTGCTTAATTTTGGTTCAAATGTTTTTTATTTTTCCTTCAAAATGGGAATAATTCAATATTTAGGATCCCTTTGTGGAAAATGTTTTTCTGTTTTCCCTTATGGTGGGAATAACTCTTTGTTAGGTAGTCCCTTCATGGGAGTAGGAAGTTTAAATGTGTTTGTGTGTGCGGGGCGCGCCCAGCGGCTGTGGCGAACAAAGGCACAGGAGATAGCCCGAAGCAGGTACGGTGGGAGACAGAGCCGTGATGGAGTGCGGCCCAGGCAGGTGCTGGCAATAGAGCCTGAACACTGGACAGAGCCAGCGAGCTGAGGTCGGAAAGGGACTAGCACTAAAAGTTTAAATGGGCCTAACTTCTGGTAAAAAATGGTTTCGGTCAGGACATTGAATGCTAAGTCAATGCTGTTTAAATAAAGGATGTTCTGTTCTTTTGATTGTCTTGATAAATGTTTGGATAAATGTTTGATTTTCATGGTAGATAAACTAAAGGAACAGGATTCATAATTTTAAACTATATATATTTGGTATGCTCTTGTCTGTTGATCATTACTGAAAATTTGGTTCTGCAATTTAAGTTGCTTTCTAGAAATTCTTGGTTTAATTCTATAAAAATATAATACCTAAAGTAGTTTGGGTTATTAGCTTGTTAAATAATGTTGCTAAGATAAACCCATAAATGATAATTTCTTCCTGATAAAGAGGTTACAAAATTAATTTTTCCAATAAATAAAATACAGGTAAATTGTTTGGTCCACATTGTTAATAATTGGTTATTTACATTAATGTGTTACTTAAAATCTATAAAAAAGAATCCTCTTTTTAAGATTTTATAAAAATACTAAAGAGTATTACCTAAAGTTGACCTTCTCAAATCCTATAGAGATTGTATTTAATGCTTTTATAATTGGCATATATAAAAAGGACCATGGAAACAAAAGCTGGTGATAGAATTGCTCAATTATTATTGCTTTCATATTTTAAATTCAAAATGGCGCCGATATATAAAACTAGAGGCTTTAAAAGTACAGAGAAAAAAGGTGTTTTGACAAACAGTTATCAATGATAAACAGCCTAAATTAAAAATAAAATTATATGAGATTGAGATTAAAAGATTATTGGATTCTGGTGCTGGATATATCTGTAATTTCACAAGAATCCTGAGATCCCAACTGGCCCCTTAAATTCTACCTCTAACCAAAAGATATTGGCACAGCTCAGATGCCATTACAAAACAGCTACTTTTAAATTGGAAGGATGAGGAAGGGCATGCAGGAACTTTTCAACCCTTTGTGCTACCTGACATTCCTGTGAACTTGTGGGGACGGGATGTGTTGGATGGCATGGGAGCGGTGCTTACTACACAGCCTGTACAACAGATGCTGAAGAGTCAGGGCTACTGCCCGGGCAAAGGCTTAGGGAAAATGTTGCAAGGAGACCCGCTCCCTGCGGCAGACAAAAACTGTGTCACTAGGGGTCCTGGCGATACTAGAGGATTAGGATCTTTTCCATAGGGGTCACTGCACAGCAGCCTTCAATAATACAACCGATAAAAATCACTTGGAAGAGTGATGACCCTGTATGGGTGGAGCAGTGGCCCCTTACTAAGGAAAAATTGGAGGCTGCGTATGCATTGGTTAAGGAGCAGTTAGATGCTGGACATTATCATTCCTTCCACTTCACCTTGAAACTCACCTATATTTGTTATTAAAAAGAAATCAGGAAAATGGAGGCTGTTACAGGATCTTAGAGCTGTAAATAAAACCATGCTTCTCATGGGAGCAACACAGCCTGGCTTGCCTGCCCCTGTGGCAATTCCTAAGCATTGGCACTTAATTGTGGTTGACTTGAGGGACTGTTTCTTCACCATTCCTTTGCATCCGAGGACAGTCCTCGCTTTGCTTTCAGTGTTCCTTCAGAAAATCTTAAGGAACCTCATCAGAGATATCAGTGGGTGGTATTGCCTCAAGGAATGGCCAATAGCCCTACTATATGTCAAATTTATGTGTCTTTGGCCCTAGCTCCAGTTCGAAAAGCTTTTCCAGATGTTTATATAATTCACTATATGGATGATATATTAATGGCTGCTAAAGATAAAAAACTTGTTTTTGATGCCTTTTCTTATTTACAAGAGGTTCTTAGCTTGGCTAATTTACAGATAGCCCCAGAAAAGGTACAGGTATCTTTTCCCTATCATTATTTAGGTCATGAATTGTTACGCACGGGCATACGCCCACAAAAGATTACTCTGCGTATGGATCAGCTATGCACACTTAATGATTTCCAAACCTTTCTGGGAGATATTCAATGACTTCGGCCCACTTTAAAAATTCCAACAGGTCAGCTTCGCCCCTTGTATGATGTCTTAAAGGGCGACCCTGACCCTTCATCTCCCGTAAATTAACAGCTGAAGGACGTATAGCCCTACAACATGTGCAAGAGGCCCTGGAACAGGCTCACGTACAGTATATAGATCTTAATTCTCCCTTATTGTATTTGATATTTTGTTTTACTCATTCACCTACTGGAGTGTTTTGGCAAACAGGTCCTATTTTATGGGTACATTCCCCAGCTTCTCCAACAAAATCATCACTCCTTATCCACAGGCTGTCGCTCAGATTATATTTAAGGGAATCAAGATCAATGTTCAAACTTTTGGTAAGGAGCCAGATATTGTGGTGACCCCATACACCCAGTCTCAAGTAACATGGTTGCAAGCTAATGACAATGATTGGGCCATATTGACATGCTCCATACAGGGTCAGTTTGATACTCACTACCCCTCCAATGATGTGTGTCAATTTTTTAAATTGCATCCTGTTATATTTCCCAAGATAGTACAAATGACTCCTATTCCTCAGGCCCGTGTGGTATTTACTGATGGCACTTCACGTGGTTTTGCTGTGGTGGTTTCTGGTAACATAGTAAAGAGAATAAAAGTCCAGGGCACTTCTGCCCAAGTGACAGAGGTACAGGCGCTGTTGCTTGCTTTACAGATGTTTTCTGATGAGAGTGTAAATATTTATACCGATAGTCAATATATGGCACATGCCATTATGCCTTTGGAAACAACAGCCTATATACCATCCATTTCTTCCATTCATGAATGCTTATTGCAAGTGCAAGGACTTATATGGTCTCGCTCACATAACCTTTATGTGGGCCATATTAGAGCTCATACTCAATTGCCTGGACCTCTAAGTGAAGGTAATCAGAGGGCTGACGCCATTACTCGTATGACTGTCACATTAGTCTGTTCTGCCTTTGATAAGGCTACTCAGTTACATCAGCGTTATCATCTTAATGCTGGATCTCTCCGTTATCATACAGGCATAACCCGGGAACAAGCCATCCAGATAGTTAAATCATGCCCTATTTGTGTGGAATTTTTACCTGTTCCTCATTTGGGAGTTAATCCTCGAGGACTTTTACCTAATCATGTATGGCAGATGGATGTCACTCACGTGCCTTCCTTTGGAAAATTACAATATGTCCATGTGTCTATTGATACATATTCTTCTCTAATTTTTGCTTCTGTCCATTCAGGGGAAAAGGTTAAAGATGTAAAGAATCATTGTCTTCATGCTTTTACTTACATGGGAGTGCCAAAATGCATAAAGACTGATAATGGTCCAGCCTACAGTAGTACGGGATTTTCAAAATTCTGTCAAGATTTTTCTATTGTTAATAAGACTGGTATTCCTTATAATCCTCAAGGGCAGGCTATAATAGAACGCTGCCATCGTACTTTAAAAACTTATATTGCTAAAGTAAAAAGGGGGGAGTTAGGGGCTCATCTCTCCTCTCCACATTCTATTCTTTCCCTTGTTTTATATATTTTAAATTTTTTATTGGTGGATTCTGCTGGATTATCTGCTGCAGATAAGCACTGGAGGGCTCCTGTTGCAAATCATCCTCTGGTGCGATGGAAAGATCTTTCTACTGGCACCTGGAGGGGACCCGATCCGGTGTTGGTGTGGGCCCGGGGATCTGTTTGTGTCTTTCCGCAGGACAATGAAATTCCTCTGTGGGTTCCTGAACGCTGTGTGCGCCCTGTGGCTGCTGCTGAATCCCAACATGGCAGAGACCTATTGGGCCTTCGTAAAAAACTCTCCCCTTCTGATGCCAATGGGGATTGAGAGCCCAATACGGCCAGCCTTGGCAAACATTATTGTAAGCCTAGGAACTGTAGCCATGTGGTTGGATTCTTCAGAAGGTAATGTATGGTAACCTTTTTCAAAAAATGTTGAAAATGTATCACACCTTAGAGATTAAGGATAACTCTGAAGGTCAATGAACTTCATTTGCTAACAGTAGCATGCCAGCTAAGCCTTTTTCGCATTTTGCAACCCCCCTCAAGCTGGTGTAGTACCTACTTTTCAGGAATGGCTCTGTGCAACATTTATTTGCCTCCTGAAATTTATCTAGCCTTTCTAAAGATACCTCAAAATTTGTGAGCCTAAATGTAGCCATTACTGAGGCCATTAGTTCTGCTCCTTGTTTGCTGTTTTTGTTTTCTGTTTTCTTTATGTTTCTCAGTTGTTCTCTTGCAGACCTGCCAGCCTAAGTAGTGCTGGGATCAAGAAAAATGGGCCTTGGTGGTTCGTGTTCCTGGAGCCGTGTCCATGCCAGTGGACCGTGACAGCTAGACACAGATGATGCTCACACGTTCCAGAAGAGACTCTGACATCGCTGTTGCCGTTGTTGCTGTTATAGCAGTGGTGGCCACTGCTGCTATTGTTTCTGGGATTGCTATTTTCATAATTGGTTACTACAGCTAGCACAATGGAGACCCTGGCAACAAAAGTAGCTACCACAGTTAGTTAATCTTTCTTCCTATTGGGCATGATAAATTTAATTCCACTTTTATACATTATAATTGGCTTTGTAAGTTGTAAAATTATTTTAAACTCAAGTTCCATTTGCTCGGGATACCGCCTTACAGGACTCCTATTTGCGGTAAGGCTCGTTTAAATAGGGAATGGTTCAATTGCCTGTAGCCTTCTGGCTATGGGTGGGTTAGGACTTCTGTTGGTCTTTTCTGTGTCGCACAGATTGCAAGCCCAGTGCCACTTTGAGATCTTTGGCAGCAGTCACTCTACAGCTCACGTGGTTGAGTCTGTATGATAATGAGTATTCAGAGACGGGTAATGCTTGGGGGGCTGCCACCAACCTAAGACAGAGCACTTGTGTGGCCTGGGCAGGTGTCTCTATGACGGGTAAGGTGGTCTGCTGGTCCCCACGCAACCTAAGTCAGAAGCTCATTTAATAAAAAGGGGGACCTGTGGGCGCCATGGGCCCTGACCCCCCACTGTGAGTGTCTTGCAGCCTTGCTTGCTGACCAGGTGTCCTCCCTATTCAGATTCCCTGCCGGTGTCCTCAGCTTAGGATCATCGGAGAGCTTACCGGAGGTTCTTTGTTCCTACATCCTGCTTGTGGTGTAAACAACTTAGGTGCATCCTGTATTTGGTGTAAACAACTTAGATGCAAGAATGCAGAACTTTGGGTCCAGATTGTAGACCATTGGTAGCGAACTTCTGCCCTCAGGGGATCCTCCATTTGTGCTGTAAGCCTGTATTTAAGGTTTCTTCCCCCTTTCAATAAACGGCATTTGGCATTCAGCTATGGCAAATGACTCGCTGTCTCTTGTCTCTATTCTTTAATCCGCAGCCCTTCGCTCGGACATGGTGAACGGGTATTGGTAACGCGGGCGTTACTGCTACACTGGGTCAGAAGTCGTCTTATCTCTTGGAACTGGAGTTAGTAATGATTGGGAACCACATTTCTCATTGTCTTTCCAGCTCCCTGTTTGGTTTTTTGTTTTTTGTTTGTTTGTTTGTTTGTGTGTTTGTTTGTTTGTTTTTTGTTTATTCAAGACTGGGTTTCACTGTGCTGTGTAGCCCTGGCTGTCCTGGATCTTACTCTGTAGACCAGGCTGGCCTCGAACTCAGAGATCTGACTGCCTTAAAGCCAGTAAATACTTTCCTTATTCTACCCCATCTGATGAATTTAGACTGAGAGCGTAGGGTAGCTGGTTTACCTTTCTCTTGCTGGCCCTATCTAGCACTCAGTTTTTAGGCAGGTGAGTTGTTACCTCTCTCTGTTTTTTGGGGGGGATTTCTTTAGTTATTTTGTTCATTCACCATGCAGACATAACTTTTCTTTTCTTTTTTTTTTTAATTGTTCTTTATTTTTATTTTTATGTGTATTTTGCCATGGATGTTGGGTCTCCTGGAACTGAAATTACAGACAGTTGTGAGCTGCCATGTGGGGTGCTGGGAATTGAACCACTGAGCCATCTCTCCAGCCCCAGACATTAGCTTTTCTTTTCTTTTCTTTTTTCCTCTCTCCTCTCTCTCTCTCTCTCTCTCTCTCTCTCTCTCTCTCTCTCTCTCTCTCTCTCTCTCTCCTCTCCTCTCTCTCCCCTCTCTCTCCTCTCTCTCTTTCTTTCTCTTCCTCTCTCTATTTATTTTGGATTTTTGAGACAGGGTTTCTCTGTGTAGTTTTGGTGCCTCTGGATCTCGCTCTGTAGACCAGGCTGGCCTTGAACTCACCGCCACCACCTGACATTAGCTTTTCAATGAGCTATCAGGCATACGCTGATCCCTTACCTTTCTTCAGAATTTTAGCACTAGACTTCCATTAGCAAACTTCTAGCCTCCCGAAGGAGCACATCCACTTTCTTTGGAACTCATTCTCCTGAGTCTTCTTTGCCTCCACACACTCCCTCAAGGCAATGTCTCCCAGTTACCTGAAGATCATCTTTACTTGGATATTGTATAACCAGCTCAACCTGAATTTAGGAAGAGCCCTCTCCTGCCTTTTGGAGTGCTCTCCGCTTTGTTTCTTAAATACAGAAAAAGGACAGAGCCTATAAAGCATGTGTGCTTGCCCACTCTCTCTTCTCATTTCCAGTTTACCCCCAAATCATTCTGTCCTGTGTCCTTCTCCTTCTCCTCTAAGACTAAATCTTTGAACGTTTTGTTCCTTTGTTGATTTAAATTTATGAGTGTCATTTTTGCTTCCAGCTTTGAATCCACACCCTAAGAACTTTTCCTTTTTTTTTTTTTTTCCCTCAAGACTGGATCCTGAAATTCACCCTCCATTTGTCTTTCCCCTTTCCTTCGTTTGAGTTCTCATGTTGTGTGTGATGATGATGTACGGTGTGGCAGTGTGCCACACCTGGCACGACGAAGCCAGAGGACAACTTTTCAAACTGACTCTGTCCTCTTTTACATAGATCCTGTCTGGAGATTGAACTCTGTTTCCAGCCAGGCTTTTACGGCAAGTGCATTTACCTGCTGAGCCTCTCCACAGCTCCTGTATTTCCTTCTACTTCTGTTGCCCAGACAAAATTCCCCCTCCCCTCTCCACATTTCTGGGTTTTTGTTTTGTTTTGTTTTTGTTTGTTTATTTGTTTTGAGAACCCTCAATGTCTGATCCTCCCATCTCTACCTCTAGAGTGTTGGGGTAACAGGCATGCACCATCATGACCAGCTTATCTGGTCTCACACTCTAGCCCAGACAGGCCTGAAACTCACTGTATAGTTCAAGATGGCCTCTTCCTGGAATCCTCTCACCTCATCTGCCTGAATGCTGGTAACCAGCACACCAGACTTCTTCTCTTTCCTTAGCCAGCTCTTCTCATTTGGGGGCCTCTAGTGCTACCTTCATGATACGCACATTGTGTTTTCAGAATTTACCTAAACCCCAGACTTGCTCCTGATTGAATATTCAGAATTTCCCTTTCTTCTTACCCAACTAGCAGCAGCTCTCATTACCTCTTGTTCTCCCAGCCTTAATCCTCACCCCTCACATGTGAGAAGAGAGATGGGAAACTACTCTTTAGAAGTCTGTGTTTTGCAGTTTTCACATTCTGAAAGTTAGCCTCTGATTCAAAAAACAAAACAAAACATAAACAGGGAGTTTTGTCTTGTGGTGGGGGCATGCCCTGGGTCCATGTTTTAGTGACAGACACAGTACTGTACTCCATGGGAAGTGTTGTACAGTACACAGTACTGTACTCCATGGGAAGTTTGATTTTAAAAAAAGCAAGGGAAAATGTAATCGCTCCACAAGGCAAACATTCGGCATTATGCCTCTTGAAACATCAAAAGTGTAATAGTAAATATTCTCTGGGTTTGGGGTTATAAATTGAGAACATCTTTTTGGTTTGTATTGGTTTGGGGCTTCTCTTTATTTATTTCTGATCTTACCATGAAGCACAGGCTGTCCTGTAATTTGTCGTCCTTCTGCCTGCCTCGTGGCCCCATGTAGAGAATGCTGTTGTGAAATAACACTAACTCATAACACAACTCCTCAACTTAAATGCTAACTTCAAAAGTTAACACAGAGAGAGAGAGAACAAAAGAAAAGTGCATTACTCTTTACTTAGTGCCCATTGTGAGTTAGGCACTCCTTTGGAAATTTACATGCTATCTCGCACAGTCGCTTCTCCAGGAGGTAAATATTATTAGCTTCACTGAGCAGAAGAGGAACTGTATGGTGCAGAAGGATTAGTCACTTGCCCGTGGTTCCTGGTGAATAATCGGCAGAGCTAAGATTTCGACTCAGGAGTCTTTGAGATCAAAGCCAGACGCTTGGCCATTGTCTGAAGATGCAAGCAAGTCACTGTTTTTGTAAGTCTCTTCTACATGCAGGACTTTACACTAGATAATGCAGTCTTGGGGTGCAGGGAGGTTTCCCCTCAGAAACTCTACAGCCCAATTGAGAACCTCATGTCCTATAGGTGTCTCCATTCGCAGCACAAATATTTTGGGGGCAGTAGTTGATAAGTGATTCCTGGGTGCAAGATGTCGTATTTGACCTATGGCTTCTTGGGGGGGGGGGGCATTAAACTGAGATGGTAAAGCTTCCAAGTGCTCATCAGTACTGTACACATCCGAGAGTCCAGTTTGTCCTCTCCTTCACCATGCATCAGAGCTGATGTCAGAGTTGACGTGGAAAAATGTGTCCTGTTGAGTGTGTGTGTGTGTGTGTGTGTGTGTGTGTGTGTGTGTGTACGTGTACTTCCTGGCTCTCTCTATATCCATCTCTCACTTCCCCAGCCTTCCTTTCTCCAGCCCTGCTATCCTCACCCTATCCCAGCCCTTCCCTCAGGTTCTGTTTCCTTGGTCACATCGCCTTGATCCTTAACAACTTATCTCTCCTTCTTTTGCCTACCACCAGCATCAATACCCCAAAGCCAGCCATCCCTCTGCCTCCACCCCCTAACATCCCTCCTCTAGCCCGGTCCCTTGATGCCTGCCCCCTCCCTCCCTCCCAACCCGCCTCCTGTGTCTCCCAGCCCTGCTCTGACGTGGGAGGTGAGGGGGGTGGGGGGTTGGATGACTCACAGTGTTATGATGCAGTTCCACAACACACAGCCACATTTACCCACAGACCGAGGTACAGAACAAGAGGCAACCTCTGGCCCCCAGCAGCTGTCCAGCCTGCAGTCCCAGTCCTCAAACCCCCAGCTACCCTCCCTCAACCCCATCCCCTTCCCAATTGAAGGAGCGGAGAGAGAAGAGAGAAGAGTGAGCAGAGAGATTGAGAGAGATAGACGGAGATCTCTGGAGCAGACCTCAAGGTGAGGGGGCAGCCCTTCTCCAAATCAATTTTTCCCCTTTGCAAATCTCCTTCCTGCTGCGTGTTGCTTTCTCCCCTTTGCAAAAGCATTATTCATCCACCCTTTGTCCTCCCTTCCCCCTCCCTGGAGCCTCGGCTCCTCTCTCCTCTCTCTCTCTCTCAGCTCCTCCATCCTTCCCCAAGCTCTGACGATTCTCTCGCACTTATTTCCCGGCAACTTTGGCTTCAGCATCAGACATTACTGTTTATTGTTTTTGCTGCTGGTGCAGACCCCCAAAGCCCGCCCCGGGAGCTGGCTGCTCCGCTAATTATTCGGACCATACCATACTGAAAATGCTGGCCCAGGGGGAGGTAAAACCTCCCAGCAATTGAATCTACCCATTGTGAGCCCAGGTCCCCCTCCCCTCTTTGATTCCCCGAGAGGCACTGGATCCGCACCTGGTTCCACCAGCCTCTACCCCATCGCTGCTGCTGCTGTCAGTTGCCAGTCTTCCCAGTTGCAAGCCCTTCTGCTCCCCCCAACCTCCTACAGTCCAGCCCCAGCTCAGCATCAGGGAATCGTCCTCTTCTTCCCAGCACTCACCTTTGTTTTTGTTTGTTTGGTTTTTTTTTTTTCTGCCCCCTGGTCATTTGCCTGATTTGCTTCACCCCATGATGAGAGATGGCAGAGATGGGAGAAGAAATGACCCCACTCTCCTTTTTATGATTTTATGATTTTTTTTTTTTTTTTTGGCCTTCTTTGAAGCTTCTCCTCTGCTGGACAGAGAAGCAGGGGACAGGGAGGGAGGCGTGACAATGACGGAGGACAGGGCTGGGGAAGGAGCCGAAGATAGAGGGAGGGGGCAAACCTGGCATCTGCTAGTCCCGTGAAGTAGGTGTTTCAAGGTGGAACCTTGAGGAGAACTCGAAGGCAAAGTTGAAGGCCGATCAAGTAGTGATGCTGAACTGTAGCAAGGAGGGCCAGAACACAATGTCACCCTGAATTTGGCCCAAGGTGTCTTCCTGGAACTCAGCCAACGGCTGGGAACTAGAAACTGAAGATGGTCTCGCTCAGGGGGATTTGTGGAAAGACTGCATGGCAGCCCTTGGCGAGCGCAGAACAGTCGGGGTGCTTATGGCCACCCCAGAGGACAGGAGGACAGCCTGTTTGTCCTGGCAAGTGGAGCCACACTGCCTCCTCTGCTTGGTGGTCTAGCCTCACTACAGCACTTAGCAGGGCAGCTCTGAAGGAGACCCAGGCTACCCCACCCACAGCTGCAGGCTCCTGGCACCTCACAGCTTATCAGAGTCAACAGAAGATGACTCTCCCTCTTATCCTCTGCCTGCAGCTCCCTCAGCCACACTGGGACTGGAGTGTGAGCAAATACCCGTGTCTCAAGATTCTTAACCAGAACCCTGCAATTATTTCATTTGCTGCTGCCCGGTCACTGGTGTTTGCCCTGGCTCCTGGGAGAAGAAACATTTTCTGCCTTGTGCCCCAAAGCTCAGCTCTTCAAACTAAGGAGTCCCCTTTCTTCCGTTGTTTCCTGTTAATGTTGCTCTCACACTATACCACACAGCCCGGCATAGCCCAGGAGTCTGGCTTCTGAAATGCTGCCCATTTTCCAGCTGTCAGACTTGCTGGAGGAAAGATAATTTTTTTTTCCTCCTAGGGCTAGGTGCCTATCTTTAACTTAGAGCTAAGGTAACAGTAAGTAAATAGACCTGAGGACCAGAGGTTTAGGAAGACAGCAAGTGCTTCCTCTAGCCTGGGATATGTAGCCCAGGATACAGGATTGTGGAACAGCCGCGTGTAAAATCTGAGATACTGAAGAAGCTACCAAGTTCTGTGGAGTTCCAGGGCTCAGGACTCAACCCCAGGAGAGGGCTGAAACGGGGTGAGTGGCGCTGCCTGTTCCTCTTTCCTTCCTTCCCAAAATGTGGACCAACTGTATTGCAAACAGAGGCCCTGAGACAGAAAACAAAACAAAACCACCACCACCACCACCAAAAAAAAAAACAACTCAGGGAGACTTCACTTTTTAAAGGGTTCTGAGCTCATGTTAGGGGACAGTTTCTCACAGAACTGGACACAGGGTGAGTCTCCGCAGGTGATGTTGCTCCTAAGGCTGTGTCTGTGCCAGCAGGCTGCTGCTCTCAGTGGAAAATGCTGGAGGCTGCTACTGCCTCTGGAGAGAAAGAGGTACCAACTCCCTGGCCATGGCACAAGACGCCTGGAACTGCTGCCAGAACAGAATGGGACTCTAGGGGACAGAAAGTGCAACGGGAAGCTGAGGGCTGGTGGTGATGGGGAAGAAGGGAGGGCACAGGTGAGCTGAGCCGCATCTTCTTCAGCCACTCAGGAGCGGCTCCTCATGAGGTCACATCTCCCCTGATGTACCGTCGTTTCTTACCAGGTGATTTCCATTTCTATCTGGTTCTCGTCTGGGGGGGCCCTGGCCGGGCAGCCCCCCCACACTCCCACTGTCCTGAAACACGGCTCTAGCCAATCTGCTCCGCTGCTTTACCTGCGACCGTCTCTGCGGGGGCTGCACGGCACCAGCCCCTCCAGCCCGCCAGGGCATCGTCCTCCAGCCCGTCATGCCCAGCTGTGACCCAGGCCCGGCCCCTGCCTGTCTCCCCACCAAGACTTTCCGCAGCTACCTGCCCCGCTGCCACCGCACGTACAGTTGTGTCCATTGTCGAGCACACTTGGCCAAACACGATGAGCTTATTTCCAAGGTAACGGTGAAGTGAGGGCCTGCCACTTCCCCCAGGCTTTCACTCCGAAGGCGATGGGAGGATCTGAGGTCTCCCGCCACTCCAGCTGGGATTTAAGCAATGGGGCTGAGGCATACCCAGTGGTCACTGTCTGTCCTGTTTCCACAGTCCTTCCAAGGGAGCCATGGCCGGGCCTACCTGTTTAACTCCGTGTGAGTCTACCTCTTTCTTTGTGTGTGTTGTGTTGTGTGTGTGCTTGTGCTCCAACAGCTTTCCTCTTTGCAAAATGGGGGTAAGCCTTCAAAAGGATCTGGTACCTCTGGTCTTACCTTCCCCCTGACAAAAGGGTTCAGAAAAAGCAATCTAAGTTGTGTGGGGGTGAAAGAAGGCTCAAGCATTGACCCTCAAGGGGTGGACTGCTGACGTGGATGCTTCTAGTTCCCCCCCAGGCAAAAATCCCTTGGTAGGTTGGGGGAATGGACTGACAGAGCAACCCTACTGTGTGCTGGGTCCTTGTTTTCCGAGACAGGGTCAACGTGGGTTGTGGGCCAGCTGAACAGCGCCTCCTGCTCACAGGACTCCACTCGGTAGCTGACATTTTCTGCGAAAGCTGCAAGACCACACTGGGCTGGAAATACGTAAGTATCTGAAGAGGGGCCGCCTCCTAGACAGTCCCCGCAGCTCTCCAAAGCCAGTGTCCACACACCAGGCCTTTGCATGGTCCACAGAGGGAGCTCGGAGCTGGGAAGGGGAGCCTGGGAGGGGGGAGCACTTCTCTACATGGTCCCCACTTTACTCCCCCACCAGGAACAAGCTTTTGAGACCAGCCAGAAATACAAAGAAGGGAAGTACATCATTGAGATGTCACACATGGTCAAAGACAACGGCTGGGACTGAGGGATCAGCAGGCTGCGACCCTCCTCCGCATGCCCCATCTTCCTCACACCAGACCCCTGGCCCCGTGAGCAGTCCACACCAGCATGAGGACTGCCCACCCCTGGGGAAACCTGGCTCCAAATGACCACCGCCTCCCTTCCCCCACCACAGCAGTACCAGGTCCCTTTGGAAACAGGAGCCTGCGATACCCCAGAGGTGGTGAAGGCTCAGGAGTGGGTAGCAGTCAGGGAAATACGAAACTGGGGAGAGGAGATGAAGGTGGCCCTGGAAAGTGACGACGGCAGGGTGTGAACTCAGGTAGTTACCAAACTTTGAGTGAACTGGACAAACACTGGTATGGGGCGAGACCACAGAGTAGCAAAGACTTTGGTCGGTCTCAGATATCAGGGCCCCAGAGTCTGAGGGTAGTTTACCCAACCCCATTCTTGGTTTTTTTTTAAAAAAAAAAGGACTAGGGATGGGGCCATTAGAAGTAAAAACACAAACCCTAGACCCTGGGAAATCAGTTACAGGGGTTCCCATTTCACTCCACTGTTTACCTTGGCACTAAAGAGGCACCTTTAAGTATCTAATCTTTGCCATTGGGTGGGGTGGGGAAAGCTGTTCCAAGAACAGCCCCCACCCCAGCTGGCTGTTGCCAGAGAGCAGTCTTTACGGGCATTCCCCAAGGCTCAGCCACTGCTCCCTGGGACCAGGTCCCTTGGAGGTGGTGGATCATCGGCGCTGCGGGACCAGTCTTTCCAGTGACTGCCACCAGCGAATGAAACTTTTGTATGATACATAAAGTGTTTGGGTCTATTTTTAATAAAAAGGGGAAAAGCAACGGTGGGGCGCTGTCCTGGTTTTCCTTCACAGGTGTGGACCTTGTACTGTCCCCCGTATGCACGCCAGCAAGGCCCCCTTTTTTAACCGGTAGGAGGCAGCAGTTGCCTGGTGGCAGGATTCTCCACCTGTTTCCCAAGCTGTAAGCATCCAGGTGAATCATGAGGCATAGGTTTTGATGAGCTTGTCCATGGGGAGCATCTAATGTTCTCAGTCCCCTGGACATCTCCCTTTTTTTCTAGATTCGGGATAAGCAGCGAGTGCAAACTTATTCCACAATTTGGTAGTTTCTTGTGTCTCCTTGTTTGGTTGTTTTTTTTTTTTTTTTTTTTTTTTGGCCTGGTCCTGGAATGTTTTAATCAACTCATGGATACCCTTGAGGCTAAAATGAAAATTTATGGGGCGAGATGCTACTGGCAGTTGATCCATAGTGGGATATAGCTCCAAAGCTCTAGTCTCAACACAAAAGTGTGATGTAAGGAACATGGTTGGGATGCACTGACATGGAATTTCAATTTGGAGCAGCCCGGCCCCTACAGGGGAGACTGTATGTATGGTAAAAATCTATTAAGTTACATCCTTATTTCCAGAGCAACTCATGGACATTGCAAATATTTATAGATACTTATTACTTGCCAGGCATTGTGTTGAACTCCAGGGATACATGGCGAGCAAGCCAGCCATGGCCTGACCTCTTGGAGCTCAGTCCAGTGGCCAGAAGGAAGCTAGAGGAGGAACTTCGCCTAGATTTGAAGAGTCAGGGACGGCTTCTCTTGGAAGATGGGCAGGCAAAGGGCAAGAGAGATTCAGACAGAACTGTGTGGTGTGGCTAATTTGAGGAAATTGTGTTTTTCTGTGGCTAGGAGTGCAAGAGAATGAGACGTAAGAGATTGAAATGGGAGAAAGAAGAGCTGTAAACCTTATAACAGTGGTTCTCGACCTTCCTAATGCTGCAATCCTTTAATGCAGTTCCGCGTGTTGTGCGACCCCCCCAACCATAAAATTATTTTTGTTGTTACTTCATAACTGTAATTTTGCTACTGTTAGGAATCATATAGTAATGTATTTTTTGGGGATAGAGGTTTGCCAAGGGGGTCATGACCCATGGGTTGATCAAGGACAGCATAGAAGCATGGATAAACTACTGTTACTCCTAAACATTCTTATATAGTCTAGGCTGGCCTTTAACTTGCTATGTGACTCTAAGAGGCAATCCTCCTGCCTCCACCTTCCAAATGCTGGGATTACAAGCATGCTTTACCATATCTGGCTTTATGTTGTGTGGTCCAGGGCTTCCTGCATGCTTTCTTATCGACTGAGCCACAGCCCCCATTCCAGAACTTAAGAGTAGGCTGACATTGTCAAACAGCTGTTTTGTGCCAGGAATGAAGCTTTTGTTTGGGGGAGGGGCCCACAGGCAAATGTTCTATGTAGCTCTAGTTTGCCTGGAACTATGTATCTATATAGATAGACAGATAGATGTGTTAGTCTCCAGCTCACTTGGTTTTACCTATCTCCCAAGTGCTGGGATTAAAGATATGTCCAGGGAAGCTCAGATAACTTTAATAGCTTGAAGTAATGGATGTGGAGTTATCTATACTATCTCGAATACTGTTAACAACAGAATGGAGACTGTGGGCAGGACAAAGAATTGTCAGGTCCAGAAGGGCAAACACAAGTCAGAAACATCTGGGTGTTGGGGCCAAAGAAAGAGTGTCTAACCCATTGTTCCGTTTCACTGATACCAATTATCTTCTTTCCTTAAACTCTAGTAGAGACTCAGTTCCATCTCCTGGTCTCACTTCCTGCACCAGAGCAAGCTCAAAACTGCTCAAGGAGTCCTGTGAAAGACAGAAAAGTAAATGGTGTGGCTGTGGAGCCTGAGAAGACTCTGGGCCTGGCTTAAGAGATTCTTTTAAGACCATAAGTAGTGCTGTCCAAATCTTGGGTGCCCAGGCAGGTCTGCCCTCAAGAGCCATCCCTATCAAGGGATGTGATGGGGAGGTCACACTGAAAACTTCATGAAGGGACCTCTTTCCCCCATACAACAAGAGGCAGAGGACACTAGGGATACTGAAGCCTCTTTGTCTAGGCAACTGTCCTTTCCTTTCCTGTGTACCTCCTTATTCCCAAGTCTTCTGCGGGCCTCATAAAATTTCTCCCACGATTCACCAACTGTCCACACCAAGCTTCGTCTGAAAACTCGGACCTTCTTCATTTAAGGAGCTGCCCCTAGGCTTATCCTTAAACACTGAAGACAGAGGACATCCCCCCATAACCACCAGGTGGCATCCAAACCTTTCACCCCCTCAGTTCAAATCTCTCCTGACAAAAGATGGGTACCTTCCTATCAGGCTCAGGACAGAGTTCTAACTTATGAGCTCAACAGCTTCAGCCAAACAGCTTATACTTTTCTAGCCCCCCGTTCTTTTCATCGGAGAAATGGGGATGTCGCTTGCCAATTAGTAACAGGCTCATGGCGATGTAGGCGAATGTCTAGCCTACAAACTGTACATGCAAATGGCTCCATGGATCCACATTTTCACCATGGTAGCTGACTGGTGCCCAGATGGGAGGAAAAACAGTGATGCTGAGGAGGATGCCGGCACTGGGTAGTACTACAAGGCCGATGCCCTTTTAACATTGCACTGCTCGTTATAGGTGAAGACAGTAGCACAATGTGAAAAGAGCTCCGGCCAGCAGCAAAGGCATGCCGGCCCTACCTCCTCACCCCTTCTCCCAGGCCCTGGCCCACTCAGCTCACAGCCTTCCTCTCCTCCTCATTTCCTTACCAGCAAAGACCCCTTTTCCTTGAGGGGTGTTGGTGCAGGTCCATACGAGGCAGCTGCGGGATTCCCAGCATTTGAAACTTACTCCTCAAAGGAAATAACTGTTTTGTGGTTTTAAATAGTCCAAGCGATAATAGCACCAGGGTGCGTGTCTGCCTGCAACCTTTCAGAGAGAACCTTGCCACCCAGAAGCACAGACCCTTCTACTCGTCTCCAGGCTAAAGCTAACCTCTTCATTTTTAATAAAGAAGCCTTGGAGGTCTCAAGGTGATGTCTCAGGTGGTGGACCTCCAGGACCAGAGTCATGGGACATAGTTACAGGCGCTTAGGCAGAAGAGAAGCTCCCAGTGTCCTTTCTGAGGTCTTCAAAGCAATCTATGAATGTGGTGTTAAGCAAAATGGTCAGAGATTTGGCTCTTGAGTTAAGGATAAGCTTTCGTTGATAGTGGGATTACAAGCCAAGTTTCCTGTCCTCCCCTAAGTTTAGTATTGGGAGTCTTCACACTCATTTTCATACCCATAGACCATCATCCTCAATCCCAGGACTATGGAGACTGATGCAAACTCAAAGCCAGGTGCACTTGGAAACTCAAAGACTTAAGAGCCTTGCAGAGAGCTCTAGAGTCACAAGCCAGCTACAGTTTTGACCAAATGGACAGGGGCTGAGAGGAGACTCCTCCCTGTGGAGATCCAATCAGACCATGGAGCAGCCTCCAGTGAGACGACCCCCCCCACACACACTTTCCACTGCAACAAGCAGGAAAAATGGAGGACTGAATTCCATTCGGGAGCTCTTCCTCTGGGCTTCCCCCTCCAGCCTCCTCCCACCCCCTCAGGAAGCAGGAGAGGTTCTTTCCCGCCTTCCCAGGCAGAGTTTGTTCTTGTAATCTGCAAACACGGGGCCCTGCCCCAGTTTGCACAGTTCTAATGGACGGAAACCAAGGCCCCGCTTGGGTCAGTTTCCAGGCCTCTCTGCTCCTGGAGTTGGGCAAGCCAGTTGGGAACTGGACCAGACCAACATGGGGCAAAGGGACAAAGACGAGACTACCCAGTCAGCTTCACAGTAGCCAAAGAAGATTCTTCATCAAGGCGTCCCCAGATCTTTCCTTAAGGAGTGAAGGGAGAGGCAGCTGGACACTGAGTCTCTTGGAGCTCCACGTGTCCAACTCATTCCTGAGAGGGGAGACCAGCAATTCAACAGCCAGCAGGACCCCTCCCCCACCTTGGGCCTAGGAGCCATCCCCCCCCCCAGCTCCTTCCAGAAGCGGGTGTAGAAACAGAGGAGGAAATGGGGGAGGGGAGGCCCTGGCTCAAGTTCTCTCCACTCCCCCTCCTCATTGGCCACCATCTTCCGGCCCCTGCCCGCCAGAGCAGCAGGGATGGGGCCCAGCCTGTGGAAAGGAGAGAAAGGGCAGGTGGGGGGTTAGCTGGAGCAGCAGGGGCAAGGGGCTGGCTCCAACTGTCTCCTCCTGCAATCCCCCCACCTCCTCCCGCAACCATGGCGACGGGAGGAGGAGACCAGGAGGGTCCTGAAAGCCCTGTTCTGTGAATGGGATGAGAGGGGCAGCTGGGAAGTGTGGGGTGAGGGGCGATTTCCCTCGACACCCAACTGTGCCCCTGCCACACCTCGAGGCTGGACCACACGCGCTCGCACGCACACGCAAACTCTCAGCCATACTTGCTACACAACTCACCCCACAGTCGACACTCACCCCAACTGGAGGGTGGGGGCACAGCTTCCCCACGTCCTCGCACCCCACCGCTAGCTACTAGCTAAAGCCAGCCTCACACCCCTACAGCAAGTGGGGCTCACCTCACAAGTTCCAGAGGTGATGAATTCTCTGCAATGCTCTAGCTGCTCTCGGAACACACCCGCCAAGTCCCCCGTGTCCCCACACCCTCCCAAGCCCAGGGACAGGCAGATGGCTCAGCCTTTAGAGCCCCCCATCCCTTCCCACCACGCCCCCCATTGGAAAATGACAGTAAGGCCACCTCGGAAAGGCACGCTTGGTGCTTCCCAGATAGTGTTTCGAAAGGAAAAATAGAGGAGATGCCTACGAGTGGAGAATGAGGAGGGGAGGAAAAAGCAGAGGAGAGAAAAAGGCCGGAGCACCCCCTCCCCTCACCGAGAGAAGAAAACCGAAAAGCGCCGAGCTCCCAATACCTACACATCGCTCTTCTTGGGTTCCTCTGCCCGCCACCTCCTTCTTCCCGGGCTCTTTCTCTGCCTTTCCCTCCCTTTTGGCTCCCCTTCCTGGCCTCGCTCCCCTTCTCACGCCCTCTCGTACCCCGCCAGCCTCTCTCTGTCCCCGCCGGCCTCGAGTCCCCGTCTGCTGCCCCTCCACCCGCCGGCGGGGACCGAGGCTCCGGGATGGGCTGGTCGCGGTGCTCCGCTGCTCTAGAGATCTGGCTCTTCCCCCCGCGCCCCCTTTCTCCTTCCACACTCCCTGCCGTCCATCTTGAATACTTGGGATTCTTGAATGGAGTGAGCAGGATCCGCTCCCCCAGGCTCTCATTGGCTGTGGGTTAACCCTTTTGAAACGAGATCCTCCCTCCCATTGGCTGCCAGGCTCCCCTCTTCTCCCCCAACCCCCATCCTCCCCGCCTCTCGACAGCCCTCGAGGTCAGGGCGCTCCCGGGCGCCCCCTCCCCTGGCCTCTCGCCTCCTGTTCCCTATTCCTACCCATTCCAGGATGCCCTTCTCCCAGCTTTTTTTTCCATCACACACTGACGGACACACAAACACACACACATACAACTGCAGGCGTGCAGGTGAAGGCAAAACCAATTCCCGCCAAATGCAACTCCCGGATGGGCTGGCAGAAGCCCTGTTCCCAGATGCCCCTGGTACTGGACTTGGAGACCTCTGAAAGATGCATCGGGTCAAATTCCTGCCTATCCTCAATGCCCCCTCTGACCAGAAGTACTTCCCTAGCGGGCATTTTCTCCCCGTTTTAGTCTCACCCAAAGTAGTGCAGGAGCCTCCTGAATATATGCGCCCCCTGGGCAGGGCAGGAAGCTGGCAACTCCAGAAAGAAGAGGTGGGGCTGTTCAGAAGAGCTAATCCCGAGTGCTGCAGGGCAAGCCTGACCCGATCAGGAATGCGCAGCATCTGAAGCCCTGGTCAGTCACAAACATCTCTCTGAACTAGCCTTGCCCCCACCCCCACCCATCCCCCATCGCCTCCTGCTACCGCCAGCACCAGCACCAGCACCACCACCAGTTAGGATCTTTGAGCTGGGGGATCCTAGAGTCTCAGGAGGAAGGAGGGAATAGGCGGATATATCAGGAAGTAGGATAGCTTGAATTTAGACCCATGTTTTCCTGTAACAAGCATTCCTTCCCTGGGCCTCAGTCTCCGCATTTGTAAAAGAGTGATCCAGAACAGAGTTATCATATGGAATTTTCTGGGTAAAAACGGAAATGGTTCTGCATGTGTGTCATCCAAGATGGTAGCCGCCCTGACGACATCAGCTGTTGAGCTCTTGAAATCTGGCTAGAGTAGAGGAACTGGCTTTTAAATTTAGTTTAATATCATTTTAAGTTTTACCGGCATATATTAATTGTACAATGACTCTTTGTTCTTTACGTTTGTGTGTATTTTTGTTTTGTTTTCTTCTGACACAGTGTGTCACAACCCCGGATTTGCTATAAAACTGAGGCTGGCCTTTCGGCTCATATAATGGCTACTTTCTTTGACTTTGTTACTACTTTGTGTACATCTAGAATCTTTGTCCTGATGAATAACAGAATATTCTCTGTGTGTGTGTGTGTGTGTGTGTGTGTGTGTGTGTGTGTGTGTGTGTGTGTGTGGGGGGGGGATTTTTGAGACAAAGTCTTGCCACGTGGTCCAAATCCACCCCAAAATTTCGGCAGTCCTTTTGTCTCAGCCGTTCTAATGTGATAACACCCACCATGTGCCACCACACCGGGTTTTTTCCCCTTAGTAAAGAAATGCTTTACTTTGTCAGAAGCTGTGCAGTTTTCCAGACCCACATCCCACATCACCAAGGGCATCAATGCCTAGGAAAAGAAGTTTAAAATCCTTGTCCAGAACTCATTCTATATAGGTTCTAGTCTTTTTAAATGTTGTTGTTGTCTAATATGAAATGTGTATGGGGGACATGCTTGGAAGTCAGAAGACAACTAAGATTGGTTCTCTCCTTCCACCACGTACAATCCTATTGCTCTTTTACAAGGCTAAAAGCCAAGTTGTTACTGGCCATGGTTGAAACAAGCCTGTAATTTCAGCACTTACTGACAAAGTCCTGAAGACCAGAAGTTTAAGGCCATTCTTGGCTCCATAATGAGTTTGAGGCCAGCCTGAGCTATGGGACTAAGATATTGTTAGGGATGGAGACGGGGCATGTCACTTGAAGGTAAGGGCACAGGCAATATGGATGCTTGCTCATGAGTTAACATACACCATCTCTTAGCACACACGCAGCACACACACACACACACACACACACACACACATCATCCGATTCATTCAGTATGTGCTTTTTAACCAAGGCCATATGGGAGCTGGTGTCGAAGTTAACCACAGTGGGTGATGTTTAAGGATGGTCAGTTGTGGGAAGGTCCAACAGGTTCCTTCAACCAGCATATGAAATCCCTGAGTTCTGGGGCATGCTAGAGCTACAAGAAAACAGGCAGAAGCTGAGCGTGGTGGCGCATGCCTGCAATCCCAGTGCTTGAGGGGCTGAGGCTGGAGAACTGCCAAGAGTTTGAGACCAATCTGGGCTACATAGCAAGACTATTAGAGGAGGAGGAGGAGGAGAAGGGAGAAGAGGGAGGGAAGGAAGGACAGAAAGAGCTCAGCACTTCCTGAATTAATGTTAGTGAAGGATCTCATGGCATCTCCTACCCTGAGGAGAAGCTGCTGAGGGAATGGAAGAATGACTGACTGCATTTATTCATTCTTGAGCTGGTGTAGAAACAGCTGGTTGGGACTTAAGGAGCAGCGGGGATATAGGATGCCAAATATTCACATAGCTATAAGTTAGAACCACTACTCAGAGGCCTCTAACATAGTCCAGAGGGAACTACCACCGGACATTAGCAAAGAGGAGAGCTTCACCCGTCTGAATGTGTAGAATATTTGTTCAATGTCTGCTCCTCAGGGGTTCTGCCTGGGTAATTTGCTGTGTGTCAGAAGTCAAAGAGATACCTAGCAAATGGCTCTGTCTTCAACATCTTTTTACTCCCAGGTGAGATTGCTAGATGACTTCCTTTGGTGGGAGACAGGTAGCTTCAGTGAAGGGAAGACTTGGAATGGAATTCAAGAGGGCTGCCTGGGAGTATCACCTTAGACTTGATGATCCACAGGATTTAGTCAGAAGACAGTTGTCTTGGAGGAAGAGAACACGCCAAGGAGAAGGAATAACATATGAGCTGAGAGGTAGGGATATGGTGGTATGTGCTCAGACTGGCAATTACTCAAGAATGCAGAGCAGGAACAGCTGGAAAGCAAGCCAGAAGCCGACTCTAGAGTATGTTTTCATAGCCACTGCTCAGTCCCAAAGACACCATTTTCCTTGAAAGTTCTCTTACCCATTCCCTTACCAAGCAACACTGCCCATCTGTCCATCTAGCTGGGCTAGCGCCTCTCTCCTTAGCTCTCTGCTGCGTTTGCCTTGGTCTGAAAGTTCTCTGTTCAACAAGACTTCTCCCCGAAGACAGAGGAGACTCTTGTTCCCTCTGAGAGGACTGGTTTTCTTTGCTCTGCATTCCCAGTGCCCAGGTATAATGTACATGAAGGGATTCCTTTTCCATTTACAACCTTCCAAAGCCCTGCTTGACCCCATCCCTCTCAGAAAAGAGACTGGCCCTGCTTGTTATGGGAGTATAAACAACAACGACAAAAACAATGTACCCAGGAACTGTTTGGCTCCTACCCATCCTACACCATCTCCACAGTCTTCTCTCCCATAGGAGTTTCAGAATACACCTGGCTGCAACCTCTCTCTTCCTTTGCCCCCCTAATTCCCATCACCCTGTAAGGATTTGGGCATCTCAAAACAACAATAACAAAAATCAAAACCAAACCTCTAAATGTGAGACAATAATATTATGTGTACCAGTCCTCTGCATTCTGGAAGCACTGGATCAGGAATGTTGGGAAGAGAGTCACCTCCCCACTTAAATGTCAATGGAGGTGACTTGTTAGCTGATAGTACCATGGCTCCGGACTCCGTGAAGGAGGCTTGTCAGTGAGAGCCTCTTCAGCTTCCCCTCCTCCCTCAATAAGGTGCCTTTTCATCTTCACAGTCTTGCTTCTCTCCTGTGCTTTTGTGCTTGGTCACTGACTGTATAGAAGGCTTTGGAATTATGGCCTCTAAGTGTTGCTGGCTCACAGGTGTGCGGAACAGAGAAGTACATAGCAGGTACATCAAAAAGAACACATTCAAATAAACGGGAGAACCCTCATTTTGAGGAACATTCCTCTCTCTGAGCTCTTGTTGCTATCCTTGCTTCAGCAATAGTGATTGTTCTCGTGAGTCTATCTTCAGCCTCTTTCCCTAAGCTAGGGGAAGGGTCAGCCGGGTAAGGTTCACACACCTACTCCTGTGTCTGCCTGTCTTGGTGTACATAAAGTTCACTGGAACACAACTACACTCATTAGTTTATGTACTGCCCCTGGTTACTTACTACAGACATGGCGTCACCTAGCTGAGTGATTACAGCAGAAAAAAATGGCTGGCAAAGGTCTAGCATATTTACCACCTGGCACCTTACAGTAAAATGTCTGCCATCTACCTAGCTTTCGGGAAGTTTTAGACATTTTAGAGAAATGTACTAAAATGTAAGACAGGCAACTAAGATGTAAGGACCTGGAAAGATGGCCATGCCTGTCACCTCAGCACTTAGGAGGCTGAGGCAGGAGGATTGTTTGCCATGAGTTTGAGGCCAGCCTGGTCTACATCGTGAGTTCCAGGACAGCCTGAACGACATCACAGTAGTGCCCCATCTCAAACAACACAACAACAACAAAAAAAATTGTGAGAAAGAATGAGAAAAGCAAAAGAAGAGGAGAAGAGGAAAGGAAGGGAATACAAGCAGGCAGCAGATGCCCAAAAATGCCAGAGGGAGGACACAGCACTGACTTTCCAGCTCAGCCTACGGGTATTATACTCAGGTCTTTTCTCAACCCATCCCAAACATTCTGTAGCACTGTCTCTACTCTCTATCTCTCCTTTGTGTCCTGCTCATTTACTTCACTCCAAATTGATGAATAATTTTTGCATGTGGTGTGACAGTCAATCACATGTTTACAATGTATAAATGATCAAATTGGAGTAATTAGCATGCCCATCTCCTTTTTCTCTAGTTTTTCACAAACTATACAAGTTGCTATGACCCATAGCCCACTCGTTATGCTGTATAGCACTAGGACTTCTTCCTCCTAGGTAAGTGTCTGTGTCCATTATTTATACATCCCGTATTTTTCTATACATACCCCTCCAGCATTTCCATCGCCTAGTAACCACTATTCTACTCTCTTCTACTTTGAGACTGAATTTTTCAGCTTCCACATATGAATTTCATATACATTCAGAGAATGTACAGCATCTGTTTCAACATGTCAGGCATGATTCATTTACTTACCCATTTTAAAAAATATTTTTTAAAAATTATGTGTATGTGGGGAGTTGGTATGTACACATGAATGTAGGTGTGTAAGGAGATCAGAGGCATCAGATCCCCCTGGAGCTGGAGTTACAGGTAGATGTAAGCACTGAACCATCTCTCCAGCCCTGCTCACTCATTAAAATTATTATACTTTTTATAGGCAGGTGTGGAGGCCCTTGTCTTTAATCCCAGCACTTGAGAGGCAGAGGCAGGCAGAACTCTGAGAGTTCAAGGACAGCCTGGCCTACAGAGTGAGTTCCAGGACAGCCAGAGCTATATAGAGACCCGGTCTTATTTTTTTTTTTATTACATTTTATTGTTTATGTATATCCATGCATGTGTGCACACATGTCACGGTCCTCATGCAGAGGTCAGAGGACACATTTTAGAAGTTCTCTCCTTCTTCCCTGTGAGTCCCAAGAATTGAATTTAGGTCTTCAGGCTCGTCAGCAGTATCTTTAGCCGCTGAGCCATCTCACCAGCCCCACGTGTGACCATTTTTAAATTCATGTGGTCCCAGCTCCTGCTGAAATAGTTCCACTAACACACAGGTTACTTCACAAGATCTCCTTGTTATTGATCCACTGTTCTCATTTCAGTTCCCATTGCAGATGCCCTCTCTTTATCACTTGCCATTGTTGACTGCATGCATCTTGAAATGTCCATGGTATCTGGGAGATTAGTCCCTCCTGGATTGTTTTTTATCTCCAGCTGTTGCTCACCTCCCTTTCTGCAGGTCCCCCTTTCTTCTCTTGCACACAGATTCTGCAAGAATTTATCTTTAACTTTCTTGTCCATGCATACTTTATTTATTTTTTTTTAAAGATTTTATTATTTATTTATTTATATGAGTACTTTATTTGCATGTACAACTTTATGCCAGAAGAGGGCATCAGACCCCACTGGAGATGGTTGTGAGCCACCATGTGGTTGCTGGGAGTTGAACTCAGGACCTCTGGAAGAGCAGGCAGTGCTCTTAACCACTGAGCCATCTCTCCAGCCGCCTCCACGCATACTTTCATTGAATGAGATCATCATGTGCCTAATTTTGACAGTCACTTTTGTGTGCTTTTTTGTTTATCATTTGTTTGTTTTGCTTCCCGAGACAGGGCTTCTCTGTATATAGCCCTGGCTGTTCTGAAATTCACTGTGTAGACCAGGCTGGCTTCGAACTCACAGAGATCCACCTGCCTCTGCCTCCCAAGTGCTGGGATTAAAGTCATGCGCCACCACAACCCGGCCACTGTTTTGTTTTTTGAAGGGTTGCTCAGGCTGGCCTTGCACTCACAATCTTGTTGTGTCAGCCTCTCAATTGCTGATGTCACAGCTGTGCAGAACCACACTCAGCTCTCCAGTCACTTCTGTAATGACAGTTGCAAATACATAACTTCAGAGCTGTACGTTATGATTTCTAATAGAAGACTACAATTCCTGAGATAATGTCTTCCCCGCCAAACAAGCTCAGTTGGTTTAACGTCAAGCCCACGTCTTTCCACGCTTCTGCCTTTGTTCCATCCCTTTGGGCTCCTTTTCCATCTGCTCTTTAATTGTTGCTGTTCCCAAGAGAGCTGCTCTTGACGCTCCTGTCTTCAATGGGGACTTTATCCATTCTTAGTTTCAACCATCATTGCCAAATCTACATCTCTGTATGTGTTACCAGCTGTCTTCTTACACTGTCAAACAGATGTGGGAGGTGAACAGCTGTTGATCTTGCTTGAGTAGATTTCACCCGCCTCTGGCAACTGCATTGTACTTTTGTTTTCAGGAAATGTATGTCTGTGGGAGTGTGTCAGATTCCCCTGGAGCTGGAGTTATGGACAGTTATGAGGTGCCACGTGGGTGTTGGAAATTGAACCAGGGTCCTCTGGAAGAGCAACCAGTGCTCTTAGCCACTGAGCCATTTCTCCAGCCCAAGATACCTATTCTTTACTTTCGGTCAACATGATTCATGTGAGACTGACCCCATCTGCCCCTTCAGGGGCTCTTACACAACTGAGAAATATTAGTTGTATATTGCTATGTAACAAACCAGTCTAGGCTTAATGGCTTAGGACAACACACATTTCTTCTCCTCACAGTTTTTTGGCTCAGGGGTCTGGGTGAGACTTAGCTGGGTCCTCTGATTGTGGTGTCTCATGAGGCCGTAATCAAAGTGTCTTTCATTACTGGGGTTCCATGGAGGAAGGATCTGTATGTGTGCTTACTTTCATCATTATTTCAAGATTCAATTCCTCCAGGGCTGATGGACTAAGAGCTTCTGTTTCACAGTGTTGTTAGCTTAAGTTCTTCGCAATGTGGGGCTCTCCAACACAGCGGCTTGCATCATTCAAGCCAACAAGAAAGAGGGCTGCTGGCAAGATGAAGGTCACAAGCTTTGGTAACCTAATCATGAAAGTGACAACCCCTCAACAGTGACAGCCTATTGGTCAGAAACCAGTTACTCAAGAGGAGGGAATTACACAAGAGTCTGGACACCAGGAGACTGGATCACTGGGGGCCATCCCAAAAGTCTGTCAATCACACAAGACTTAGCTAGTCAAATCATAATGATTGATTCAGGGATGAGTGTCCAATCAGAGTCAGTCATGGTTTGGGCTTGAAAGGCTTGACTTGGGAAAGGTGTGACGTTGGGAAAGCCACGTTGCTAGGCTTGGTTCGTGAGTAGAAGAAGGCAGACTTGAAACTGCTGCTGGTTATAACTCCTGTCACATGTGGGGAAACTCTGAATAAAGTGACAAAGTAGTAAGGAGAATCAGAGGCAAGTGATGGAGAGGGAATATGATAAAACCACGTCTACAGCTTAATCCCTCAAGTCTGGGGCAAGGTCTCATGTAGCCCAAAGTGACCCCAAATTTGCTATGTAGCTGAAGATGACCATGCACTTCTGATCCTCCCACATCTACCTGCCCAAGGCTGAGGTAACAAATATGTACCTCCACAGAGGCTAGAGAGCACCTGGGCTTGATTCCCAGCACCCACGTGGCGCTTCACAATCATCTGGAACTCCAGTTCCAGGGGGTCCTGTGCTGTCCTTGGATTTCTGCAAGTACCAGTCATGCATTTGATACACATACATACATGCAAGGAAAATACCCATGTGTAAAATAAAAGGAATAAATACAATATTTAAAAAAAAAAGAAAGAAAAGAAAACAAACTGAACAACTAAAAGGCGCAATCCTAAGCATCGTGTCTCCGTGGCACCTGCTTCAGTTCCTGCCCCCGGATTCCTGCCCTACTTCAGCTCCTGCCCCCAGATTCCTGCCCCACTTCAGCTCCTGCCCCCGGATTCCTGACCCACTTCAGCTCCTGCCCCCAGATTCCTGCCCTGCTTCAGTTCCTGCCCTGACTTCCCTCAGTGATAGACTGTTCCCTGGAAGCAGAACCTGAAATAAAACCTTGCCTACCTCAAGTTGCTTTTGGACATGGTGTTTTATCACAGCAATAGAAACGCTAATGAAGACAGGGAACCATTCCCTTTCTGTTCTCTCAGTTGTGACCTCCTACCTGTACATTGTATTATTTTTTTTTTCTGTTGGTATAACAAAATGCCTAAGTCTGCCAGCTTAGTTAGGGTTTTTTTTATTGCTGTGAAGACACCATGACCATAGCAACTCTTATAAAGAAAACGTTTAACTGGGGTGGCTTGCTTACAGTTTCAGAGGTTCAGTCCATTATCATCATGATGGGGAGCATGGCGGCATGCGGGCAGACGTGGTGCTGGAGCTGAGAGTCCTACATCTTGCAGGCAACAGGAAGTCGACCGACACACTGGGTGGTATCCTGAGCATAGAAAACCTCAAAGCCTGCCCCCACAGTGACACACTTCCTCCAACAAGGCCATGACTCCTAACAGTGCCACTCCCTATGGGGGCCAATTACAGTCAAACTACCACACCTGCGTCTTAGTTAAGAAAAAAGGTTACTTAGCTCCCAGTTTTGAAGATTTAAAGTCCAAGATTGAGCTGCCCTCTTGGTTCAGCCTCCGGTGAGGGACCCCTTGGGTGCATCAGAACATGGTGGACCACACCACGGTAGAAGAAATTATGAGAGGGAGTGATCGCACAGTGGGACAAAAAGCCAGAGGGATTCAGAGGCAAGCTTGCTCTCTCTGTTTATTTATTTTTCAAGACAGGGTTTCTCTGTGCAGCCCTGGCTGTCCTGGAACTCGCTCTGTAGACAAGTCTGCCGTCCTCTGCCTCCGAGTGCTGGAATTAAAGGCATGTGTCACCAAGCCTGGATAAGCTTGTTTTGTAGCAGCTAGCTCTTTCAAGCACTGATTTGATGATTCATTGCACGAGGCCAGTATGAATCTTATTTATTTGTGACAAGGTCTTGCTATGTGCCTCAAGTAGGCCTCAAATTCACACTGCTCCTGCTTCAGTCTCCCCAAGTGTTGAGATGCAGGCATGAGCCATCATGGTGGCTAGGCACGTTTTTTCCCCTAGGGTGCTATTCTCAGTCACCTCACGGCCTCTGAAACGCCAATCACTTCCACCAAGTCTGGTTTTTATTTGTCTCTTGTTTTGTTTGTTTGAAACAGGGTCTTGGGTAGCCTAAGCTGGTCTATGACTCACTAAGTAGTTAAAGCTGGCCTGATCCTCCTGATCCCCCCTCCCCAGTTTTCCCTTGAACTCTCCTGGTTGATGGAATTATAGGATAGGAATTGTACTTCTAATCATTAAGGCCTTGTTTGTTTTGTGTTTTGAGACAGGGCCTTATTATTTACCCCAGACTGGCCTTTAGCTTAGCTTTGTCTCAAACTTGCAATTCTCCTGCTTCTAGATACATACCCTAGGCACATGTTGGGATTACAGGTGTGTGCCACAACTCTGGGCTACCTTACTGAACATTCATAAGAATAAGTGGTACCACTGGGCATGGTGGCACCCAACACTTTCGAGGCAGGGGCAGGTGGATCTATAGAGCAAGTTCCAGGACAGCCAGAGCTGCACAGAGAAACCCTGTCTCAACAAAACAAAACAAAAACAAAACCATTTAAAAAAAAAAAAGGAAGAAAAAAGGAGAGAAAAACAAAAGGGGGAGGAGGAGAAAGAAGAAGAGGAAGAAGGAGGAGGAAAAGAAGAAGGAGGAGAAGGAGGAGGAGAAGGAGAAGGAGAAGGAGAAGGAGAAGAAGAAGAAGAAGAAGAAGAAGAAGAAGAAGAAGAAGAAGAAGAAGAAGAAGAAGAAGAAGAGAAGAAGAAGGGGTACCAAAGTCATGAAGTGTGGTCTGAAATAGGTTCACGAAGGACTTCTTAGTGCTGGGATAGCAGTTACTTAGAATGAAATCCTGGGCTCAGCCCCCAGAACTAGAAAAAAAAGTTAATGAGCTTGCTAGTAGTTGCAAATGAAAAGACTCAAATACTCATGAGCATGCTGCTGATTGGTAAGACAGCGCCTGTAGTGTAGGAAGGGTTTTTTGGAGGAAGACAAGAAAACATGTTGGGGGATGAAGTTTGCACTAGGTGCAGAAGGAGAAACATTTAAGTTTACAGAAAGGCTTTTCCTCCCTTTGTTTTGCTTTAAGCAAATATGTACCCAACTGCCACTTAAAAGGTGCCAGACATTGTAGAGCTAAGGACAATGATAAAAGATGTATATGCCTTCTGGGAGGTTTTCAAAATCATTTCAGCATCAGCATCAGAGCAAGTTTCTCTCATGTGGCCAATCCTAACCTCACTCTGTAAATGAGCTCCTGGGATGCTCTAGGAAACCAGCCTGCTCCCACCAAGCAGAATTTCTTGGCTAAGGGATTGGGGTTGCAGGGATGCAAGTCTGGTTGAGATGACAGAGTCTGAGACCTGACTCTAGTGCTGGAGTCTGGAGCCAGCCAAGAGACGAGTGACTGTGACCATGCAGGTGTGGGCCATTGCAAGAATCCTTGCCCCACGGGCTCTGCTGGTGTACCCTTTCTGCTCAGGCACTGACCTGGCACCCTTAAAGTTCATATTTGGTCCTTCCTTGTGGGGCCAATACAGCTTTGGGATCTTAAACTGCAATAGAAGAGAGGTGATGTAGAAGAGGGCCCTGTGGGGCTTCCAAGCACAGATGTTGAGCCGCAGATCCTTCTACTACCTCTCAAGCCTGAGCTAGTGTGTTGGGCGCAGAGTTGGGCAATGACGGGAGAAGCAGTTGGGACTCTGGTGTGACTGATGTTTCTAGTCTCCCCTGCTGGCTGACCCTGCACAAATTATTTCTTAAAAGCTTATTTTTATTTGTGAATGTGGTAAAAAATCAGTTTGAACTCACAGGATGGCTGCAATGAAATACGAGTGCATGTATGGACCAGTTGAAAGGGAGCTTGGCATGGGTGGTGGGGAGAGAGAATCCACCATGAGTTCTCTAGGTGGTGGAAGAGAAGAACAGAAGACCACGAACATGTCCACATTATGGTTTTGGAGAGGACTGAATATTGGGCTAAAATGCTTTTTGCTTTGTGGAACAGATCTGTGGTCACTCAAGGAGAAACAGAGTGTGATGGGAAAGGGAGCCATGGGGCCTGCCTGTCACTTCAGAATGATGGATGAGGCTAATTCAAGGTTTGTAATTAGTGGCGAGAAGCTTGCAGGGGCACGGATGTACCCTTCTTACTCAAGAGGCCCTCCTCAGAAGCTGGACTTGGATGTAAAGTTTACCCCTTTCCGGACCACACACAGCGTGTATGTGCATTCGGTGTGAGAGTGTGGATGAGAACATCTGCACACGTTTGTGCCTCTTCTATCCGTGTATGTGTGTGCACATAAGTAAACATGGGTGGCACATACTTACATGTGTGTAAGTGGGCATGTGTGTTAGCATGTGTGTTAAATTGCTAATCTAATCTAGTCAAAGATTAGAGTGAGAAATGAGGGGAATCATTGAAATACCAGGCATTCATCTGTGTCACTTGAAGAAGCTCAGAGGAGTCTGGTCCATGTCAGTGATACGGATGGCAGTCTGTCCATTCCACACCCCACCCCACCCCCATTCTCAAAGCAGCAGACCACTGTTGTACATGCATCTATGGTGGCTGCACCTGAGGTCCCTGTTAGAGAAAACAGCGGATCTCATATTTTTCCACAGCATTTCTTCCTAAGATTCAAAATCATACTGAGCTTTTGGGTGTGTTTGTAACCACAGCTTAGGAGAAGGAATGGCAGTGTCTTCTAGAAGATAAAACTACTTTGGGAAAAAAGGAATCTTGTATATTGAGCACAAGTTCTGGAATTAGACGCTGGAGTCTACTCCTAAGCCCACTAGCTGTCATCTGAGACACTTTGAATCAGTACATTAGATTAATGAAAGCTTCATATTTTTAATCTATAAAAAAGGAGATAATAATGCCTGGTGCTACTTGTGTATTATGTAAATTTTTAATGGTACAAATTTGAAAGACTGCAAATCTCCCACAATTATAAAAATCATCAAGGATTGCATAATTTCAAAATTGTTGGCTGAGGGGGTTGTAAACTGTGCTTACAATTATTGCTAATGACAGACCCACGTGAGCTAGCAACAGTAAATAACTGCCGTCAACACTCGTCTTACGTGGAATTGAGCTGTTGTGTAAGTACATCATAACTTCTGACAGTGACATTAATGATGATGGGATGTGACTTTAACATCCAGAGAAATCATTTAAGGCATCTCCTGCATCCTGGATTGATGTTATCTCAGTTCATTAAGTGAAGGTGTTAGGGCCAAAAACAAACAAAACAAAACAAAACAAAAAAAAACCCTCTAAAATCAATAACTTTGTAATGGAAATTAGAGATGATCATTTAAAAAAGCTATGAAAAAGTCAAAATAGGGTCAGTGAGGTGGCTTGGCTAGAGCTAAGAGAGCTTTCTGCTCTGTCAGAGGTCCAGAGTTCAGATCCCAGCACCCCCAGCAGGCATCTCACAAACAAGGCCCGTTATGGTTATGTTGGTACACACACACACACACACACACACACACACACACAATCTAAAAACAACAACAAAAAGAAGCCTGGCTGAAGTAGTCATGCAAAGAAGTTAATTTAGCAGTGCCCACTGCACAAACTACTAGCAAGTTTAGTGTTTACTCATTAAAACACAGAATGTAGTAAAAGTATTCCACCGTGGTGGAAGGTTTGTTCCATGCCTCTTCTGTCGTTATTTTGGAAATTATGCTGTCATATCACCTAAGTTTTGAATTATCCAAAGTCTTAGCAATGTACTCTTTTCATAAAATGTGGTCTCCCCTTAAGTGAAATGACGTAATCTGAATTTGGACTCTCCAGGGAACCAGAACCAGAACCAGGACAGAGGTTGTAGCTCACTGGCAGAGAACTTGCCTAGTATGTGTGAGGCCTATATATGATTCCCAGCACCAGGAGGAAGACAAGGAGGAGGAAGACAAGGAGGAGGAAGAGGAGAAGGAGAAAGAGAGAGAGAGAGAGAGAGAGAGAGAGAGAGAGAGAGAGAGAGAGAAATTAATAGGATTTGTTTGTTTGTTTGTTTGTTTGTTTTGGTCTTTTGAGACAGGGTATCCCTGTATTGCCTTGGCTAGCCTGGAACTTACTATGTAGACCAAGCTGGCCTTGAACACACAGAGATCTGAATGTTCCTGTTTCTGCTTCCTGAGTGCTGGGATTAAAGGCATGTACTACCACAACTGGTCCAGATTTTTGTTTTTGTTATTGTTCTGTTTTTGTTTTTCTGGTTGGTTGGTTGGTTGGTTGGTTAGTTTGTTGGTTGTTGTTTTTTTTTTTTTTTTTTTTTTTTTTTTTTTTTGAGACAGGGTCCAGCATATCTTGGAACTTACTATGTAGCTTATGCTATCCTTGAACTCCTGGTCTTCTTGCCTTTGCCTCCCAAGGATTAGAATTGGAGGCATATGGACCCCACTGTGCTAAGAGGGTGCTTCCTGAGGGATTGGCTCTCATGATTATGGAAGCTGAGAAGTCCCATGCAGGCCATTGATAACCTGGTGATTAATCAGGAAAACTGGTGATACAGAAGAGTCCAAGTTCAAAGGTCTCAGAACCAAGAAAGCTTGTGGTGTAATGTCAAAGGCTAAAGGTCTGAGAACTGGGAGCCGCTGGTGAAAGTCCTGGACTCTAAAAGCCAGAAAATCTATCGTTCTAATGACCAACATGTCCCAGCTCTAGATAAAAGAGTGAACAAGTTCATTTTCTTTACTTTAATTTTTTAAAATTTCTATTTTATATTTGTGTGTGGGTGTTTTTAAAGATTGTTATTACATTACATATTCATTTACTGGGCATAAGTATAGGCATGTGTGTGCCATGACGTTAGTATGGAGGTGAGAGACTAGAAGAGTTTGGTTTTCTCCTTCCACTTTGTGGGTCCAGAGGACCGAACACAGGTTCTCAGGTTTGGTAGTCGGTGCTTTCCCCCTGTGGAGCCATCTCCTTTGCCCAGTGTGTGGGTGGAATTTGGTTTGCATGTGTATATGTGCACTGTGTGCATGTGTGTATGTGCACTGTGTGCATGTCAAGTACCCACACAGGCCAAAAGGGGGCATCAGGTCCTCAGGAACTGGAGTTACAATGTCAGTCACCATGTGGGTGCTGGGAATCAAAACCAGGTCCTCTGCAGGAGCAGCCAGTGCTCTTAACCACTAAGCTGGATGTCTCCCCAGCCCCTCCCTTTACCTTTTTTTTTTTTTTTCATCTGTGCCTGCAGCCATCTGGACAGTGCCCATCTATACCAAGGGCACACCTTCCACACTGGTCCACTGTATCCACATGTTAGTCTTCTCTGAAACACCCTCACGGACACATCCAAAGATAATGGCATAAGTCAGTCAAGCTGGCTCCGTAAATGAAATAACATTGGGCTCACTTCATGTTAGGCAGTTATTGATACAACCATGGTTACCAACCATAGCTTAGGACAAGGCCCTGAACATTGATAGACACCAGGATGGTTCCAACCCGGAAGTCTGTTGGCTTCCAGAGTCTCAGCAGAACCTGCAAGTATTGTGATTGAAACAGCGGCTGAGCTGGCAAAGACTGTAAACGTTGCGCAAGGTCGTTTGTTGCTGTCTGGGATGGAATGTCAGCTTCTTTTTGTTTTGTTTTGTTTTTCGAAACAGGGTTTCTCTGTGTAGCTTTGTGCCTTTCCTGGATCTCGCTCTGTAGACCAGGCTGGCTTCGAACTCACAAAGATCTGCCTGGCTCTGCCTCCCGAGTGCTGGGGGCGTGTGCCACCACTGCCTGGCGGAATGTCAGCTTCTTGTGTTTGTGTTCTAGACAAACACTCGGTTACCAAGCCATACTTTATCCAGGAATCAAAGTTTAAATCCATATCGGGCAACTTGTGATTCTGGATCACTGCTCAGTTTGGCAACACATACAGAAATATCAGAACTAGGGGCTGGGGAGATGACTTAATGGTTAAGAGCACCAACTGCTCTTCCATAGGACCCAGGCTTGATTCTCAGCACCCACAGGGAAGTACACACCTTCTGTGATTCCAGTTCCAGGGAGTCCTGTTAATCTCAAAGATGGGAGGATAAAGACTACTGACCCAAAGCCTCAAGACCATGGCCCAAATCAAATTAAAACAAACAATTAATGAAAGCAAGCTTTTTAATTTGAGTACACAGGCTGCCTCCCCCTAAGGTGGGGTTTGAGAGGTTAGCATTGGATGTGAGTAAGACAAGTTTTTTGTAATTCAGGGGTAGGGGGTTTCCAAATGGGGGATTTGGCAGACAAAATAAGTGGGGTCACAGGAACAGAACATAAAGCATAACAAATTAGTCACAACGACCTCCTGAAACAAAGACGTGATTGCAAGGTGGTTGTAACAACAGATAGTCATAACAAGGCAGCCATAACAACTCTTTTGAAACAGATAGCATTGCAAGATGGTTATTAACCTTTTGAAACAAAGCCATGATTGCCATTCCTGGAACAGGCAGTACAGAACGATTTGTAGGTAAGGTTACAGGTGGGGCATAGCCCAATCCTTGAGAAACAGGTTTAATCATAAACAGGAATGAACTTAATTTGCCTTTACTATAAGATGGCTTTTAAGCCTAAGATGGAGACAGGCTGGTTCTTCAATCTAACACCCTCTTTTGGCCTCTGTGGGCACCAGGCATGCATGTTGTACACAGACATGCATGCATTCAGGCAAAACACCCATCCACATTTAAAAAAAAAAATCGAACTGTATGGAGAAGATTGTCATGGCCCCATGCAGGCTGTATGCAAATTCCTGAGATGCTTCATTAGGAAGAAGAGACAAGGAAGTTAAGTCTGGACCAATAAAAATTCAAGGACAATGTCCACGTGGCTATGCAAGACAAAGCTTCAAGAGCGCCACCATGTGGTTAAAATGCTAATTGTACAGGAACCATGATCACTGATCTTATTAGAATTTCACACAGGTGGAGTCGTGTAGTTGGGGACAGGAGATGGATTACAGGAACTAGGTTTTCTGACTTACAAGACTGTCCTAGAGCTGGGCTTCAAGGCGGAGACTTAGGACTATATGTCTGTCATTCTCCGTAGCCCTTCGTCTTTTTCAAGAGATAGATGTGTTGTAGGAACTGGGATTACAGATGTCGCAGAGTCAGAAAAAAGAAAAATTAAGTTAAATGCCATCATCCTGCAACTATATGCAATAAATTTGCTCCTAGAAGTATGACATAGACAAATGTTTATAAATTAATTCATTTATTTATTGCTTTTAAAAAGATTTATTTATTATGTATACAGTGTGACTACATATATGACTGCATGCCAGAAGAGGACACAAGATTGAATTATGGATAGCTGTGAGCCACCATGTGGTTGCTGGGAATTGAACTCAGGACCTCAAAAGAGCAGCCAGTGCTTTTAACCTCTGAGCCATTTCTCCAGCCCTCTTTATTGTTTTTTGATACAGGGTCTCTCTATGTAGCTTTAACTGTCCTGGAACACCCTTTGTAGACCAGGCTGGTCTTGAACTCACAGAGATGACCTGCCTCTGCTTCCTGAGGGCTGTGTTGTGTTGTTTTCCAGACAGGGTCTCCCTGTAGCCTAGGTTGGTCTAGAGTTCACTATATAGGCCTTAAACTGAATAATTCTCCTATTTTAACCTCTTCAGTACTGTTATTACAGACATGCTACCAAGCCCAGATTTATTCTTGGTTCTTTAAAAAATATCATTGTTATTCTTACTGTTATTATCATTATTGGTGTGTGTGTGTGTGTGTGTGTGTGTGTGTGTGTATGCGTGTATGTGTGTGTATGGTATGTGGTATGTGTGTATTTGTATGTGTGTGGTGTATGTATGTGTGTATGCGTGTGTGTATATATGCGTGTGTATGTGTGGTATGTGTATGTGGTATGTATGTGTGTGTATATGTGTGTGTGTATGTATGATATGTGTATGTGGTGTGTATGTGTGTGTGTATATGTATGGGTTTTGTGGGGTATGTGTGTGGGGTGTGTATATGTGTGTGGTATGTGTATATGTGTGGAGTGCTGTGTATGTGTGTGTGTGTATGGATATGTGTGTGGTGTGTGAAAGTTATGGAACAGTTTTTGAAAGTTGGTTCTCTCCTTCTATCATGGAATTGGGGGATTGAATTTAGGTCATCAGGGTTGTTCAGCAAGCACTTTGCACTGCTAAGCCATCTCCTCGGTTTTTTTAAGGAACAGCTTGCTAGGATGTAGCTGAAATTCTCCTGTGTCCTGCTTGGCCTGCAGTCAGGACAAATCTCTCTCACCCACCAGTCCTGCAGCTGCTCAGACCCAAGTAAACACACAGAGGCTTATATTAATTAAAACTGCTCGGCCATTAGCTCAGGCTTATTACTGACTAGCTCTTACATTTAAACTCAGCCCATTTCTGTTAATCTATATGTTGTCATGTGTTCCATGGCTTTACCTGTGTGTCATTACATGCTGCTCCCTGGATGGCAGGCTGGTGTCTCCTGACTCAGCCTTCCTCTTCCCAGAATTCTCTTTGTCTGCTTATCTTGCCTATACTTCCTGCCTGGCTACTGGCCAATCAGTGTTTTATTAAACCAGTGTACAAAAGCATATTCCACAGCACTAGGGAGAGTTGCTGAAGTCTCCCTACAGATAAGCACAACCATTTCAACAGATCGGAAATGTGGCCAGTGACTTGTGTGTTCTCATGTGCTCTCACATCCACACTCTTTACAAAGCAACTTTGAGGTCTTGTCTTAAGAGGCAGATTCTGTCCTCAGTCCACAAATTTGAGCTGCTCTGTTGACCAACTAAACAGTGGAATTAAGCAGCAGTGATGCTATTTTTCAACCTGGCTTCACATTCAAGAGGCCTTGTAGCCCGGTGGTGGCCACACCTTTAATCCCAGCACTTGGAAGCAGAGGCCTAGTCTACAGAGAGTGTCCTAGGACAGCCAGGGCTACACAGAGAAACCCTGGAGAGAGAGAGAGAGAGAGAGAGAGAGAGAGAGAGAGAGAGAGAGAGAGAGCGAGCGAGCTTGTATGTATATCTGTTTGTTTTCTAGAATGTCTGTGACCTCCGTATGGATAAATCCAGACGGGACTCCATGAAAGTGAGGTCATGTGCAACAGCTGACTAGGTGATTCCTCATCATCAAATTGCCCAAACTGATGCCTCCTAGGCTCAAATTGCTGAATGGTCTTATAATAAAAACCCAGAGCCAGATATTGGGGTAATTGTTGAAAGATCACAGAGACAAAGGAACAAGCCACAGCCATGTCTTACCTCTAAGATTACTCAGCCTAAAAAAGCTTTCTAGCCAAAAGCAGCTCCAGTCAAAAAGCTTTAGTTCCTGTCTCCTCACACCTTATATACCTTTCTCTGCCCAGCCATATCACTTCCTTCTTAGTGCTGGGATTAAAGGCATGTGTACTTCCCAAGCAAAGGCATGAGATCTCAAGTGCTGGGATTAAAGGTGTGTGCCACCACTGCCTGGCTCTCTCTCTTAGACTGAGTCATTCTCATGTAATCCAGGGTGGCTTTGAACTCACAGAGATCCAGATGGATCTCTGCCTCTGGAGTGCTAGGATTAAAGGTGTGTGCCACCACTACCCGGCATCTATGTTTAATCTAGTGGCTTGTTCTGTTCTCTGATCTTCATGCAAATTTTATTATGGTACACAATATATCACCACATCATCATGTACCAAAACCTGTGCAAGAGTTTATGTGAGCCCAGCAAGGTCAAACCTCCTCACACAGTCCACACTTGTACAGAAAGAGGGACATGCCAACAGGTCTTAGACAGTGAAGCATGGTATGAAGCAGGGATATCTTATCTTAGGACAAGTTGGGGGTGATTCTTGTTTGGTTCTTGGCCCTGACTAGAAGACAAGCTACAAGGAAGATGTGGCTCAACATTCTGAGGCTTTGCTTGGCTTTGCCAGGCCTGCATGAGGAGCCAGAAACTGAAGGTCAGTCTGAGGACCAGGACAGAGCCATGTAGGTGAATAACAAGGTAAAAGATAAGCAATGATTATGCCTTCTCCCACCAACGATGCTTTGATGTCAACCAGAGCATGCACAAATCAGAAAAATTACAGGAACTAAAGTCCCAGCTTTCGGGAATAACTCTGTTGGCTACTGTGATAGTTTGAATGAGAATGGGCCCTATAGGCTCTTATGTTGGATATTTAGTCCCCAGTTGATGGAACTGTTTGGGAAGGATTAGGAGGTGTGTTTGTGGCTTGTCGGAAGAGCTCTGTCACTGGGGGGTGGGCTATGAGGTTTAAAAAGCCTATACCATTCCCAGCCAGTCCTCTCTCTCTCTCTCTCTCTCTCTCTCTCTCTCTCTCTCTCTCTCTCTCTCTCTCTCTCTCTCATTATGGTCCAGTCTTTTTTTTTTTTTTAAATTTTATTTTACAATACCATTCAGTTCTACATATCAGCCACGGGTTCCCCTATTCTCCCCCTCCCACCCCTCCCCTTCCCCCCAGTCCACCCCCCATTCCCACCTCCTCCAGGGCAAATCCTCCCCCGAGGACTGAGATCAACCTGGTAGACTCAGTCCAGGCAGGTCCAGTCCCTTCCTCCCAGTCTGAGCCAAGTGTCCTGCATAAGCTCCAGGTTTCAAACAGCAACTCATGCAATGAGCACAGGACTTGGTCCCACTGCCTAGTTGCCTCCCAAACAGATCAAGCCAGTCTCACCTATTCAGAGGGCCTGATCCAGCCGGGGGCCCCTCAGCCTTTGGTTCATAGTTCATGTGTTTCCATTCATTTGGCTATTCTTTTTTTCAATAATTGAGTAAAATTATGGTCCAGTCTTAATAATCTTCTTCCCAGGGGCCCAGAAGAGAAGCTATGAACAACGCAAATTATTTTCGGGAAAAGAATCTAAGTACACCAAGCTCTTAGTCCGTCTACTTTATTCCTCTGGGATAAAATTCTATCTACACAGCTACAGTTCTGGCTTGTGCCTGGCTCCTTTCTTGCCTGATTTCTCTCTGCATTTATCTGCTGTCCCTTCTATGTTCTGTCTTAATTCTCTTATCTTAGTTCTGCCCCATCTTGGTCTTTCTCATCTCGTTCTTCCCCATCTTGTTCTTTCCCATCTGGCTCTTCCTCATCTTCCATCTTATTCGTCTAGTTCTCCATCTAGTTGCCCAGTCAAAATCCTTCCTCAGTCTCTGAGGTTTATAGTTCTATACCCATGCAATAGCAGTGCTCTAGCTAAAACAAGGTCACCAGGCTTGAATTCTTACAGGGTCATAAAGGCAGACAAGAGTTTTCCTCAGGCAGTGACCATCAGGCTTTCCTTTATAACCCCAAAGGGGAGTGGTAAAGAAGGAGGTCAACTAAGAGCTAAAATCAGTTAATATATCAGAAAGATGGAATTTGTGTGCTCAAACTACATTCCTAGAGGTGGTTAGGTAAAATGTTAGGAGTCTATAATGTTAGTATAAATACCACTAAGGCTGTATAAGAAAGGAAGGTCTGAGCTTAATTTATCTTAATTCACGAGATTGTTTGGCCTTGGATGCTTTTAGGTATTTCAGATAAAATACAGTTATGAGGTCTTGGAAGCATATATAGCATACAAGAAAATCACTGCAGGAATCTGCTAACATATATACAAAAGCTAAAATATCACCAAGACTTCTTAAGCCAGGGGTTGACCTTTGGAAAAGACCTTGACCTTTCCAAGTAGTAGTTTTTGTGACAGTAGCTGGATTCCATTACATTTTTCTGCGGCTTGCAGTGTCTCCTCCCCACCCCTCCCTCATACTTTGGATCAAATATAAGCTCTCAGCTTCAGCTCCTGAGCCATGCCTGCCGGCTGCCATGCTCCCCACCATGATGGTCATGGACTCTAACTCTCTGGAACTGGGAGCCCCGGAAGGTTGCCTTCGCCGTGGTGTTTTATCAGGACAATAGAAACGTAACTAATAGTGCTTGGTGGTGATGGCACATGACTTGAATCCAGCACTGCAGGCAGATCTCTGAGTTCGAGGACAGCCTGGTTTACAGCGTGAGTTCTGGCCACACAGAGAAACCCTACCTGGGAAAACAAAACAAAACAACCTCCCCCCCCCCCAAAAAAAAAAAACACCCATGCTAAGCTTATCCTGCCAAGAGTTACTGGAACCTTGGTGACCTCACATCCTGCATTCAGCCATGAGCCTGGCCCCCCAGCTCAGCACCATGGAGAAAGGGACACGCCCAACGGACCAAGAGCTTCAAGCCTGGGTACAGTACCGGGTTAGGTTAGGTGACATTTTACTCTGTCACCTTCTTCCCAAGAGTCTCAGCTTCTTATGGAAGATTTTCTGGGAGGGAGTGATGGAGAAGGCAGATTTTGCAGATAGCAGAAGTTCCTGGAATGTGGGGCAACAGTGGTTTGTGCATATATATCTTGGCCATCTGCTACAGGGAGACTTCCATACCCAGAACTATCTCAAGCAGCCTGGCTTAACCTCTGGGATAACCCTTTTTGAAAATTAAATCTTCACCATGTGTGGGAGATGCTCAATAGATGTCCATGGGGTGATGGTTTCATGCACAGGCACCAGGGAATACACTACCTCTAGGCTACTAAGGATGGGTCTGGAGTGTGTGTGGACAGAGCTGGGGAGGGGAGGCTGGGACCAGGCTAGAGTCTGGATCCTTCACCTCATCAGGAAGAGAAGCTGATGGGTTAAATCAAGGAATTATGGTCTGCACGCTTGAGGTTGGCTGTGCTTTAAGTAGGAGAGAAGGGAGAGAGGGAGGAGAGAATGTGAGACATATTGAGGGGTGGAAAGAAATAGAGAAGGAAAGATGAGGCAGGAACAAAGAGACGGATGAGGAGGAAGAAGGAGGAAGAGGAACACAGGAAGAGGAGAGAACTGAAGCATCAGTGAATTCATGAGTACAGCCTTAAAAAAAAAAACTGGAGGCAGAGATGAAAACATTTTGTTGTTTTTTTGTTTTAGACAGTCTTGTTATGTAGCCCAGGATATCCTCCAATTTATGTTCCTCCTGCCTTAGCCTACAGAGTGTTAGAATTACAGGTTTGAGCCACAGCACCCAGGAGAAAACCTTTTCAAAAAAGACTTTGAACAGCCTGAGTTAGCCATGCAAAGTTATTATTATTATTATTTTGTTTTTTGTTTGTTGTTGTTTTGTTTTTTGTTTTTTTCGAGACAGGATTTCTATGTGTAGTTTTGGCCTGTCCTGGATCTCGCTCTGTAGACCAGGCTGACCTCGAACTCACAGAGATCTGCTTGGCTCTGCCTCCAGAGTGCTAGGATTACAGGCATGCACCACCGCCGCCCAGCTCCCATGCAAAGTTATTGCAGTAATTAAATGTCTGCAAAACTCTTAGCAGAATGCCTATGATTATTCCCCACCTTGCTCGTTACTATTGCTATTGTCACATTTTTAATTTATTTTTGATGTTTAGTGTGTTGTTGGTTTCCCTGCATGTAGGTCTGTACACCATGTACATACCTAGTACTTGTGGAGGGGGAAGGGTATCAGGTGTCCTGGAACTGAAATTGCAAATAGTTGTGATTTGCTGTGGATGCTGGGAATTGAATCCAGGTCTTCCGGAAGGACAGCAAATGCTCTTTACCACTGAGCTATCTCTGAAGCACCTAGTGCTACATTTTTTTTTTTTTTTTTTTTTTGCACATAAATAATCAAGATAAGGATTGTGGCAGATAAATTGCATTTTTGGCCCTCAGTTAATGGCTCTCTACCCCATAACTTCATAGTGACTTTTCACTCTAAATCTAGATTTCACCATGCCAATTGCTGAGAGGAAAATGGTAAACTTGATATAGGCAGACATGAGAGAAAGAGGCTGTGTTCTTAGAACAGAGGTCATCCCGGTGGCATAAGAGACATGTAGACGAGTGCCAAAAAGTGTGACGCAAGGCCATCAAAGGCCAGCCATCCCCCAACCAACCCGCTAACTAAGGAAGATGCCCAGGGAAGTGTGGGAGCCCGTTCTGGGGTTCCTCGTGGCTTTACCCAGCAGGTCCGCATAGAGGATGATCAGGACCACGGGCCTGAGTGCAGGTGTCTGAGATGGTCTGCACTTGGCTGTGCTGGGGGGAGGAGGTCTTTTGCTCCACCCCTTGGCGTCTCTATAAAAACCCTGGGGCAGAGACAGTCGGGGCCCGTTGGAAAAGGTTCCAGGCCTTCTCGAAGCTATCCTTTATTTTCTATCTGTTTATCTCCGCAAGATTCTCCGCAATAAATCCTTCTAATATTTCCTGCTGCTCACACTCAAGAAAACTCTGGGAAGCTGTGGGGTTGGTGGGTAAACGCCCCACAGGGAAGCTGAGCTAGACAGGTCAGCAAGACCACTGGCCAATCCTGTGACTGAGGGGAAAATAATAAATGGTCGCTGTTTTTTTGTTTTGGTTTGATTTGGTTTGGTTTTTCGAGACAGGGTTTCTCTGTGTAGCTTTGCGCCCTTCCTGGAACTCGCTTTGTAGACCAGGGGGCCTCGAACTCACAAAGATCCACCTGGCTCTGCCTCCTGAGTGCTGGGATTAAAGGTGTGCGCCACCACCGCCTGGCAGGTTGCTGGTTTTAAGCCACTAAGTTTAGAGTGGCTTATTCCACAGTATTAAGTAGCTGATGCAGGAAGCATGGTAATTCTTGTTTACTGACATTGAGGCAACTAATACCCATAGGCAAGTGAGAGAAGAAATGTCTGCAAGTTTTATTTGTTGAGTCTGGTAAACCTGAACCATCAAGCGGCAAAAACGGGTTTAGAGAGCATGCCGATGCCATAGAGTTGGTGGGTGAAAACAGTTCCCTCTGCCAGATCCTAAGGCTGGAAGTGGCTAGGGAAGGCAGTGGCAAGGTAATAACTGGATGAGCTGAAGCCTGGGTGGCAGGGCTTACTCAAGCCCGACTCCTGCCTGTCTCAGGCCCTGGGGTCGTAGACCCGGCCCATGAAGACTGGGAACTTGTGTTGCTGGTCCCAGAGCAGGAAGAGGAAGGGTTGCTGCACCTCAAAGATGATTAAGTTTCGGGCCACAGAGATAGCAGAGGCTGCAGCTGCCTCCACACCTGTCTCGGTTAGCTCTAGCACCGTCTGGTGTTTCATGGCAGACACCTGAAGATCTGGGTCCTCAGTCAGGCCACACAGGTTGAGATCGTAAGTGAAGTCAAAGAATTCTAGGGCAAAGCAAGAGAAAAAAAATCAGAGATCAGCAGGAGCCCGGTGGTGGCGCACATCTTTAATCCCAGCACTTGGGAGGCAGAGGCAGGTGGATCTCTGTGAGTTCGAGGCCAGCCTGGTCTACAACCCAAGTTCCAGGACAGCCAGGGCTACACAGAGAAATCTTGTCTCGGAACAACAAACCAACCAACCAGAGATCAGCAGGGAACTCTTGGTGGGTGCAGATTCTGCTCTTAAATTTCCTGGGTTAGTCTCAAATTCCTCTTGTCTTTCCCTTCTCAGACTCTACACCATGCCTCCTGGTCTTGTAAGTGGGAACCCGTTAGGGGACCCAACCACCATTCTCTGCCCACCACCAACTCTCCCCTGAAAAAAATGACTATTACTTCCTTATCCCCAAGGACTTTGAAAAATAAATAGAGATGGACAATATGCTATAAAATGAGATCATATGAGGGTATAATGCGGGTAAGAAATGTATTCTGGTCTCTGTCCTAAATTCCTGACAAAGAACTCCTAAAACCTCAACATTTCCTTAGCAACAGATGTGCTAGTCGCACATTTTGTTTAAGTATTTGAGATTTTTTTTTTTTTGGTTGTGGTTTTTCGAGACAGGGGCTCTCTGTGTAACTGCCCTGGCAGAACTCTCTCTGTAGACCAGGCTGGCCTCAAACTCACAGAGATCCTCCTGCCTCTGCCTCCCAGGTGCTGGGATTAAATGCTGTTCCACCACTACCCAGCTAATATTTGATTTTTGATCTATGTTCCTAAAGCCCTTGCAATTCCTCAGCAGCAGGAGCACTTGGTGTATCTTTTAGTCTATTATTTGGTTTCTGATCCTGGTTTTAGAAAATCAGATTATATATTAGGTGGTCAAGTTGTCAGAACAGGAAATGAGTAACAGATCTAGCTAGGGATAAAATCAAAGGTTAGAAAATGGTGCTTCTAAAGTCTCCCCAAAACTCAGAAACCCCAGACTCCTATCTAGATGGATTTCAGCTTATCCTGTGAGGTGGCTGACTAGTGGATGTGGCCAGGAAGTGAATGTCCACAGCCCATCAGGGTCTCCTGTTCCAGTGAAGCCCAGTAGAAACATCCTAGAGAACTGGAGATCTGGACTGGTCTTCTGGTTTGACTCCAATTAGTTCAAAGGTCAGACATGCAAACTTTGGGTAAGTCACAGGGAGTTTCTGAGTTTCAGTTTTCTCAGTGACTTCATGGGCTAAAGCAACTCACACAGTTCAGGGGTAAGCTTATGTTACAGGTGAAGAAAAGCACTCTAGAAGGAGAGCAACATTTTAGTACCATCTTTCCCTTCTCCCTCATGACCTGGGAGTAACCTGAAGCGGCCAGGGCTCACCCATTTTCTCCATGATGGACAGCATGTCTTGGTTGCTCTTTACTTTGATTCGGGGCATCATCAGGTAAGTGGGCTGGTATCTAGACAGCTCCAGCTTCTTCATGATGGCCTTGAAGACAGTGGGGGTGAGTGCCTCTTCCATATCTTCAAGCCTGTGCTTCTGGCTCTGGGGCACCATGATCACAAAGCTCAGGTTATGAGAGAGCTGCAGCTGCCCCACCTAGAGAGTATGGGATACACCGTATTAGCTCTTCCAAGCCAAGCTCTTTTCTTTCCTCCTCCCACCCCCTGTGCCCCAAGACTGTCTTTTAGTGTGCACTGATTCAATAAGCACCAGCCAGACCTGACTACCATGCTGTGCCATGAAATAGGGATGCCAGTTGGTCAGACTAAAGTGCACTGGTCCTGGTGAGAACTGGAAGAATGAGCACAAGTTTTGGATCATACCCTGACTCGCTTTGTAATAACAGAGAAGGGGGGTGGGTTTTTCCCTCCCTCCCTCCCTCTCTTCCTTAAATAGGGTCTTATGCAACCCAGGATGGGTTCAAACTAACAGATGACCCTGAACAACTTCAACAACAACTCCTCCTCCTCCTCCTCCTCCTTCTTCTTCTTCCTCCCCCCTTCCTCCTTCCTCCTCCTCCTTCCCCCCTCCCCTACCCCCTGTTTCTCAAGACAGAGTTTCTCAGTATAACAGCTCTGGCTGTCCTGAAACTTGCTTCGTAGACCAGGTTAGCCTTCAACTCACAGACATCTGTCTGCCTTCTAAGTGCTGGGATTAAAGGGGTGAGCCACCACCACCTGGCTGATCCTAAACTTTTGATCCCCCTGCCTTCACCTCCTACATGCTAGGATTACAGGTACATACCACCACAGTTAGTTCTATGAGGTGCTGGGGATCAAACCCACAGCTTTGTGTATGCCTGGCAAGCATTCTACCAACTAAGCTTGAGATGTAGTTTATTTAAGCCCTGTTTCTTTTCTATTTCAAGTCATCTCTAGATTACTTCCAATGCAGAATAAAAAACTGCCATGTAAATAGTTGTGCTATACTGTATTGTTTAGGGAATAATGGCAAGAAAAAAGTTTGTGCGTGTTCAGTATAATTTTTTCTCAAATGTTTTCTGTCCATGGATGCACCATGGATATGGAAAGCTGGCTCAAAAAACCCTTCCCAAGAGACACAGAGATACACACAACCCAGTGGAAAGGTCAGGAATGCTTAGGCACTGGACTGGGAGAATTTACTAACTAGAATCTTTTGGGCTCCATATTCTTCTTTTCCTTCCTTCCTTCCTTCCTTCCTTCCTTCCTTCCTTCCTTCCTTCCTTCCTTCCTTCCTTCCTTCCCCCCCTCTCTCTTTCTTTCTTTCTTTGTTTCCTGTCTCTTTTTTTGTTGTTGAGATAGGATTTCTCTGTGTAGCTTTGGTGCCTGTCCTGGAACTTGCTCTGTAGACCAGGCTGGCCTGAAACTCACAGAGATCCACCTGCCTCTGTCTCCTGAGTGCTGGGATTTAAGGCGTGCACCACCACCACCTGGCTGTCTCCTTTTTTTTGACAGGGTCTTTCTATTATATAGCTCTGGCTATCTTGGAACTTGATATGTAGACTAGACTGGCCTTGAACTCACAGAACACTATCTGCCTCTGCCTCCAGAAAGCGAGGATTAAAGGCATGCACCAGGAAGCCTAGCTTGGGCTCCATATTCTATTTTTCCTCCCTCTGTAACCACTAGAATTATATTGTTCAATTTCTGCTAAAGAACTTAATTCAGCCTGTTGTGGTGGCACACACCTTTAATCCCAATACTTGGAAGGCAGAGGCAGATGGATCTCTGTGATCCAAGTCATCCTGGTATACAGAATGAGTTCTCATGAGGGCCAGTAGCTACACAGAGAAACTTCGTCTCCAAAAAACAAAAAAACAAAACAAAACAAAAAGAATTAAATAAATTTAATACCTGTGTTTACATATACTTAACACATATCTGCACCTACACAGCAATACTTCTATAAGTATACTTATGCATATGCATACTGTATAAAGTGTCCACACACAGAAGACATAGCAAGCTACCAGTGTACCCAGAGTGGTGGCTGCTAAGAGAAAGAGATGCACAGAATTAAAACAAGACTCACTTTTTGCCATTTGATGCAGTGGAGATGAATGAAGAAACTTTAGAATCGTGTCTAGACTCATGTCTTCCAGCCTAAAATTCCCTGCCTCCAAAACTAGAGAGAGGAGAAGGAGAAAAGAGCGTGGGGCCACCAGATGGAAGAAACAGAAATGGGGAATTTGCAAGCAGGCACTCCATACTGATAAGGCCGTTGTAGTAATGAAGTCAGGACACTCAGATATGTCTGAAGCAGGAATGGAATGAGCCAAGAACTTACCCTGGCCTTCAAAGTCTGGTCGCTGAAATGGGCCATAGGGTACTTTTTGCTACTCATCATGGGCACTTTAATCACAGAGTTTTTGTAGAGGAAAGACGCCTTCGTTGTCTTTTCGTCAAATGTTTTCTTCCACTTGGCTAAAGGAAGAAAGGGTGGCTGTAACGCGGGTAGGGACAGAAAGGTGTTAAAGGCCCTGTTAGGTAAGAGGTAGGACGGTCACATAGGAATGTGGCCATGGAACTCTGAGGTTGGTGGGATGTGGAGACAGGATGGGATGGGAGGCAGGACTGCACTAGGCACACTACCTGCCTGCTGCTTTCCTTACCACTCAAGTAGACAGCGTTCAGCAGGACAAGGCGGGTGTCGGGGGGCAGGCTGTCTAGCAGCTGGCTGATCTTGTGGTTGGTGTTCTCAGCCACCCAGGTGTTGATGAGTTCTAAGTTAGCATCACTGTCCGGGCCCAGGACTCTGGGGCTGCTTCCATACAGGCTCTGAGAGGCATTCACATAGGTGTCCCTTATGGCCAGGTCTGAGGGGCAGAACAAGAGAGGCAAGTATGAGTCCTCTGAATAATCCAACCCAAGTTCAAAGAGCAAGTCTGGGAGTGAGCACACTTCCCATGTGTTTTATTAGTTTTGCTTGTTTGTTTTTTTCTGAGACAGAGTCTCACCATGCAGCTCGGGCTAGCCTAGAACTCATGTAGACCAGACTGGCCTGGAACTGACAGAGACCTGCCTGCCTCTGTGTCCTGAGTGCAGAGATTAAAGACCATCACATCTGTCGGGGTTCCCGTGGTTCTTCTTGCTCACTCCAGTGAACACTCTAGCATTTTGCTGGAGCAGGGACCAGCCCATTCCTCTATTATGTGCAAATCTATGATATGCAAATCAGACTTAAAAAACAAATCCTGAACTAAGAGCAATGAAACTATTCCTAGGCACCCCTGCTGCTTCTGCTTGCTGGTGACAAGTGCGTGGCTAGACAACCTTCTGTGATGTTGCTTGCACTTGACTTTCCCCTCTGTTCTTTCCTTATTCTGCAGGAACAGACCCTACTTTTTAAGCCTCAGTGGAAGTTCATGACAAGACTTCCTGACTTTTGCTCTCATGGCCCAAGTCTACTGGAGAAAATGTGAGTGCTTGGAAGAATAGACTGTTTTACTGAACTAAATAGATCAAAGTATTTCCCCAGGCTTGGCCTAAGACTCAGAACCTTTGCAGAAATATGGATGTGGGTGGGCAGGATGCAGGATGCCCTAAAATACTGAATGTGGTGGAATTGACCATTAACTGAACAAAAGACACCACTGGTTGTAAGTAGATAAGTAATGTAGTATGTATTGAAACCCCTGAGTCATATATATATATATATTCATGTCAAAAAGATACATTTTAGCCAGGAGGCAGTGGCCCACGCCTTTAATCCCAGCACTTGGGAGGCAGAGCCAGGCAGATCTCTGAGAGTTTGAGGCCAGCCTGGTCTACAGAGTGAGATCTAGGAAAGGCACCAAAAACTACACAGAGAAACCCTGTCTCGAAAAACAAAAACAAAAACAAACAAACAAACAAAGATACATTTTAATGTCAGGTGTGGTGGAGCATGCCATTAACCCAAAAGCTTGGGAGGCAGAGGCATGAGATCTTTGTGAAGTCAAAGCCAGCATAGTTTACATTGTGAGATCCCATCAAGGGGGGTGGGTGGCGGAGATTGAGATATTAGGCAATCTCCTTTCCCTTTTTCTTTATTTTTCCTTCCCTGTATTTTCACAGTTTTCTACAAATATGGCTTTCATAGTTAAAAAAAAAAAAAAAAAAGACAAAGCCAAGCATGATAACACATGTCTACAATCTCAGCAAGCTAGACCAGAGGACTGCCACAAAAGTGAGGCTATGCCTTTAATCCCAGCACTCAGAGGCAGAGGCCAGCCTGGTCTACAGAGCGAGTTCCAGGACAGCCAGAGCTGTTATACAGAGAAACCCTGTCTTGAAAAGAAGAAAAAAAATTGAGGCTACAAAGAGAGGCTCTCTCAGGAAATGAGTAAACTGAGGAGGAAGGTTGAGAATGTGGCTCAGTGGTAGCGCTGATGCAGCATGCACAGAGCCCGGGGGGTCTAATCCCACGTACCTCAGAGAAGGAAGGAAAGACAGGAGGAAATGTGTTCTTATAAAAGTAAGAAGGGAAAAGTGAAAGAGAAAGTGGGCACAGGGGTCAAGCCACATGAGGTAGTGCGGAACCCCAGCACTTAGGAGGCTGGGGCTTGCAGGAGAACTGGAGTTAGAAGCCAGCCTTGGCAACATGGCAAAAACCCAAGAGAGGGACTAGATGAAATCTATGATTTTTAACCTTTGAAAGCAACAGAACTGTATTTTCTAAGTCATAAATGGGCTCTGGCGAGGCAGGCGGGAGCACTGAGCCCGGCCAGTCCACTTCCCTCTCACAGGAAGGGCGTCTCCCACCCCCACCAGCCATTCTGATGGCCCACCCCTACCAACTCCTGAGCAGCTGTGCAGAAATAGTCAGCTCTAGGGTACCAAGTTTACAAACAACTGCGTCCGATTACTTGTAAAGGTTCTTACTATGATCTACTGCTGGCTGGTATTATCTACCTAACATAAACATGTAAATGATAACAATTTCATAGAACACAAAAGTACAAAGGATGAGTCTGAAGACTCCCTGGATCCAAAACTTAGCAAAAAAATAATCTTTTGCTTATTTTATGCTTCTAACTCTAACCTTCTAACCTCTAGAGGTTTCCAGCCCTGCTGTTAACAGTTAGGTAGGACTTTCTTATTCTAAAGAACAGACAAATGCAAATGATTTGCCCAGGTCTCACAGGGAGGAGAGTCTTGCTCCTGGAGCCACTTGAAACTCCTGCTGAGGTCCCCATCTGCTCTTACTCACCCCAATACAGTCCCTCCCCCCCCTTTTGCAGGCTTTCTCTTCCAGAATCCTCTACAGCTCACTGTCTACCTTGGACACTCACCTGGGCTGTGGAAGATCTGCGATACAGAAGTGACGCCTTTGGATGAAAAGGACTTCAGAGCCTGGTGGACACAGGCAAAATCCGTGGGGTAGGAAAGGATGCTCTCTAAGTTGCTCTTAGTGCTGTCTCCAGCCCCTGCAACAGAGGACAGAGAGGGAGAGAAGAGTTCTTGGGGGAGGAATGAGAGAGCCACTATTTGGGACGAGGGTCAAGCACTGGCTGGAATGGAGGCTGTTTCCTCCCTACAGTGGGGTTTCAGAGCATCAGAACTGTATTCTGGAAGACAGTTCATGTGTCAGGAAGAAGGTGGTGGGCCGTGCTGAGTTGTCCTACTAGACTTCTCCAGGGCTTCAACTATTCTCCTTCCCTGGTTTTCCACCTTTGTTCAACTATTCTCCTTCCCTGGTTTTCTACCTTTGTAAATCCCACACATCTTTCTAACCACTGCTCCACATTAACTCTGATTTAGATGGCTTGGATTTACAAAGGGTCATCCTATAAGCAGAGGCATTTGATCACTATTGTAAAAGAGGATGGATAGTCTTCATTATTAAACACTTACTGTGCATGTCTTCTCTGCTACAACAGCTAAAATTTGTTGTGAGCATTTCTTCTAGTTCAGGTAGTCTAATGTTTCTCCTATGGTTATCTTATTAAATTATCACCAAGCCTTTTCCATAGGATACTCACTTTCCTACCATATAGAGGGGGCCCCTGGAATTTCAGAGACTGTCTTATTAATACATTCAAGGCCACAGAGCTAATAAGTAAAAGATGAATGCAGGATTTGAACGGAAATGAACGAAGGGGAACCAACTGACTAGAAAGGACCTCCCAGGAGACTTTGAGGATGTCTGAGGACAGTCTGGTTGCCATACCTGGGGAGTTGGGCGCTACCAGCATCTCATGCTAAGATGTTAGGATTTGGGATCTTGTATGTGTAGTCTCGAGGAGCCTTCCTGGAATTTTCCTTGCTGGGGTATGAGAGGTTTCATATCTCTCTCTCTCTCTCTCTCTCTCTCTCTCTCTCTCTCTCTCTCTCCTGCCTGTGGTAATTTGTCATTGCCTTTCCTAGCAGAATCATTCTCATGAAGGGAGAAGGTTTTTTTACCTCCTAGGGAGTCAAGGCACAACACTGTCTGATTCTTGGCTTTTGGAGGTAGATATCACTATCCCTACTTAACTGTTGAGAACTCACACTCAAGAGCGCCTAAGTGAACTGCCCATGGCTGCATACTTAGAAAGTGCATTACCATGATTCTATCTTAGGTCTACCACTGATGATTTCATCTCCCTTATCACCTTCCACTCTTTGAACCATGACTGGTGACTGGGACCTTATTTTATATGTTGTTAATGAGTCCATAGGGTTTTATAAGCAACAGTACCTAATTAAATCATTATTAAATAAAGCAACGTTCAAGAATGATGACCTACCACCCCACCACGTAGCCCATTTTACAGCTTCTTTCCAGAGACACAGCCTCGCAGAGATGTGTGATTGGTGATTCCTATGAAAGGGTCCCATGTATAGACAGAAGTCAGAGTCTTACCAAGAAGGACTTGGGTGAGGAGGCTGGCAATGCTGAATGGGGAAAAGGCCATGTTGGTTTCAGCCTTCTTGGTAGCTGAGAAGGCGTGGTAGAGCTTCACAGAAAAATCTGTCAAGGCCTCCGACAGTGTAGCCTCTGAGGACTCTCTGTCTAAATCAGAGCACAGAACAAGTGGCCCTGAACAGAAGGGCTCAGTAGGAGCCTGGGTAGGAGAATCTGTGGTTGTGGAAGGTTGGCTGGGAGGATCCACAGGGGACTGGCTGGAAGAATTCATAGTGGGCTGGCTGGGAGAAGCTGTGGGTAGCTGCTCAGCTGGTTGGGTGTGCTCGAGGAAGGCTTCCATAGTGTTAGCTGTATCTTTGGTGGATACAGTATCAGCTGTATCTTTGGTGGATACAGTGTCAGCTGTATCTTTGGTGGATACATTGGTTGTTGGCCAGGTAGAAGACTGTGCTGTATGCTCTGTGAGATTCAAGGGCTCATCTTTTTCAGGGAAGACTTCACTGATTGCCTCTTGAGTGACCAGTGGATCCTGGGTGCTGTGGCTGGTAGTTTCCGGACCTGAGAAAGCTCTATCCTGTGGTTCAAGAAACAGGGTTTCATTTCTTAGTGAGCCATATTTCCCTCAATCACTCCAAGCAGGAAGACTGTGAACACATTGTACCAGTTGCTTTTGGTATAGCCTGCCAGGTGAAGGGCCTGCCTTGAGCCATCCCCACAATTCCTTCAAAAATAGGGAATGCTGGGGAAATTCTCTACAGGAGACATGAGGTAATTCCAATTTGGTTGTCAGTTATCTGTGTCCAGTGACGGCCATGGGAGAAGCTGATTTCTTGTAATTATATACTTGTTTTGACTCACTTGCCCAGGTAGTATAGACATTTGCATTTGCCAGCCTTATTTTAGGACTGCAGATTTTCAAAGAGCAGATGTGGTATACCAGTGGGTATTGAAAACAATTAGTACACCAGTAAAGGAAAGGAAGAATGGGTATAAATTAGGCGCAGTGGCACGACCTGTAACTCCAGTCATCTAGGCATCTGGGAGGTGGAGAGAGGAGGATCTCTTTATGCGGCAATGTTTTCAGAAGCGGGAAGGAAAGTGTATAAAATACTGATCCCTTGCTCAATCAGACATCATGTGCTGACTCCCCAAGGTCACCCAGGATGCCAGCTTTCCAGCATTAACCCCTGCTCATCCACCGGAAGCAAGCGCCCACTCTTACATGAGTTTACTTTTTATCCCTGCCCTCCTAGGCCACTGGGACCACAGTGCTCTTCACCTTGGTGCGAGCCCAGGTCTGTCTGGATGCTAGTCTTCTTCCTTGCACCCCACTTTCTATAGACCGTGACCTGGAAGAGCCTGTCACAACAGCATGGGGGGTGGGGGTGGGGGGTGGGAGGAGTCAGGTTTCCACAACTTGGGCTTGTCCTGCCTTCTATGACCCAGCCAAGCCCGGCCGGTGACCTGGGTAGAGTATTCTCCCTTTTATATAATTGGGTTAAGGAAGCCTGGAGAAGGGTCCGGCCCAAGGCCATTCAGCTAATGTATCTTCCAATATAGAACCCGTCTCTCCTCCTATGCAACGGCTAGACCTGAACTTAAGAATCCAGGAGGAGTTTTCCTTCTTCGCCAGGGCCTGAAGGGTTAATCCTCACCCCCCCCACCCCCCACCTCACAGAGGGACCACTTACCCCAGGCAGCAGCAGCAGCAGCAGGAGGGTCAGCGGGGTCAGCCTGGAGGCCATCTGGGCAGCGACGTCAGCTGCGACCTGCGAAGCCAGTTAGCCTCAGAGCCAGCCGTGAGCCTTAGGAGCTCAGGGGGGTCCACCCCATCCCCGGGCCCGCCCCCATTCCGCTCCAGGCCTCGACCCTTCTTAGTGTGTTCCCGCCTCCTCCCTCTGGGGCCACCTTCTCCCTGGCTCCACCCTCTGTTTTGTTTTCCCCAAACCGCTTCCCTTTCCCGGCACCGGCTGGCCCTTCTCTCCCTTCACGCCTGGGTCTCAGTCCATCTGTTCAATCTCCCGGGTCCCGCTTAACTAAACAATAAGCCAGGGGCAGCAGGAGAGGAGGGCCAGGGCGAGCTGGGCAGCACAGCTTTAAGGGAGGAGGAGGAGGAGGAGGCTCAAGAGGAAGCAGGTCCATGGAAACGGGCAGAGATAACAAACAAGGGGCTGGAAAGTGGGGGCGAAGGGGGCTGGAGACCTCCCTGCCAAGCCCTCTTGACTTTGTGTTCCTCCCCAAGAGCCCCCATTACAAAACCTGGTCCCAAGTTCTTGGTCACTAGGCAGCTTCAGGGCGGACTGAGTGGACAGTCGCAGAGGGTCAGCGAGGGTGGGGTGTGGGGGGCCAGGCTCAGCTATTGGCTGGTTCAGGACACTGCCCAGTTAAAAATTAAGGATGATTGATCACTAGTGTGAGTTCCCGTAAATCAGCTGGGACAAGCTGGGTCTGGCTCCGTGGGCCAGGCTAGGAGTTGAGCCCGGAGCTCCTCCCGGATTGGGGTGGAAATGGGGTAAGATACTCCTCCTGTGCCTCATGGATCAAGATAAAAGCAGAAGAAACACAAAACGTGCCCAGCATTTTTGGATAAATGGGCAAAGTAACCCTTTAGAAATAGGCCGATAGTTAAGACACCAACCCTTAGAAGCGGTTAAATGTCTGGCCTGTCCATTGCTGTCATTTGGAGATAAGCCGCAGGATCCTCCCCATCCCTATACATAGTCAGCTGATCCAAGTCTGAGAAAGAGGGATCTGAGGCTCCTAGCTGAGCCCTAGTTTCAGTACCTAGTGCCACACAAAACAAAACAACCACAAAAACCAACAACTAAAACAGAACAACCATCCCAAACCAGCCAAACAAAATACAAATCCTGAGGCCCATGTATTTGCGATTGAGTTGTCACAAGAAGCCTGTTACGGGGGAATCCAGGTAAGTTAGAATTTTAAAGTAAGTCCCATGCAGTCTTGGAGGATGCTGGTGATAAAACGTTTTGCCATTGTTGTGTATCTAAAATTCGACTTTGACTGAGCAGTCTGTTTGATGTGCTGAATCTGACAGTCCTGTGTCCTCTGCAAAAGAAAGGCTATTCTCTCCAGTAACCAGATATAGCTGTGAAGTTCTGTGACCACCTAACTGCAGGCCTGACCTCTGCTTGGGTTTGCCTTCTTCAGGTTAGCATGAGATCTGATACTCAAAGAAACTCGGAAGACGGGGACAGGTGAGGAGAGCACTCGTATGTCTTCCAGGGGACCTTAGAGAAGACTCTGTGCTTCATTTTCTATAGCCACTTAGGAGCTCCTAAACCTTAAAGAAGCCCCATTGTATCAGAGTCGTCTTTCAAACAGTTGCAGGCAAATTCCACTTTATACCCCAACTGATGGTCTTGGGGTACACTGAGCTGTGGATTCTGGGAAATGGCTGAGCCAAACTAAAAGCCAATATGTTCATTGTGTTCTTGCCAGGTCTTTACCTTTGTCCTCTCATTTAAGTCTCAGGACACCCAGGAAGCAATTACTAATGTTAACCACATCTTAAATGAGGTACTTATTTATTCATTTTGTATTAAATGAGGCTGGGGGGGGGGCGGCAGGCTGGAGAGATGGCTCAGGAGTTAAGAGCAATTGGTGCTCTTGCAGAGGATCTGGGTTCAGCTCCCAACACCCACTGGGTAGCTCACAGTCATCTGTAACTCCAGCTCTAAGGATCTAATGCCTTCTTCTGACCTTGGCAGGCACACATGTAGCACACACATATACACACAGGCAAATGTACATCATTTGTACACATAAGTAAGGTAAATAACTGGATAAATAATTTAAGAATGAGGTTCAGCGTAAGTATTAGATCCACCCAAGCTAACAGTGTTATGGTTTGAGTCTGAAAGGTCACTCACAGATGAATCTGTGTTGAACACCTGTTCCCTCCAATAGCTGGTGGCCCTGTCTTTGAAGGTGGCAGGACTTCTAGGAGAAAGAAGCTAGTGGATGGGAGGAGGTAGCTTTTGAAGGTGACCACCTGGCCTCTGAGTCTGGCTAATCTGTCTTCGCTTCCTGGTCTGCTGTGATGTGAACAGCCTCTGCTCCATGCTTTTGCTGCTTACCGTGCCCTTCCCACTCTGATGGACCGAAACTCTCTGATATTATGAACCAGAATAAACATTTTCTCCCTGAAGTTGACTATGTCAGGCATTTTGGTCACAGAGACATGAAAGTAACTAACATAGAAAATTGGTACCAGAGTAGGGTAATTTCTGTGACCAAATCTAGCAATGTGTTAAGTAGGCCTTTGGAAGTGGTTTGGGGGGAGAATAAGGAAGAGTTGGAAGACGAAGGCTGAGGAAATGCTACACTATTGTAAGCTCTACTCAATGGGCTATTTTGGTGGAAGTTTGGAAGACTAGAAACACCAATCAATATGTAGATAGTAAAGATAGCTCATGAGGTTTCTGATAGTAATAATTCCATTGAGAAATGGAGTATGTTCTGTAGTAAGCTTTCTTGTCAGAACTGCCAGCCCCCAAATAATGACCAGAGACTTATTATTAATTATGAAAGCTTGGCCTTAGCTTAGGCTTTTTAAAAACTACTTCTTATAACTTAATTAACCTATTTCTATTGATCTACATTTTATCAAGTGTCTCAGTTGCCTTTCTTCTGTCTCGTATGTCCAACTTGTTCTGTCCTGCTGGCGTCTCAGGCCTAGATTTATCCCTCTGACTTCCTCTCTCTGCCTGGAAGTCCCCGCCTATTCTCTCCCACCTAGCTATTGGCCAGTCAGCTCTTTATTACACCAATCACAGTGACACAGCTTCACACAGTGTGAACGAATATCCCACAACAATGTCCAACGTGGCAAAGAATTTGGCTATGTTCTGTTTAAGTCCTGAAATTGTGAGTGGGACTGGACTGAAAAGTAATAGACTAATTCATTTGGTAGAACTTTCAAGACAGGTCATGGCATGGTTAGTTCTGGCAGGTTTTAGTCAGGTTTACAGTGAGAATCAGGAACAAAAAGACCAGCAGAAAGATATGAGTCCAGTGTGGCAGGGTGGTGGTGGCTCACGCCTTTAATCCCCAGCACTCGGGAGGCAGAGCTAGGTGGATCTCTGTGAGTTCGAGGTCAACCTGGTCTACAAAGCAAGTTCCAGGAAAGGTGCAAAGCTACACAGAGAAACCCTGTCTCGGGGAAAAAAAAAAAAAAAAAAAAAAGAGTCCAGTGTGGCTAGGGAAAGGCCATAGATTGTTTAAAGTTGTAGACAAATCAAGTGCAGACAAAGTGGCTATAATTGTTAAAGAGATCAGTGCCATAGAAGAGAAACTGTACTCCTCGCACTGGAACAATAGGAAAGGTGCCTGGAGGGTGAGACTCCATCCATCAAAGGCTGATCCAGAGCAAAAAAGTGGAAAAACCATTTGAAAGACTTCCTTTTCTTTTTTTAAAGTTTTATTTTTATTTTATTTTTTTATTTTATTTTATTTTTATTTTTGGTTTTTCGAGACAGGGTTTCTCTTGTGTAGCTTTGCGCCTTTCCTGGAACTCACTTGGTAGCCCAGGCTGGCCTCGAACTCACAGAGATCCACCTGGCTCTGCCTCCCAAGTGCTGGGATTAAAGGCGTGCGCAACCACCGCCCGGCTTATTTTTATTTTTGTGTTTGTGTATGTGCATGCACGCACACCAGTGTGTGTGCAGAGGACAGAGATCTCAGATTCCTGAAGCTGGAGTTACAGGTGTTGTAAGCCACCTGATGTGGGTGCTGGGAATTGAACTTGGGTCCTCTGCAAGAATGGTGAGCACTTTTAATGCTGAGCCAACTCTCCAGCCCTGAAAGATTTTCTTTTAAAAAAGATAGAGCTTAAAGGCTGTCACACTCAAACATGGTCACCTATGAAAGTGTCTTCCCAGGTTATGCTATCTAGGAACTCAGCAGAGGCCCAAGGGAGCCTTGATACTATTGGACCTGACAGTGGAACCTGATGTCATTTGCATAGATTTTGTAGGCACAGGGAATGAGAGTTTTGTGGTCATGGAAGCTTGCACCCAGATGTTTAAGGAAATCCTGGGAGGCCAGGTATATGTAGCAAGCTCAGAATCCTCCAGTGAATCCCTGAGAGGCCAGTGCATGAAACTGTAAAGGTAAATAATAAGAAACCTCAAGATGTAGATGCCATAAATGTGTGGCATCTGATGAAAAAAATTGCAGGCACCTAGTGATGCCAGCCCAAGAGAGAAGCCATTTATAGTACAAGTGAGAAGACCATAGGGGTAGGTATGCCTGTGGTAGTTTGAATGTAATGGGCTCCTAGAAGCTCATGGGTAGTGGCACTATTAGGTGTGGTCTTGTTGGAGGAAGTGTGTGGCTTTGACATCACCTATGCTCAAGCTACGCCCAGTGACAGAGTTCACTTCCTGTTGCCTGTGGATCAAGATGTAGGACTCTCAGCTCCTTCTCTAGCACCATGTCTGCCTGCACTTAGCCATGTCCCACTATGATGATAATGGACTAAACCCCTGAAACTGTAAGCCACCCAATGAAACGTTTTCCTTTAAAGAATTGCTCTGATCATGGTGTCTCTTCACAGCAGTAGAAACCCCAGCTAAGACAATGTCCAAGCCTGTAAAGTTCAGATGGTGCCACTACATGCCTGGGATTCTGGACAAGGAGCTACAGGATTTATCATTTACCCCACTGGCTTCAGTCTCACTTGGATCTAGTATTTCCTTGCCACCCTCCTGCAGATTTTAGGGACTCCTGAAGTTGTACTAAATTCATTTTGCATTCTGAAATGGCCAGGGGTGGGATGTTATGGTTTGAGTCTGAACTGTCATCCATAGACTCGTTGCTTGTTATCTAGCTGGTGGCACTATTTTGGGATGGTGCAGAACCTTTAGGAGATGGGACCTAGTGGGTAGAAGTAGGCACTAGGGCTAAGCTTTCAAAAGTTACACCCAACCCCTAATTCCAGTTCATTTTGCTGCCTGGTCTACCACAGTGTGAAGAGCCTCCACCTCATCCCCATCACCTTGGTCAGACATACCCTGTTATGTCGTGTCTGCTTGGATGTAATGAAAGTCTGTGAAATTGTGGGCCAAGATGAATAGTCTCCCTTTAGGTCATCTGTGCTAGACAGTTTGGTCACTGTTAAGTAAAAGTAACAGGCATACACTGCTACTAAGTGTCAAAGGTAAGTTTGGACCAACTCTGGCTGGGGTTGAAATCCTCGTAGTTACAAGCCTCTGCTAGGGCCAGTCTCTAGCAGCCAGCAGAATGAGACCCAGCAGTCAGCTCCAGTGTCCCAGTACTCTTTGGCTGAAGTTTCAGGGTGAACAGTAGAGAAGGAGAGAGATTTTCTCTGTTCGTAGATCTCTTTCCTTGAATATTTTGGCTACCACTATCTGTGTACCCTGGCCATTCACAAGGTTTCGGCATTGTTGGAGCAGCCTTCTTGTTTAATGAAGCTGGAGCTTCAATTGACTATGTCACCATGTTTACAGAATTTCTTCCTAGTGTGAATGATCATTTATCCAACTTGTGTAAAGTTGTGAATTTGGTTCTTCCCCACTGGGGGCAGGTATTTATGCTTTGCACACTTATCTGTGCTTTGTATGACTGAGCTTTGTCTCTGGTTTCCTACCACATACTTCCTTGTGTGGAAGCCACAGTGTTGACAGCCACAAGTAAGAGTTTGATGTGGGTTCCTGGTGTCATTGTTACCACAGATGATATCTGCACTTAATACTTTAACAGATCACTGTCACCTCACATGGGTATTTTTCTGCTTAGCTCTACAGAGACCAAGCCTTTCTGGAAATCTTCCTCTAGAGTGCTCATTCACAACCCTTCTGTTAAAACTCCTCTTCTTTTCTTCCGGGCAGTCTCCAGCTAGTACCAAGATGTTGATGGAGATGAGGAATGAAGACTGGAAATTAGGTTCAAATATTTGCTGAGACAAACTTTCCAATCCTGAAAACCCTAAAGGGCCTTGTTTGTAGCACAAAACTTTTTAGAGTAGAATAGAAACATTTGATGACCCCTACACAGACATTCTAAATTGGTTCATTAATTTATCTAAGGTTATTTTATTCTTTCAAGGTTACCAGTACAATATCATATATGTACCTTGTAAACCTTTTAAACAAGTCAAAAATTTATAAAATCGAGTCATTGCAAACATAGCCACTTTTTAACCACTCCATGTATCTCCTTCCAGGATCTCTTATTTATAAAAACATATATAGCACACATGTTGTAGAATATTATTTTAAGATGTGTTACATTTGTTTGTGCTGGGGAACATTTGTTTAATGATGCAAAGATGTGTTGCATTCCTTTCTGTTGCATTTGTTTAACTCTGTGAAGCTGTGTTACTGTGCCTGTCTAAAACACCTGATTGGTCTAATAAAGAGCTGAACAGCCAATAGTGAGGCAGGAGAAAGGATAGGCAGGGCTGGCAGGCAGAGAGAATAAATAGAAGGAGGAATCTGGGAAGGAAAGAAGAAAGAACAAGAGAACAAGGAGAGGAGGATGGTCAGCCACCCAGCCACACAGCCAGCCATGGAGTAAGAGTGAAAGTAAGATATACAGAAGTAAGAAAAGGGAAAAGCCCAGAGGCAAAAAGCATATGGGGTAATTTAAAGTTAAGAAAAACTGGCAAGAAACAAGCCAAGCTAAGGCTGGGCATTTATAAGTAAGAATAAGCCCCATGTGTGATTTATTTGGGAGCTGGGTGACAGGTACCCCCAAAGAATAATAAGAATAAAAAACAGCCAACAACACACACATAATTATTATTTGCTCCTTTCTTCCTTCCTTTTTCTTTTTTCTTTTTCCCTTCTCTCCCTTTCTCCCCATCCCTCACCATTTTTCAGAAAGGGTCTCATATAGCCTTGGACTCAAACTTGATATATAAGATGACTTGGAACTTCTGATCCTTCCTTCTGTCTCTACTTCTCAAGTGCTAGGATTTTAATAGGTTTTGTGCTTCCACACCCAGTTTATGTGGTGCTAGGGATTGAACGCAGGGCTTTATGCATGCTAAACAGACACTCTACTAATGGAATTATATCTTTAGCTCCCATAATAATTTTGTTTCTTATTTAATAAGGTATCATGAGAATTTGACAGAGTAATTATAGGTAGCTCTAGCTCATTCTTTCCAATAGTTATACAACATTCCATTGTATGGATGTATCACAGATTATTTTTTTTTTTGATCTCAGGCATAATGAAATTTGAGTTGATTTACAAACTAGCCCTAGCTTCCTGCTGATCCCAGAAGGTTTTGTCAGTTGCTTATGTTGACTCTTCTTGCCCAACAGCTTACCTGATGTCTTTGCTGCCTTCCTAGGTCTAACGTCCGTCCCAGCAGCTGGTTGTCATCTCTTAGGTCAAGAGGTCCAGGCTTGGCTTGTTCATCCAGATGTGAATTTGGTCTTTGTTGTTGTAAGGTAATCTTTTTGTACACTGTGAAGATGTGTCTTTGCTAAGGCACCTTCTGGCTAGTTTAATAAAGAGCTGAATGGCCAATCACTAGGCAGGAGAGGGTAGGTGGGACTTCCAGGAGAGAGAGGAACTGGGAGAAGAATCTGAGAGGCAGGGAATTTACCAGTGAGATATGGAGGAAGTCGGCTGTACAATACTAAGGGGAGGTAACTAGACGTGTCCCACAGTGTAGATTAATATAAACAGGCTAATTTAAGTTTTAAGAGCTAGCAGTCCAAAGAAAGTCTGACTATACTTTGTACTATTTATTTTTCTATAGTTGTGTTAGAACACAACAATCAATTCAGCTTAATAGATGTATACCCCCATGCCTGGCTCATGAACTTGTTTTTGCAACTAAGCATGTTTGTGGAATCACTTAGAAATAAGTTTTATTTTCTGATGAAACATGCGTTGCAATGGCTATCTAGAGTCTTCAAATTTCTATCATTTAAAACTATTTATGATGAAATACAGTTCAGAAGTTCATGTTAATTCATAGGAATAGACATGCAGTTTAATCAAAAACAATAATGGTGACATCCGTGAACCATCACTCTGGTTAAGAAACAGGGTATTATTGACATTCAGCAGTTCTTTCTTTTTATTTTCTTTCTTTCTTTTTTTTCCTTTTTTCTTTCCTTTCTTTCTTTCTTCTTTTTTTTTTTTGTTTGTTTTTTTTGAGACAGGGTTTCTCTGTGTAGTTTTTGTTGCCTGTCCTGGATCTCACTCTGTAGACCAGGCTGACCTCGAACTCACAGAGATCTGCCTGGCTCTACCTCCTGAGTGCTGGGATTAAAGGTGTGCACCACCACCGCCTGGCCTTGTCAGTCACAATTTCCACTGCTGTAGGACACCAACCATTCTAATGCTATTGCAAATACCTTCTTTCTTCCTTCTTTTCTTTCTTCCTTCCTCCCTTCCTTCCCTCCCTCCCTCCCTCCCTCCCTCCCCCCCTCCCTCTCTCTCTCTCTCTCTCTTTCCTTCTTTTTTTCTTTCTTTCTTTCTTTCTTTCTTTCTTTCTTTCTTTCTTTCTTTCTTTCTTTCTTTCTTTCTTTCTTTCTTTCTTTCTTTCTTTCTTCGCTCCCTCCCTCCCTTCCTTTCTTTTCCCCTCTGTGGTGATGGAGATTAAATCTAGGCCTACGTGGTAGACAAGCACTCCACCACTGAGTTACATTTCCAGCCCTTGGGTGTTTGTGACAGTCTTCAATAACCCTGGTTGGTCTTCAGACTGACTGTGTAACCAAGGTCGACCTTGAACTTCTGATTCTCTTCACTTCCCATGTGCTGGGAGTACAGGCATACACCACCCCACGTGGTTTGACCCTTGAGTGTTTTGAGACAGGATCTCCCTATGTGGCAGGCTGGCCTCAACCCCTCAAGCCTCCTGTTTCTGACTTCTGAATGCTGGAATTAGAGGAGTGCACTATGTACTTCTTTCACTGAAAATTACACTTTTGTGCATGCATGTTCATGTGTGTCCATGTGTGTGGGTGGACACATGCTTTTGTGCACATACACATCAGGGCCAAAGGACAACTTCAGATGTTGTTCCCAAGGAACCATCCTTGCCAGCCTGGAACTCCCTAGCTAAGCTGACTAGTGAGCCCTGTGGTCATCATATCTCTTCCTCCCTAGCGCTAGGATTAGAAGCATGTCCCCCCAACTGGTTTTGCTCTTTAATTGTTTTTTCACTTTTTTTAAAAAAAAGTAATTAAGAAATGTTTCTCTCTCTGTCTCTGTCTCTGTCTCTGTCTCTGTCTCTCTGTGTGTGTGTGTGTGCGCCCCGTGTATGTGCCATGTGTGTTTGGGTGCCTGCTGAGATCAGAAGAGTTCACCAGAATCTCCTGGGACTGGAGCTACAGGTAGTGATGAACTGCCCAACATAAATGCTGGGAACCCAACTTAGGTCCTGAAGACAGCTAGAGGGAGTTAATTCTCTTCTGCCAGGTGGATCTTAGGGATCAAACTCAGGTCATTAGTCTTGGCAGCAAGCTCTTTTACCCCATCGATCCACAGTTGGCCCCATGCCCATCTTTTTAAAAGTGGCTTCTGGGGACTGAAGTCAGGCCCTCTGTTTGCAAGGCAAGCACTTCACCAACTGAACCATCTCCCTCGCTCGCTCGCTCGCTCGCTCGCTCGGCTGTCTTTAAAAAATAAAATCAACGGTTACGGCGTGTGGCTGCGGTTTATTTTCATTTCTGCATACTTTGCAGTTACGTTTCTTCTCGTTAAATTGGAAGACACAGAGTCTCACTGCGTTTCTCAGGCAGTCTTCCTGCTGCGGCCTGCCTCAGAGCTGGGACCGTTGATGCAGGTGATGCATTCCATTACACCTTGTTAGTTCTCAGCTAGTTTAGTGTTCTGCAGTTTTATCTGTCTTACTGTTGGTAGATGTTTGGGTGTCTTCCGATTGCAGCCTGTTTTGTGCAATACTACTCTGGACCTAATTGCCTTCAGCCTGTTTCTTTAGGGCTTACGCACAGGAGTATCATGGCTAAGCGACGGTTATGCGGCCTCAACTTGACTAACATTTCCCAATGCATCTTTCCCAGGGTCGGCTCTCCCGGTTTACAAAAGCACTGTGATCATTCTTTTTATTTTCCTCCCCTTCCTTTTTATTTATTTGTCTCAGTCTGCCCTTGAACCCTTGATCCTCCTCCTGCCTCTACCTGCCAAGTGCTGTGATATTTGCAGTCTATCACCACATCCGGCAAAATTTGTTTGTATTTTGAGGTGTCTTTCGAGACAGCATTTCTCTGTGTAGCCCTGGATGCCAAGCTAATCTCAAACTGGAGATTTTCCTGCTCCAGCCTTTCCAGTGCTGGGCTTCCAGGCATATACCACTAGAGTGGGTGTTCATGGGGGCGCGTTTTATATGTTCACCTGGTTATGCCAGTGTTCTGCTATTGGGTCAAACATCCTGGGGAGTCTCTAAGGGACATTTTAATAATTCTATTTATATATTTATTTTGAGGCAGGGTCTCACTGGGTAGCACTAGTTGGCCTGGAACTTGCTATGTATACCAAGGTGGCCTGGAACTCACAGAGTTCCACCCGCCTCTGCCTCACAATGCTTGGATTAAAGGCGTGCACCATCATGCCTGGATTATTTATTTATTTTTTAAGATTTATTTTTATTTACCTGTGTGTGTGTGTGTGTGTGTGTCATGTGTGTGCAGGTACCCATGGAGAGTAGAAGATGATGCTGAATACCCTGGAGCTGGAGTTACAGGTAGTTGCATTTATTTATTTATTTGTGGGTCCTGTGGGTCCTGAGAACGGATTCCAGTCCTTCGGGAAACAGAAACAACTGCTGAACCACCATTCCAGCTTCTTTTTTCTTTAAATTTATTATTTATTTATTTGTTTGTACATGCATAAGTCAGAGGAAAACCTGCAAAAATTGTTTTGTTTTGTTTTTCTTCTACCAATGTGAATCACAGGGACAGAACTTGACCCACTGAACCATCCAGTTCAGGGTGGTTTTTACATGAGCTTCACATTTGAGGGAATCAAGTCGCCCTCCATGACACTCGAGGGTCTTGTCCAGTCAGCTAAGGTACTAATAGAACAAGCCCCACACCGCCACCTCTCCAGCAAAGAGGAGTTTTGCCAGGAGACTGCTTTCGGGTTAGCTTCCACAGTCACGGGAGCCAATTCCTTAAAATAAATTTCTTTTCTATATATACACATTCTGTTGGTTCTTTTTCTATGGAGAAACATGACTAATACAGGCCAAACACTAAGGCGCCATATTACATGCTGTCCTGACAGCTGGAGACGATCAGGGGTCTTCAAAAGGCTTGTGGCAAGATTCCCTTCCGGTCTGCTCCCTTGGATAAGGCCTCTAGCTGATCACCTTTCTTGTCAAGGGTATCAGGTACATTCCTGCTTATCACTGAGCACTGGATTTCAGTTCCCTGGCAGCCTGCAGGATTAGTCAAACAAGTGCCATCCCGGACTCTTGTTATTATGCTGTCTGAATGCCACCAGCCCTAGCTGTTTATTCTGTGGCTGAGAGTCCAGCCCCTGTATGGTCCACTGTGACGGGGTTATCCACATCCATGGGAATAGCTATCTGTGGCTAATCAACCACCACTCATCTTACTTATCTAATGTCTGGTAGTGCATGTTAGACCACCCTCTAAGAGGATGAGAACCTCATCCCCAGCGTGAACAGGAAATGCATAGAACAAGAGCTGCTATTTCTTGGGGCTGGAGAGTTGGCTCCACATTAAAGCATTGGCTGGGTTGAGTTCCCCACACTCACTTGCTCGTAACCACCTGTGACTCCAGTTCTAGGGGTCCAGTGCTCCCTTGGGGCCTCCATGGGCACCTGTGCTCCTGTGCACATACCCCCCCCCCCCAGACACATGTTGACGTGAAAATCACACCTCTCGTCTTAAAGGGAATAAAAAAGATCCTTATTCTGGTGCTATTTTGAGTGACAATGGCCCTGAAACACAGATTTAGAATACTCCAAATTCCATGTTCTCATGTGGAAGCAGTTTCACGAAGTTTTTATAGTTTTATAGAACAAAAAAAAAGTCATAAAACAAGACAAGTTTAAAATGCACTGGTAGGCACACCAGAGGGGCAGATACGTGTATGTGTGTGTGTGTGTGTGTGTGTGTGTGTGTGTGTTGTTGTTGTTGTTGTTGTTTCTGTTGTTTGTAGCATGAACCTTAAAAGGCCTTATTAATAAAAACAAATCTGGTGCCAGGTATTGGGGTGAACGCTGGAAGACCAGAGAGGCAGAACAAGCCACAGCCACCTCACCTCTCCAGTTCCTCAGCTGATCCTGTTTCCTCAGACTGGAAGCCTCTGTGTCCCCATCTCCAAATGGATCTCAGCTGAACTGCTGCTCTAAAGCCTAAAAGCTTAACCAGGCTCTAGTTTCTGGTCCTCATGCCTTATATACCTTTCTGCTTTCTGCCATCACTTCCTGGGATTAAAGGTGTGAGTCATCATGCCTGGATGTTTCCAATGTGGCCTTGAACTCACAGAGATCCAGATGGATCTCTGCCTCTGGAATGCTAGGATTAAAGGTGTGTGTGCCACCATTTTCTGGCCTCTATATGTAGTGGCTGTTCTGTTCTCTGAACAGTTTATTGGGGTGCACAATATTTTGGGGAACACAATATCACCACAGTTGTTTGTATGTATTTTTTTTAAGGATTTATTTATTATGTATAGAGTGTTCTGTCTGCATGTATGCCTGCAGGTCAGAAGAGGGCACCAGATCTCATTATAGATGGTTGGGAGCCACCATGTGATTTCTGGGAATTGAACTCAGGACCTCTGGGAGAGCAGCCAGTGCTCTTAACCTCTGAGCCATCTCCAACCCAGAAGGTTTTTTTTTTTTTTTTTTTTTTTTTTTAAATAGGCCTAAAATGTTATCTGATGAGATGCTTAGCTCTTGGATTTGTGGAGGCTAGTGTTTCACTAAGTTAATAGCTTCTAAGAGGTTATAGTTTATTATCACGAGGTGTTAGTTCAGATACAGAGTGGGGCAAGGACTGGCTGTTCCAAAAGGCTAAAACTAGCCCCAGAAAGCAATTAGCTTCCGAATCTACAAAATTCCAATCATCTCTGCAATTTCCTTCCAGGAGGTTTTTACTGTCTGTTCTGCACAGTCAGACACAGCTTATTCTCAAGAACTCATATTCACACACATATAAATAAAATCTTTTTAAAAAAGTTACTGTTTCTTGACTGGGTAGTGGTGGCACACGCCTTTAATCCCAGCACTCAGGAGGCAGAGCCAGGCAGATCTCTGTGAGTTCAAGGCCAGCCTGGTCTACAGAGTGAGTTCCAGGAAAGGCTCCAAAGCTACACAGAGAAACCCTGTCTCAAGAAAAAAAAAGTTACTGTTTCTTTAAATCCTCACTAACTTCTGCTAGTGCCATAATTCAAACTCTTAGCCAACCTATTGATATCTCATTGTGGTGTTCATTTTTATTTCCTTGCTAACAAATGAGTTAGGCAATCATTCATGTTTATTGTCTGTTTTGTTTGTTGGTTTTACTGCTCATTACAGTGCTTTCCTCCTGGCCATACAACTAGGCACAGCCACAGCCTGGCACAGCCATTTCTCACCCGGACCACTGAATCTTCACTGGACTTTATCTCCCCCTCTATCCTTTTATCCACATCCAACCCATAGTTAGAGTCTCTAGAATGAGTTGGTTTTCCATGAGAAACCATTCTCCTGCAATACCCCTTAAAAGGATGTCTTACCACATGAACAAGGCTGTCTAAATTCTCTTCTCTGGTCTTTGAGACTGATGTCCAAGCTGACCTCTGTCTCCCTGTCCAACTTCCTCTGCCTTACTCAACTCAGCTCATGCCACCTACACACACACACACACACACACACACACACACACACACACACACTGACTTCTGGAAGATTCTTGACTATACTTTTGCTGTTCCCTGTGCCAACGCTGCTTCTGCACTAACTTTCAGCACGCAGGTTGGAGTTTTCTTTTCTTGAGACAGCATCTCACTACATAGCCCTAGTTGGCCTTAAACTCACAGAGCCTGCTTCTGCCTCCCAGACTGGCATTAAAGGTGTGTGCTGATATGCCCAGCTGGAATTTCTTTTTGTTGGTGTTTTGTGGTGCTGGGAATGGAACTTAGAGCCTCACATGAACTAAGCGACACCCTCAGCCCCAAGGCTGGGAACTTTACTTCTTTTGAAAGATTTATTTTCAAATATGTATATGCGTGTGTCTGCATGTGGGTATGTGGACTTGAGTGCAGGGGCCCTCAGAGGCCAGATTCCCTTGGAGGTGGCGTTACAGATGGCTGTGAGCACCTGATGTGGGTGTGGGGAACTTAACTCCTGACCGTTGAAGACCGACAAGTGTTCTTAATGACTGAGTCAAGGTGGGCATGGTGGTTTGAATGACAGATGTTCTCCATAGTCTCTGGCATTAGAATACTTGGCCCCCATTGGGTACTGTTTGGGGAGGCTTAGGAGTTGTGGCCTTGCTGGAAGATGTATCGCTGGGGGTGTACGTTGAGGTTTCAAAAGCCACAAATTTCTGGTGTACTTCCTGCTTCCTGCCGCCTTGCTTTCTTGCTGTGATGGTCATGGACTCCTACCCCTCTGGAGCTGGAAGCCCAGACAGATGCTTCCTTCTATAAATTCCCTTGGTCATGGCGATTTATCACAGCAAGAGAAAAATAACTAGTACATCTGGGAACTTCACTGTTTGATTTAATTTAATTTTTCTGGGGGCAGAAATAGTTCTGTTAACAAGACTGGTTTTGTTTTGTTTCACTTTGGATTTTATTCTTTAAATAAAGTGGAGAAAATGAAGAGGAAAAAGGGGTTACTTACAGAAAATAATGTCTGCATATGCACTCAGGTGATTTGGTGACAGCGGGATTTCAGACCATGTTAGCATTTGAACAGCATCTCTCAAAGGCTTCGTTTGGCTTCCTCCGGGTCTGTCAGCGCCTGCCCCATTAGACTCTGAAGCGTGTGTCGATTTCCCCTCTGCCTCCTTGGCTCACCACAGAGCGTCCTCTGCTCACCACAGTCTACAATATAGCTGATACACGTTTTCTGAATCAATGAATACATCTTGTTTCGCTGGAAGAAAGAAGTTCTGAGAGCAAGAGCCCCTGGTGAGGAACCCCAACAATCTGCTGAGAATCTTTGATGGTGCATAATCATCGGCCGTGACAACACGTGACCAGAAGAGGGTATGGGTGAACTAATTGGAACTCCACCAGTATAGAAATTCAGGGGCTTGGAGAAATGGTTCAGCGGGAAATCCGATGGCTATACAAGCATGAAGACCCATGTTCATGTCTCCAGTACCTATGTAAAAGAGAAGGAGAGCTGTATGCTTCTGTGACTCCAGCACTGGGGATGGGGTGGTGGAGACATGGATCCCCAGGGCTCACGGCTAGCTAGCTTATCCAGAATGGCAAGCTCTGGTTTCAGTGAGACCCTATCTCAAAAAATATGGTGCAGAATGATAGATTAAGACGTTCAATGCTGGGCTGGAGAGATGGCTCAGAGGTTAAGGGCACTGGCAGCTCTTCCAGAGGACCTGAGTTCAATTCCCAGCAACCACATGGTGGCTCACAAATATCTATAATGAGATCTGGCGCCCTCTTCTGGCAGAACATTGTATACATATACATAAATAAATCTTAAAAAAAAAAAAGACGTTCAATGTCAACTTCTGACTTCCTTATGCCTATGCACAGGTGACGGCAACAGCACACACATGCACTTCTATGTGTTCAACACACAAATTTACCTAGTTAGGGGCAGCTCAGGAGTCCCCTCTGTTGACCCTTAACAATTTAACAATTACTCCTTCTGATAGATCCTGTCTTTCATCTGAATAAGTGAAAGGAAGAACACCAAGAGCTAGGGAGAATGGAGAGATTTGTTTGTTTTGGAGATGGTTTCTTGCATCCTAGGCTAGTCTCAAACTTGGCATGTAGCTGAGGATAGTATTGAACTGCTGACCCTCCTGCCTCTACCTTCTGATTGCTGAGGTTACAGATGTGCACTGCCATACTCAGTCTGTGGTAAAGGAGACTGAACCAAGGGCTTCCTGCCTGTGGGGACAGCACTCTGTCAACGGAACGTGGCCACTCTGACAGAGGGGTATTAAAAGAAGCAGACTGGCCATACACCGGTTTTACCTTCTGAGGTCTACTATGGCCAAGGGCTACTTTGAGCCAGTCATGGGAGGTCCACTGTGAGCTAGTGTCAGAATCTTGCCTGCTTCCTGGAAAGTTCAGATTCCATTTCTGGTCTGTACAACTTCCTGTCCCCCGCACCCCCCACTCCTTCCCCCACCCCACCCCCACTCTGCCTCACCCCCCCCACACACCTGACACACAATGGAAACTCTAAATATTTGTTGACCAATGGAATAGGCAAAGGTCCTTTGATATTGGCTGTCAAGGACACAGACAGGATTGTCCAATTAGGCCTTTTGGTGTTATTTCACGCTACACTCCCATCCCACAGGGTCTTACAGCGGCCGCTACAAGACGGCTGGTATTGCCTGTTGCCTCCTCTAGGGAATGGATAAGAATTAGAGGAGAGCAAGACTGCCCACATTCCAGAGGAACAGCTGCACCAGGAGCTCATGATTACCTCTGGGTAAAGTTTCATATTTTACTGCCTCCATCCCAATAAATTGCAGTCATCTTTCCTTCTGACTTCTAGCCTGGTATAGTTCTAATTTTCTTATTAAAAACATCCCTTTATTAAGTCAAACATTTAAACATTAACATGAACTATTTGCCTGTACCTGTGTGTTACAGGAAAATGATCCTTTGGCAAAAAAGAAGAAAAAAATCATAAATAGCAGCTTTCTGTTCAGCCCCTCTGTATCCAATCACTGGAATTCCGCAGTTGGGTTTGCACACTTGCTCACTTAAGGTTTGTTTAAGATACAAAGTTGGAGCTGGGCAGTGTTGGCACACGCCTTTCATGGGAGGCAGAGACAGGTGAATCTCTGAGTTCAATGCCGGCCTGGTCTACAGAGCAAGCTCCAGGGTGGCCAGGGCTACACAGAGAAACCCTGTCTCAAAAACCAACCAAACAAACAAACAAGATGCAAACTTGGGGCCAGGGAGATAGTTCATTCCATACATCACCTACCTCCCCACTTTCCCCAAGCATTAGGTTTTGCATGAGGACCTAAGTCGTGATCCCCACCACCCACATAAAAGTAAGTATCTATAACCCTTGCACTGGGTAGGGCCAAGATGGGATTTCCAGAGCTTCCTGATTAGCTGGTTTAGCCAATTAGTGACCTCTGGGTCCAATGAAAGACCCCACCTCAAAAGATAGGTACCAGTGGAATATACCCGAAGTCAACCCTTAGGCTCCATCAGCGCGTTCATCTGCATGCATGTGTGAGCACACATACAGAGCACACACTCACTCACACTGGAAATTATAGACATCCAAACCCAGCTGTATTAAAATTTTCACCTAGTCAGAAGCTTTCTTGAGACCTTTGTGGGTCTTACCTTGAGCTACAGAGCAGCCGAGACTCCGCAAAGCCCTGACCTTCCACAGCTCTTCCTCTGCCCGCATTTTCTTTTCTTTTTCTTTCTTTCTTTCTTTTTTTCGAGACAGGGTTTCTCTGTGTAGCTTTGCGCCTTTCCTGGAACTCACTTGGTAGCCCAGGCTGGCCTTGAACTCACAGAGATTCTCCTGGCTCTGCCTCCCGAGTGCTGGGATTAAAGGCGTGCGCCACCACCGCCCGGCCATGTTTTACTGCTTAGCACCGTTCCCATTTGCCATCCAGGGAGCGGGTCCAGAAAGCCGACCGGTGGATGGCTCAGGCTGTCGCACTCAACTTTGGACCGCGCCTTTCGTCTTCCCCCATTAGGTTAAAGTAGAGAAACTGGAGGGAACAAAAGTTTCAGGGGATGGGGTGAAAAGTCTTCCCACCTCTGCGTGGGTCCTCTGGTCAGGGCTCACTCAGTCTGTCTGCCTCCAAGTCAAGGAAGCTAGTTACTCTGCATTTCACATGTGGGCCTGTGGGTGTTGGGAATGGAACTCTGAGGCCTCTGAGAGAGCAGGGAGCTCAGCCCTCACTGCAGCTCCATTAATTTGCTCCTCTTCAAAGTTCCGCCCCCCTCTCCTTTTCTCTTCTTCCATAAAATGTGGCACTGTGGATTTAAAGGTACTCTGTCTTTGGTGTGTTATCTCTGAGCAGTCTGAAAAGAGTGTGCAGCTCCGGAAACAAAGGAAGTCTGGAGGCATTTCCTCACAGGGCCCCCTGGGAAGCTGACTCCCCGGGCCCCAGGCCTTGGCAAGAGCAGGCTATGGGGTAATTCGGGAACTTCCCGAATCCTGTGAAAATGGGCCACTGGGGACAGATCAGCTCTTCCCGGAATGTTCTGGGGCAGCTGAGATACCTCATCACAGAAGGGTGTCCTGAGGGGTTGAGACAGCTCAGCTCTGGACTTCTTGCCCCAGGCCCATGAGGATGCATGTCTCTGGACCCCAGTCTCTCTGGACCCCAGTCTCTCTGGACCCCAGTCTCCCCTGCTGTGCAAGGAAGGGCTTTGATTTCTGCCATAGTCTCATCTACCCCACCCATAGGGTTTGTTTACTTTCATATTGTTTAAGGGGTTCATTTTGTTTATTGGCTACACTGATACGAAAACAGAGCAGGACATTGTCTCTGTAAGTGGAAAATCAATAGCACTCACCACAAATAGAATGGCTCTGGGCCAGCCAGGCTCAGGGCCTTTAGCCCATGATACTTTTAGGGGCCTATGAATATGCTTTAATTTTAATTTCTTTTAAAATTAGAAGAAAAATTAAATATAGTAACAGTGAGTATTGTTACTCATACCCCTTGCCTGGATTGCCTTTGTGTGTGTGTGTGTGTGTGTGTGTGTGTGTGTGTGTGTGTTTGTGTTTGCTTGTGTGAAGGCCAGAGGACAACCTCATGGGTCTGTGAGTGAGGTCTCTTTGATTGTTTTTCCACTGCCCTGGAAGCTAGCTGGCCTGTGAGCTGCAGGGGAACCTCCTGCCTCCCATTTCCACCCCCTATTGGAGCACTGGGGTTATGGGTGTTCATGCTATGGTCCTCACATTTTTTTTTTTAAAGATTTATTTATTTATTATGTATTCGGCATGTATGACTGCAGGCCAGAAGAGGGCACCAGATCTCATTACAGATGGTTGTGAGCCACCATATGGTTGCTGGGAATTGAACTCAGGACCTCTGGAAGAGCAGTCAGTGCTCTTAACCTCTGAGCCATCTCTCCAGCCCCGGTCCTCACATTCCTACGGCAAGTATTTGCCCCCTAAAGTATCATGCCCATACATGGATTGTATTCTTGTTTATTCTTATTTAATAATACTTTTTTTTTTTTTGATTTTTTGAGACAGGGTTTCTCTGTGTAGCTTTGCGCCTTTCCTGGATCTCGCTCTGTAGACCAGGCTTGCCTTGAACTCACAGAGATCCGCCTGCCTCTGCCTCCTGAGTGCTGGGATTAAAGGCATGCGCCACCACGGCCTGGACTATAATAATACTTTTTTTGGGGGGTGGTTTTCGAGACAGGGTTTCTTTGTGTAGCTTTGCGCCTTTCCTGGAACTCCCTTTGGAGACCAGGCTGGCCTTGAACACACAGAGATCCGCCTGCCTCTGCCTCCCGAGTGCTGGGATTAAAGGCATGCGCCACCACCGCCCGGCCGATAATACTTTTTTTAAACTGAAGATTTTTTGTTTTTGTTTTTGTTTTTCAAGACAGGGTCTCTCTGTGTTACAGCCCTGGCTATGCTGGAACTCCCTCTGTAGACCGGGATGGTCTCGAACTCAGAAATTTGCGTGCTGGAATTAAAAGTGTGCACTACCACCACCACCCAGTCAACTTAGAGGTTTTTTTTTTTTGTTTTTTGTTTTTCTTTAATGGAGGAAGGGAAACAAGACAAAGACAGCCATGAGAATAAGAACACAGCCCTGCAGGGAAGGCTGCTGACATCAACGTAAAGAATACGAGACTGGTGGTACTGAAGTCTGCCTGCTAACTGTGCAGTGACTGTCTTTCTGCCCTCCTTGTTAAAATGGGGATTAGAAGCAGCATAGCAGCATGATGATGTGTGACTGTGATCTCAACACACAGGAGGCTGAGGCCGAAGGATCAGGAGTTTAAGGCCAGCCTTAACTAAATATCAAGTTAGAGGCCACCTTGGTTTACAGGAGACCCTGAATCAAAAAGAAACAAAGGAAGTTAGCTTGCGTGAGTCTGTGGTGGTGGTGGTGGTGGTGGTGGTGGTGGTGGTGGTGGTGGTGGTGGCAGCACACACCTTTAATCCCAGCACTTGGGAGGCAGAGACGGATCTCTGTGAGTTTGAGGCCAGCCTGGTCTACAGAGTTCCAGGAGAGCCAGGAATGTTACACAGTGAAACTCTGTCTCAAAAAAACAAAACAAAACAAAAAACCCAAAAATAACAACAACAACAAAAAAAAAAAATTAAAGACTGAAGAGCATTACTCTTTAATGATCATTTATCTTTGAGAAATCAAAGAGAAACCAAAGAACTTGAAAACACAAAAGGCTTTTTTTAAACAAAAGATTTATTTTATTTTTACTTATGTGTATGTGTATGTGAGTACAGTTGTCTGTGGAGGCCTGGATAGGTCCTTGGCTGCCCTGGAGCTGGAGTTACAGGTGGTTGTGATCTCTCCAACCCCAGAAAATGCAAAAACAAACAAACAAAAAACCAATAACTAAAATAAACCTTTATTGTAGCTAGAGTTTTCCTGCCTTGCCCACAGTTAGGACAAATCTCTGTCACCCGCCAGTCCCACAGCTGCTCAGACCCAACCAAGTAAACACAGAGGTTTATATTGCTTACAAACTGTATGGCCGTGGCAGGCTTCTTGCTAACTGTTCTTATAGCTTAAATTAATCCATTTCCATAAATCTATACCTTGCCACGTGGCTTGTGGCTTACCGGCGTCTTTACATGTTGCTAGTCCTGGCGGTGGCTGCAGTGTATAAGTAATATAAGCGTCTGAGTGATTATTTTATACGTGGATTGTGGGACTGTGGGGCTTGGTGGAACCTGGAGAGAAGCCCTCCAGCAACACTTTATTATTTAAAAAAATACTTGAAGGGTTTTCTTTTAATAATAAACATCACATACAAAAATTAACCAAACCAACCAAAAGCAGAAAATGCTTTTTAAATGTGTCCATGCATTCTGGAGCACTGGAGACGGAAGCCAGGCCTTATTCCTACTAAATAAGTTCTCTACTTATTTGCTAACTACTACCCCAGTTTTGTGTTGTTACTTAAACCCATTAAAAACGTTTGGCATTCCTTTGGGGGACCCACCTGGACTGGAAATGATGATGATGAAGTAAATAACAATAATAATGTTGATTCATTTTTTCTTTTTCCAAGACAGGGTTTCTCTATGTAGTCCTGACTGTCCTGGAACTCACTCTATAGACCAGGCTGGCCTCGTACTCACAGAGATCCGCCTGCCTCTGTCTTCAGAGTGCTGGAATTAAAGCACCACTGCCGGGTGACATGTTGATTTTTATATTGTTGTTGTCTAGGTTTGTTATAAGTATATCAGGCCCTGGGCTAAAATGCTTGTATTCATGAAAGTCATTGTGATCTGCATGTAACAAGTACTAAGAGAGCTTAGGAGAGCTAATTAGATAGTCCAGCATGTCAGAGCTTCAAACCACCTGTTCTCAGTTATTTATGTCTATTTTCTGGTTTGCTTTTTTTTTATTTCCCTCTTTTAAAAACAACTTTCCTTGAAAGTGTATATTTATGAGCTGGAGAGATGGCTTAGCAATTAAGAGCATGTATTGCTCTTGCAGGGGACCCAGGTGCCCACAACCATTCTAGGAGACCCAAGGCCCTCTACTGACCTCCTCCAGCATCACATATACATGTGGTGCCCATACATGCATTCACATAAAACACTCATGCGCACAAACTACAATGGAGCTTAAAAAATTTAAATGTTCATCTATAACCTTTAAAATATGTATTTGTGTATAGGTTTGAATGGGTAGTGATTTTATTCAAAATTTCTATTTAAATTTTATTACATGGATGATGGATGTCATAAATGAAATAAGCCAGACACAGAAAGACAAATACTACATATTGTAACATGTATATGGGTTTTCTGTTCTGTTTGTTTGAGACAAGATCTTGTACTGCAAATTCTAATTGGTCTTAATAATGAAAACCTGGAGTCAGATATCGGGGTAAATGCCGAAAGATCAGAGAGACAAAGGAGCAAGCCACAGCCTCTTCTTACCTTGCCAACTCCTCAGCCTGAAAAGCTTCTTTCTCTTCTTGCCTTATATTCCTCTCTCAGCCCAGTCACATTACTTCCTGTTTCTTCCTCCCTAGTGCTGGGATTAAAGGCATGAGATCCAAAATGCTGGGATTGAAGGTGTGTGCCACCACTGTCTGGCCTCTATGATTAACTAGTGGCTAGTTCTGCACTCTGATCTCCAGGCAAGCTCTATTTGTTAGAGCACAAACAAAATATCACCACCAGGTCTCACATAACCCAGGCTAGCTGCTAGCCAGTTCTCCAAAACAGCCCAAGCTGACATTGAACTCCTGTCTCCAGCTCCTAAGTGGTAGGGTATGTGCCACCACAGCCAGCTCTTTCCCTGTGTGAAAGCTTTAAAAGGTTCTCACGGAAGCAGAAAATAGAATAAATATTACTAGGAAATGAGGAAGGACAGCAGAGAAGGATGGAGGGAGCTAGGTAATGGGTACCAAATACGGTTAGATAAAAGGAAGGAATTCTAGTGTTCCTTTTTTATTATGTTTTATTTAGTGTATGTGCGTTCGTGAATATACTGTGGTGTTCATGTGGAGGTCAGAAAACAACCCAAAGGATTCAGTTCTCTCTTTTCTCCTTCTGCCATGTGGCTTCCCGAAGTCAGGCTTGGCAGCCACCGACTTTACTTCTGAGACATCTCTCCAACCCCGAGCTCGCTCTTTCTGTTTTTCTTTCTTTCTTTCTTTCTTTCTTTCTTTCTTTCTTTCTTTCTTTCTTTCTTTCTTTCTTTCTTTCTTTCTTTCTTTCTTTCTTTCTTTCTTTCTTTCTTTCTTTCTTTCTCTTTTGTAGTTTTGGTTCCTGTCCTGGATCTCTCTCTGTAGACCAGGCTGGCCTCAAACTCACAGAGATCCTCCTGGCTCTGCCTCCCCTGCCCAAGGAATGTGCCATTGCTGTCCTGCCTTTTTTTTTTTTTTTTTTAACATATTTTAAAAGACTTTTTTCTTTTATATGTGTGTTTGTTTTGCCTGCATAGTGCACTGTATGTATGCCTGGTGCCTGCAGAGATTAGAAGAGGATGTCTGATCTCCTGGAAGTGTGGATGGTTTGTGAGCCGCCATGTGGGTACTAGACACTGGACCCAGGTTGCTGTGAGAGCAACAAATGCCCTTAATGGCTGAACCATCTCCTCAGGCTCCCAGCAGCCCTGGGTTCTTATGTTCTATAGCACAGTGGGGCAAGTTTCACTAACAACGATTCACTATAGATTTCCTAAGGAACTAGAAGAGCTCATAGATCCTGAACACAAAGAAGTGAGAATGCTTGCCACGCAGATACTAATTGCTGTGATTTCATCATTGCACATCCCATACATGGGTTACCACACTGTCTCTGTCAGTGTGTACAATTATTGTGTTCCAATGAAAATAAATGAGCTATTTATTTATTTTTTTGTGTTCGTGTCCGTGTCCGTGTCCGTGTCCGTGTCCGTGTGTGTGTGTGTGTGTGTGTGTGTGTGTGTGTAAGCTCTCACATGCTGATTCTGGACCCTTCTCAGAATGCCTGAAATCACATCAGGATGCAGGCTGTAAAGGGAAGAAGGAGGGTCGACCGGACAACCATGCTCCCCCTGCCGACCCTTCCAGGTTCCCCACACCCTGTATGTTCCTGCCAATGCTGTTCCTTCCCTCTTTTTGGAACTTCTTCCTTCTATGCTCTTCCTCCAGCTAACTGTTCAGTCTCCCTCACTTAGATTCTGTCATCCAGGAAGCCTCTGCCCCCCTCCACAAGGAGATCAAGTGAGTCTCCTACCCTCGGAGGACCGAGTGATTCTTTATGTTATTGTCATTAAAAATTCACCAAGCGGGCATGGTGATGCAGGTCTTTAATCCCAGCACTAGGGAGGCAGAGGCCGGCAGATCTCTGAGTTCTAGGCCAGCCAGGACTACATAATGAGACCCTATTTCAAAAAACTACAAACACACAAAAATTCAGAGGCTGAATTCTCCGTGTTTCAACTGCCTGAGCGCTTCTCCGAGGACAGTCACCACACTTTTTCAGCTTGGTGTGTTCTCAGGATAGTGCCTGGCACTCGGTATCAAGTGCTTGTTAACTAAGACTAACTAGAAATGGATTCAAATGCCCTGCTCCCTCATCCCCTACCTATATTTAGGGATTGCTGATGGTGTCCTGTCCATTGCCGTCATTTAGGCAGTGTCTGGTTTAAGTTATTGAAATGAATAAACAGAATCGTTCTGCAAATGAAGCAAGGCAGACATTTGGATCCCGGAGAGAGGGGAAAAAATGTGGCATACTGGGTCAAAATTTGGAGTTCGAAATAGACTAATTTCTAGGCTGGAAAGGGTGAGGTGGGGAAGGTAGACTTCTCAGTAGCTTCATCACAGCAGCAGAATTTCTCCCAGATGCTGTTCAATATTTGGGGTTGGGGTGCTGCTATTCTACCGTGGTCTCAACTTGGACTCGGGCAAGGAGTCTCTGCCCTTGCGCAGTGGGGTGGAGACTCTTGGCTGTCATGAGAACACACACCAGGTCCATAGTTTGTAACCGGCTGGTAGTAGACTATCATAGGCTCCTGAAATCTATCTTGAGGCTTCTCTTACCCATCGGTTTCCCAAATCGCCATACAGCAGGCATTTTCTACGTGTTCTGCTGAGTAAAGGACTTAAAGTCGACAGAGCTCCCAAAACTAAAAGCAAATGGGTCCAACAGCATCCTCATGTGGTGCTCAGCATCAAGCAACCTAAAAGAAGCATCTTTCACTGTGTCTTAGTCCAACTGCTAGACTGCATCTAGGATTTCTCAAAGTCCTTGGAGGGCATATAGTTCACACTGTCCCCCCACTCGCTTTTAGGATTGGGCACTGGGCCCACAAAGGCAAAATGACTTGGCTCGGGGTTCTGAGAATCTTTCTAGAGGTAGGGGTTAGGCCGGCTAACACATTGCGGGGGTCGCAGAGAGCCCTACAGCAGAGTTAGGTTTGCACAGCGAGTATATCGTCTGTACTTTGGGCGAGTGTATTCTCGGCGTGGAGGGGATGATGAAGTCTAGGGATGGACCCCATTCCGGCTCCTGAGCGACGCGCTCCCCGAGGGACTCAGGAACCAAGCGGAGCACTGAGCTCCGCGGACTTAGTCTCTGATCTGCAAAGAGCTGAGTTCCGGGGGCACTCGATGAGGGCTCCCTCCAGGTATCCACCGGTGGGGTGGGGAGCAGGTCTTTGCAGCTGGAGTCCGCGTGGGTGGAGCGGGGCGTGGGTGGGGCTCCGGAGCTGTGGTTCAGAAAGCCGGGACCTGAGGAAGTCTGCAGGTGCCCCACGCTCCAACCCGAGATGACAGCCAGCAAGCGAGTCGCGAAGGTAAGTGCGTGTAAGACGACCCCTTTCTAGTGCTCTCCCCCCATGCTCTATTCCCTCCGTTTCCCCCTGCTGACCTCTGAGCTTTTGTTTATTAGGGGTACCAGAGTGGGCTGAAACCCAGGCATCCTCACCCTCTCCCAGTGAAGGAGTGGGAGGAGGCGGTCGGTGTGTGTGTGTGTGTGTGTGTGTGTGTGTGTGTGTGTGTGTAGGGCTGGAGTTTGTGGGCCGGGATATGTGTGTTTGTGGGTGTGGGTGTGTGGGTGTGTGGGTGTGTGGGTGTGTGTTTGTGTGTAGGGCTGGAGTTTGTGGGCCGGGATGGGGGACACACAAGACAGAGTAGTCACCACGTTTCCAGTTGTACTGGTGTGTGTGTGTGGTGGTGGTGTGTGTGTTGGGGCGGGGGGGGGGCGGGGGTGAGAATGAACTAGCGTCCCCAAACTGGTTTCAGTTTCAATTCTGCTGGACATTTATTTGTGGGGCGTATCTCAGGCACGGGAAGGGTTCTGTTGCGCCACCTACTGGATGGACCCATAATTTGATACCTTTCTTAACCGAGGCCTTAGAAGCTAGAGATGCTGATGGGCAGGGGGGCGGGAATGGGCAGTCCCTGGAATGAAGAGTATACAGAAGAGTCCCTGGATGAGAAGTACCAATTTATGCCCTGAGTAGGTTTGCATGCAGTCTGCTACAGATGCTAAATGCCTATTTCGTACTAGCCCAGTGCCAGGCGGCAGGGGGCAGAAAAGGAACAAAAATCTTATCCCCTTTGAGCGCTCATTTCTATCTGGGACACTGAATGCTATCTGGAAGAATGGAAAGGGGTCGGTTTCTTTAGGAATGTCTAGAGGGCTGAATGGAGCCACGATTGGAGATTGTAGGGGTGGTGGTGGGCTGGGGCTGGTACCCCAGCCTTTGAAGTTTACCCCAAAGGCCCCTCCAGTCTGCACAATTTAGGGAAAGGCTGCTTCAGGAGAGAGAAGGGTGGCTGCTGTCCTCGGCTCCATAAGGGAAAATTCTTTAAGATGGAGAAGGCCAGAGCAGGCCCATCCCAGAACTAAAATTTGGAGACTGGTGCAAAATAGGGCAGAGGGTCCTCGCTACCTCTTGCTAAGAGATGGACAGGCTTGTATTGCTCCAGAATCCTGAGTGCCAGGCAGTTTATTTTATCTAATTTGTATAGCAACTCTGTGAGATAATTGTGTCTTCCCATTTCGCAGAGGAGGAAATTGAGATATCAGAGAGAGTAACCTGGCTGACAGTGCTGTTCAGATATTCAGCAGGAGTGACGAGGCTGGAATTTGACTCTAGACTGACGAGACAATCACAACAGGGCTATTAAGGGCCTTTGTGTCTTCAGTTTCAGTTCCTCCAAGTCAGGTGACTTACTAGCAGACTTTGGGAGGAGCTGTGTGTCCTAGCTTAGATTTCAGCAATTATGGGAAAGTCATGGCAGAATTCACGAAAGCACATAAAATTCAAGTATTCCCAGTGGTAAGAGAGAAAATTCCCCTTGTTTTTTAGATAGTGTTTTATGCATTCCGGGTTGGCCTCAAACTTGATATATAGCTGACAATGATCTTTAATTTTCTTTTTAAAATTATTACTTTTATTTTATGTGCATGGGTGTTCTGCCTGCATGTATATCTGTGAACCACCTGTATGCCGGGTGCTCACAGAGGCAAAAGAGAATATCGGATCCCCTGTAACTGGTTGTTACAGAGATGGTTGTTAGCCAACATGTGGGTGCTGGGAATTGAACCCAGGTCCTCCGGGTTAGAGCAACAGGTGCACCTAGCTGCTGAACTACCTCACCAGTCCAACCTCTAATTTCTTGATTCTTCTGCCTCCATCTCTTAAGTCCTGGGATCAGAGATGTGTCCCACTTAATCAAGCTCTATGCAGTTTTGGGAATTGAACCCAGGGCTTCATGCATGCCAAGCAAACACCCTACCAACTGAGCTGCATCTCTAGCCCTGAACATGCTCGTTCAAGATCTGTGTTCTACTTAAACCTTTGTTCTTGCCAAGAGGATGGTTGTAGTTAGGTGGAATAGGCAAATGAGTGGTCATGGCTCTAAGTGGAAGAGGCAGGAAGCAATTTGTTGGTGTGGCTAGACATGGAAGAGAGGCTGAGAGATAGAAGAAAATGTGGGAAGTTCATGTATTTGGGAGAGGAAGTACAGATAGTTTACTGCAGTGAAGGACCCCACACCCAACCCCTTGGGTTAGGGAAACTTTCTCTCTGCGTGTGTTTACACAAGCACTTCTCAACGTTGTCTCTGTTGGCACTTGGGACCAGATACTTCTTTGTAGGATGTTTCATCAGTATCTCTGGACTTGACCTGCTGAACTGTAGTAGCACTCACCCCATTTGTGATAGTGGAAAATGTGTCTAGATATTGACAAATGTACCCTGGTGGGTACACACATCCCTGGATGAGAAACATAGTTTGTATCTAGTCGTTGTCCCAGAGGACTGAGCTGCTTGTTGTGTGAATGTTTTTCAATGTCGCCCCCTTCTAAAAACGAGGAGCTCTGGAGTCCCAGGGGTGAGGTCCCTTGGTCAGATGCACTATGGTATACGGGAGACTTTGGACATGTGGGATGTGGTTCAGGTAGGGTACCACCTAGTATGTTCAAGGCACTTAGTTTCACCCTCAGTACTGCAATAACCAAACCCAACCCACAACCTTAGGGCTGTTCTGCAGTGATGAACCTGGTTAGCTCAACTTGCCCAAATGTACTTAGCCGTGAAGCCCTTTTCCTGTGATAACATTAGTATTCCATGGGGTACCTGCATACACTTGTCCTGCCTGGGCCCTCAGCCTTGATGTTCTGCTTTTCTGGCGGGTTCCCATCTACTCTTCAAGGCCCATCTCACAGCGTGCGACCTCTGGGAGGCATTCCTGCTCCCCTTCTTCCCTCCTCCCTGATTATGTGTCCATTCGCACTATTCACATCCTCAAATTTGAGTTTCCTCCATTGCTCCAAAGACATTCTTGAGGGCTGCACCCCGTCTTAGTCAGGGGTCAGCAGAGGATGCTCAGTAAGCTGCTCTTGGGAGAATGAAGGGGTGCCCAAGTGATCGGGCCACATTTCTAAGAAGCCCGGTTACTCCTTATCCCTGGTTCCCATGTGTGGTGCGTAGAGTTCCTCACTGGGGGCAGACCTTTACCCTAAGGGCGGTGTGGCGTGGTGGAGGGGCGGGTGGGTGATGTCCTTGCCGTTGTTTCTACCCGTGCACATTCTGCTGGAAACTCAGCAGGTATTAGTGAAGACACCAAGAGGAAATTGGACCCAGTGGCTTTCCAGAAAGAGGGCAAGAAGACAGAGTTAAGTACCTTGCTTTCAGAAAGAAAGGCTCCTAGGAGAACTTACTCCCAAATTCTCAATATTTGAGAGAAGCGATCAGCTTATTCTTATGCTGGGGCCTGCAGACCTAGAGTGAGGATAAAATCAGGTGATTCATTTATCACCCAGTACTGTGTCCCACACCAGCTAAGTGCTCCCTAAGTGAGGGCTCCTGTAGTCGGACTTTCCTTTGAGCCACCAGTTCAAAAATAAAGGCATGGAGACTTACTATTAGTTATAAAAGGTTGGCTTTAGTTTAGGCTTTTTCCCAACTCTCTCTCTCTCTCCCTCTCCCCCCTCTCTCTCTTTGTTTTTTTCAGACAAGATTTCTCTGTGTAACAGCCCTGGCTGTCCTAGAACTCACTCTGTAGACCAGGCTAGCCTCCAACTCACAGAGATCTGCCTGACTCTGTCTCCCGGGTGCTGGGGTTAAAGGCGTGCACCACCACCGCCTGGCTCCATAACTTAAATTAACCTGTTTTTATTAATCTGTGTTCAGTTACCTTTCCTCTATATCGTATGTCTGACTTTTTCAGTGTCTCGTTGGCATCTCTTAACGCCTAAATCTGTTGGGAAGTCCCGCCTATTCTCTCCCGCCTCGCTATTGGCCAGTCAGCTCTTTATTACACCAATCACAGTGACACAGCTTCACACAGTGTGAACAAATATTTCACAAAAGGCTCTGACCTTTTGCTTTCTGTTCTTACGATATGCTGTTTGGGCTTGCTGCAGGGCTGTGGGTACAGTGCTGAGGTTATGAACACTTGGCCCACTGTCCCCGTGTGACCTCTACAGGAGCTGGAGGATCTTTTGGAGAAGCTTCCACCATACTGCGGGACCTGTCTAGCGATGATGCCAACGTGCTTATATGGCACATGCTTCTGCTGCCTGTGAGTATCCATGGGAGCTCTTGGGGTAGGGGTGACTTATGCTAGATGGGAGAGTCAGGCCTCGGTGAGAACTTCCTTTGACCTGGGATCTCTTCCTGGAGGTTGTGGTGTATGTTAAAAGGTCTGTCTCTAGACCAATTGCTTCTAAGTCCAGTCAGACTAATGAACACACCAACAGAAACTTTGGACTTAAGAGGACACCTCTCCTTCAAACTGGTAGCTAACAAGCCCACCAAAGAAGGAAGGTTCGGCAGACAAACAGTACCAAAATCAGGGGAGGCCCAGTTGGTGAACTTGAGGACCTGAGTTCGGCCCTCAGCGCCCATGTAAACAGTCAAGAGTGATGGCAGGAGCTTGTAATCCTAGAGCTGAGGAGGCAGAGACAGGTCTCTGGAACTCACTGACCAGGCAGCCTAGCTTACTTGGTGATTTTCAGGCCAGTGGGAAGCCCTGTCTCCCAAAACAAGGTAGTTTAACACATACACACATTTTGAGATACGATCTCCCTATGTAACTTGGTCTGGAGCTTGCTGTGTAGACCAAGGTGGTCTTGAACTCAGAGCACTGCCTCCTAAGTGCTGGAGCTAAAAACATGTGCTACCGGGCTTAGTTAATATCGTTTCTGACAAAATGAGACCTCCTTGTTTTTTTTGATATAGGGTCATGATTCAACTTGAGAAATAACACTTAGAAGAAAAAAGAAAACAAACAAACAAAAACAAAAGACACAGCCCTTTGCTAAGCAAAGCTCTTGGAGAAAACTGATGGTCTAATTATTTAGAATCTGTAATTACCATGCAATGGTCTCTCCTTCCCTTTCCACTAATCTGTAGTACAGAAAAATGGAGGAAGGCTTGAGCTAGGCCAACATCTGAGCCCTGTCAAGGTCCTTCAGCCCCTTGGTTGAAGCTGTCCAGATGCTGGGCCACAAGGGTTGGGGAAAAGATACTAAGTGGATCCTGATTATGTCTTCCCGGAGACCAGTTTTGGGATGATGACAGCGAGGAGGAGGGGCAGGTCAGGAGGAGGAGGGCAGTCATAGGAAAAATTAGGAAAGGCCATGTTTGAGAGAGACGGTGAAGTCACAGGATCTCTATGGGTGAGTCCTCAGGCAGATGTGCCAACACCTTTCTAGCCAATCAGGAGGCTGGAGGACATTTGTTAGACTCTAGGGAGCTGTGATGAAGAAAGTAGCTGGCCTGCAGGGAAGGAGAAGCAAAGAGCCTTTGAGGGTAAGCAGACCTCTAGCCCCAGAAAGACTTAGTCTCAATTTACATGGTCATCCAGGCAGCCCACCTGTCCCTTCAGTGACAGCGGGTCACAGCTGCGCTGGCCTTGTAAAGCTGTGTAGAGAATCGCAACAGACGGATGACTGTCTGAAGAACTCGGCATGAGGTTACACTGAGAAGCCTCACCCACCTTAAGGAAGGACATCATCCTGTTACAGATGAGGATATGGAAAGCCAGACAGTGAGGAATGTGCCCACCATTACACAGAATAAGGGGGCAGGGCAGGGGCTCGTCTGGCTCCAGAATTCAATTTCACATCCCGCCCCCTCCAATTCTGTCCCTTCTCCTCCATGTTTACCTTTGTGAACTTATGGAAGCAAGAGGTCAGTTTAAAATGCTGTACACTCCCCCCCACCCCCGGACTTTAGCCTGGGACTTTCTAAGTAGGGTAGGCAGGCTAAGCAGCCGGTCCCCAGGGATCCACCTGCTTATACTTCCCAGCACCAGGATTGCAAGCGTGTGACACCATGTCCTGCTTCCCCCCCCATACAGGGATTTGGGGGACCCAAGTCAGGTCCTTATGTTTGCAATGCAAACACTTTCCTGACTGAGCTATTCCCTCAGTCCCTTCCTTTTCTGTTTTTCCTTCCTTCATTGGAGACAGGTCCTCACTCTGTAGCTCAGGCTGGCAGTCCTCCTGCCTTGGACTTTCCTGTTTTTCTCCTTTTTGTTTTGCTTGCGGTGCTAAGATTTGAACCCAAGGCACGCGAGCAAAGCATGTACTTTGCCACTGAGCTACATTTCCAGCTCCAGAGTCTTCCATCCTAACCAGTGCATGGGCGGTTTCAATCAAAAATTTTATTTAACCCAGACTTTGGAAAGCAGTAACAGTCTTTCCACCAACATGGGGTGCAGTGTGAACTCCTTCATCTGGTCCACCTTCTTTACGGATGAGAGAGCGAGTCCTAGAGAAGCTCAGAGTCACACAGTAGCATGAGGCAGAGCAGGAGAAGGCCTCGGGCCTCAGCTGTCTGCATCCATTGTTAAGACCTTGGAGCTCAGCAAGAAGAAGTCTGCAGACAGGATGCAAAGACACCCAGTTCTGCCCTGAGGGTCCTGCGCCACTCACTCTTGTCTCTGCCTCACAGACCCAGGCTTTTCTGTTTATCAAGACCATGAGCTGGATATTTTCTTTATCTGCCCAGGGGTTGCTCCCTGTCTCGTTTCAACACAGCCTAGCCCAGTTTCCATTCTGTGTGTGTTAGAGACAGGTACTCAGTCAGAACCTTGACTCTGGGCTACAGACAGGGCTCAGTTACAGTGGACGAGGAGCCTAGCACGTGTGCGGCCTCGGTGTCCATTCCAGCACTCAGAACAGAACACAGCAATACAACACTTGACTCTGCCCAACCACTGGTGTAGTTCTAGCTCTCTTAGCCCTGTGTTTTCAAAAATGGAACTTCTGGAAGGATTTGGAGCTTTGGCACCAGCGTGAAGGACCCTGAGCTCTGTGCTGGGACCATTCTGCTCTGTGCTGGGATCATTCTGGTCTCCGCTCCCCTCCCCTTTCCTCTTCTTCTTTACCGGGTCTCGTGTGTCCACGGCTAGCCTCAAACTCCCTATGTAGCCGAGAATGACCTTGAACGTCTTATCTACCACCCACGCACTGGGATGGCAGGTGTGCACCGTCACACCCTGTGTTACGTGGTGCCAGGAACTGGTCCCAGGGCTTTGTCCATGCTGGGTAAATGCTCTGCCAACTGAGCCACATCTCCAGCCCCTGGAACTTCTTCAGGAACACAGAGCGGTGGTCGTATGTGGGTCGTAGAGTCAAATGCTGAGTTTCCATTTTAGCACAGTCACTGTGACCTGGACATCGCATGTACACACTGAACTACAGTTTCCTTACGTTGAGAGACATGACTTTCATACTTACCAATGATAGCTGGTGCACATATGTGTGCTGCCATACCCTGTTCTAGGCCTTTGACTAACTTATTCCATCCTCAGCTAAGCCCTACGAAGACATCTGCTGTTAGGGAAACCCAGAGAGGTCCAGTCACTCATCTAAGAGACATTGCTCGTGGGTGAAAGAGACAAAACTGACCCTGTAGCGTCAGGGTCTTCACGTTGCCTGCTCTCCACTCTACAGGCTAATGTGGGGGGCATTCCTAGTCACACACAGGTGGCCCAGGGTAGGTGCCCAGGAGACTCTTCAGCTCACTTGATCTGAATTCTTCTTGTACTAGCTCTTGGCCATTGCCAAACCCTTCTTTACCCCAGTCCCTGGGTTTGTTGTATTTTGTTTTGTGACAGAGTTTTGCTGTGTAGTCCAGGGTGACTTGAACTCACTCTGTAGCCCAGGCAACAGTCCTGCTTCACCTTCCAAACATTCTGATTATAGGCATGGAGCTTTATGTCTAGTTGTTTTTTTAAGGTTTATTTTGTTTGTGTATATGTATCATTGTAAAGTAATAACGTTTACCATGTTTAAAGAGTTCGTAAGTACATTATATAGTCATCATTCCCCTCCATTTTTAGAGCGTTTCAATCTGTATTTCAAACTAGGCCTATATTTGATAAGCTCTGTCCATTCCTCCAGCACCTGATAAGCACTTTTCTGTTTTATATTTCTAGGATTTGACCATTCTAGGTATTGACATGAGTGCCATCAATACAGTAGCTGTCAGGTTTTTTTTGTTTATTTTTTATTTTATTTATTTATTTTTGTTTGGCTTATTTCACTTATCGTAATGTCTTTCAAGGTTCATTCAAGTTGTAGTGTGTATTATTAGGCTGTCATTCCCTTTTAAGGATAAACAATGTGTCTTTGTCCATATGTGTCTTGTTTTTTTCATTTGTCTTCTTCAGCTGAGTAGGAAAAACGTAACCGTGAAATTTGCAGGCAAATGGATGGACTTGGAAAGTATAATATTAAGTGGGGTCACTCAAACTCAAAAAACAATTAGGATGTTCTTTCTCATATGCAGATTCTAGTCTAGAGTGTATACATGCAAACAGTGGTAAGGGTGGGCACAGCGTGCCATTTAGAAAGGAGACCAAGAAAGCGTAACATCAGGTGATGAGGACAGACAGAATGCTGCAGACAGAAGGACACACAAGTGAAAGAGAGTAAAAAACAGATTGTTTTTTCAGTTTCAACTCTGTCGTGCTTTTTCTTTTTTGTGTGTTATTTGTATGAACAAATTCATAAAAATACAATCGAAAGTGAAAGTGTAAATCCCTAAGTGTTTGATATCACTCACTGGGAGGCCTGCTCTTTTCTGAAGGGAAACAGGAGCAGCTGGATCTGGGGGAGAGGGAAGATGTGGGGGGCAGGGGGGGGAGGACCACCAAGACTGGAAGGAGTGGAGAGAGGAGAGGCTTCCACTAGAATGTATTGTGTGAGAGAAGAATAAATTAAAACACAAAAACATAAGGGAAGTTGTGTGGCTTCAGAAAGGCTGCTGTGTGTAGAAATTCATTGAAGTGTAGAGTTTAGGACTGGGCAAGCGTTTGTGTGGCTACATTAACTTAACTCTGTGATGTTTTAATTTATGACTTCATTATAGTAAAATGATTTTATTAAAAAGTTCCTCCAGGCTAAGGTGGTGCACACCTTTAATCTCAGCACTCTAGAGGCAGAGGCAGGCGGATCTCTGTGAGTTCGAGGCCAGCCTGGTCTACAGAGTGAGTTCCAGGACAGCCAGGGCTACACAGAGACACCCCGTCTTTGAAAAACAACAAAAGAAGTTCTTTGGGGAGCACTGGAGAGATGGCTCAGTAGTTGAGAGCCCTGGTTGCTCTCGCAGGGGACCCAAGTTCCGGGGAGTTAACACCTCTGACTTCCATGAGCATGTGGTACACTTACATGCATGCAGGCATTCATACACACAAAATAAATACATCTTAAAAAATTCTTCGAGGGATATGTCCAAAGTGGGAATTGATGGATCATATTTTAAGTTTTGGCGACCTCCTTTCTGGTTTCCATAGCATCTGCACCACTTTTAATTAGTAAATTTGTTCTCTGACAGTTTCATACATCTATTATACACACACCGGTTGCTCTCACGCCGCCTTCCCTCTTCCCTACACAGCTCTTGCTCACATGTCTGCTTGTTTTGTGTTGTGACTCATTGAGCTTAACCGGGGCTGTCTGTGTGATTTTCTGGGCTTCTGTCCCATTTTTCAGTTGAGGAAACTGAGGTTCAGGGATGGGAGGTGTTTCACTCATGACAACAGAATAAAACCCAGGGTCTATCCGTCCTCTAATTTCTAAGGCAGTTGCCACATGCTCCTCTCTTCCTGGGAGTAGAACAGAGAACACCTGGGACCCTGGGATGAGGAAGGGAGGGAACCAGATCAAAGCCCTTGGAGGAAAGCCATCTTGCAGGGAGTTGTACCATCAGAACAGAGCTCAGTCTCTTCTCTTTGACCAGGACCAACCTCCCTATCACCTCAAGGCCTTTCATCTGCAAATTGACTTCCCCAGAGAGTATCCACTTAAGCCTCCCACTTTGAAATTCATCACCAAGATCTACCACCCCAACATCAGAGAGGATGGGTTGGTGTGCCTGCCCCTCATCAGCACTGAGAACTGGAAGCCTTACACCAAGACCTGCCAAGGTAGGACTGGCCTTGCCCAGAAGAGGGGCAGATGTAGATGGGGCTATTGGATGGGGGATGTTTGGGGCTTAATTTGTGTTAAAGGCTTAAAAGAGAAGAGCTAGGGAATAGGGTGTAACTCAGTTGAGTGCTTGTCTTATAAAGTCTTTGGGTCAGTCTTCTACACCATATAAACTGGGTATGATGATCCACACTTGGGATGCCAGTACTTGAGAAGTTGAAGCAGGAGGGTCAGAAGTCCAAGGTCATCTTCAAGAGCAAGACGATTCAGCTGGCAAATGGGCTTGCTGAGTGGTGTTTTAGTTAGGGTTATCAACTGCTGTAAAGAGACTCCATGACCACAGCAACTTTTATAAAGGAAAACATTAATTTGGGTGGCTTGCAATTCAAAATTTAGTTCACTATTATCATGGCAGGATATGGCAGCATGCAGGCAGATGTGGTGCTGGAGAAGGAGCTGAGAGTCCTACATCTTGACTCTAAGACAACAGGAAGGGAACTGAACTAGACATAGCTTGAGCACAGGAGAACTCAAAGCCCACCCCCACAATGACACACTTCTTCCAACAAGGCCACACCTACTTCAGGAAGGCCACACCTACTAATAGTGGCACTCTCTGAGTTTATGGGGGCCAATTACATTCATATTACCACACTGAGCAAGTCTAAACCTGGGTTTGATCCACATATCCCACAGTGGAAGGAACGAACCTACAGCTCACAAAAGTTGTCCTGTGACCTCTACATGAGTTCTGTGGCATGCTTGTGTCAGTATGCACACATATCACACACACACAAACAAATTAATTTTAAAAGTTAATCCTTAATAACATAGCAAGTTTGAGGTCTGCCTGGCCCAAATTAGACCCTGTGTCAAAAATAAATAAATAGGCACTGGAGAGATGACTCTGAAATTAAGAGCACTTGCTGCTTTCGCAGAGGACCTGGGTTCAGTTCCAGCACTCAGGGGATCTGTAATTCCAGTTCCAGGTGATCCAGCGCCCTCTTTTGGCCTTCAAGGGTGCTGCATGCACATGGTGCACATATGTACGTACAGGCAACATGCTCGCATATAGAAATTTTAAAGTATATAAATAAAAAATTTTAAACATTTATATATTTAATATGTACGGATTTTTCTGTCTATGTGTATGTCTGTGCACCATATACATGTCTGGTGCCTGTGAAGGCCAGAAGAGGGAGTTGGAACTCTGGGACTGGAGTTACAGACAATTGTGAGGTACCATGTGAATGCTGGGAATCAAACAGTTCCTCTAGAGCAGCAGCCAGCATTGTTAATTGCTGAGTCATCTACCCAGCCCAATAAATACACTTATTTATTTATGTATATATATATATGTTTTGTCTGCATATATATTATATATTATGTATATATATGTTTTGTCTGCATATATATTATATATTATGTATATATATATATATGTTTTGTCTGCATATATCTACACCAGAAGAAGGCATCAGATCCCATGGGACTATAGTTAAAGATCATTATGAACCACCATGTGGGTGTTGGAAATTAAACTCAGGACTTTTGGAAGAGCAGCCAGTGCTCTTAACTGCTGAGCCATCTCTCCAGCCCAAATACATTTTAAAAAATGAATAAATCAGAGGTGATAAAAATGTGAGTCTAAGGTGAACCTGTTGAATGAAGAGATGCTTCCCTAGATACTGGATGGTTGGTATACTCTTTCAGGTGTGACTGAGAAACTTTGTCGTGTGTGTGTGTGTGTGTGTGTGTGTGTGTGTGTGTGTGAGAGAGAGAGAGAGAGAGAGAGAGAGAGAGAGAGAGAGAGAGAGAGAGAGAGAGAGAGAGAGAGAGAGCTTGCCTGCAGAGGGAAGGGCTTGGGGTAAGAGGACCATCATCTCTTCCTATGAGATGGAGTCACCGTTAGCCTTATTGAATAAATGGAGACACTGAAGCTTATGAAGGGTGAAGCTGTTGAATAAGGCCCTACAGGTGCTGAGGGGCAGAGCTTGGCTGGATCTAGCGGGTGTAGGGTGGTGGTTACTTTTATGGTAGCTTGACACAAGCTAGAAGCATTTGGGAAAAGGAGCTCTCAAATGAGAAGATGTCTCCATAAGATTGGCCTATAGGTAAGTCTGTCCAGCATTCTCTTGATTAAAGATTGATGTGAGAAGGCCCAGCCCACTGTGGGTGATGCCACCCCTGGGCAGCTCATTCTGAGTTGTATAAGAAAGCAGGCTGAGGGCTGGAGAGATGGCTCAGAGGTTAAGAGCAGTGACTGCTCTTCCAGAGGTCCTGAGTTCAATTCCCAGCACCCACATGGTGACTCACAACCATCTGTAATGAGACTGGTGCCCTCTTGTACATAATAAATAAATAAATCTTAAAAAAAAAAAGAAAAAAGAAAGAAAGCAGGCTGAGCAAGCTGTGAGGAGCAAGCCAGTAAACAGTGTTCTTTTATGGCCTCTGCTTTGGTTCCTATTCTGACTTCCCTCAATGACAGACTGAGACCTGAGAGTTGTAAGCTGAAATAAGCCCTTTCCTCCCCAAGGTGCTCTTGGTCATGGTCTTTCATCACAGCCACAGAAACCCTAAGACAATGATATTGTAAAAGAAAGTTGTCATCTGCAAAATGCATGCTTGAGAACTGTGTTATCAAGCTACCCCCCCAAGGGCAAAAATAAATATCATGTTTTAAGTAAACTCATAATTTTGTGTTGATCCCCAAGTTGGACACACCTGACTCTAGAGCATTAACAGGACTTTCTGTAGTGCTGGAAATGCTGGCTGTGTCTCCAGTGACTAATACCATAGTCCCCTGTGGTTAAAGAAACTGGAACTGAATTCTTAATTGTATCGAACTTCCATGAATTTAAACTTAAATAACACGTAAGCAGTAGTGACCATGTTGGACAGTAAAGCTCTGAAGTCAGTGGACTCAACCTGGGCGCCAACCTGTGTCTGGCCTGCTCAGGACTCTTAACGTAGGAGAACAAGGACCCCCAGGGCGGGGGACACAAGGAGTGGGCCTTGGACGAGCCCTAGGGGCCTGTGATGCTGTCTTCACCAGAGCAGTAAATGAGGGCAGAGACATTTGTGCACCTGCCTAGGAGGGTTAGAATGCCACCTCCCCAGGTTCCCGAAAGCAGTTGAGAAGATTGAAAGCCACTGGGGTGGGAACTGTTCTCAGTCTTTAGTTTAGAACCCCTTTACCCCAAATAAAAGTTTCTTTGAAATCCCAATCTAACAGAAAACCAGGGTGTCTGAGAAATGGTTCATCATTTAAGAATGATTGCTGCTCTTGCCGAGAACAGTTCAGTTCCCAGCACCCACATCAGGCCCCTCACAACTCCCTGTAACTCTAGCTCCAGGGGATCCAGCTCCCCCTTCTGTCTCCACGATCATCTGTACAAATATGGACACACACACACACACTAAAATCTTAAAAACAAAGCAGAAAGAGCCAGGCGGTGGTGGCGCACACCTTTAATCCCAGCACTCGGGAGGCAGAGGCAGGTGGATCTCTGTGAGTTTGAGGCCAGCCTGGTCTCCAAAGTGAGTTCCAGGAAAGGCGCAAAGCTACACAGAGAAACCCTGTCTCGGGGGGGGGGGGCACGACGGGACTTGGGCTGGAGAGACGGCTCAGAGGTTAAGAGCACTGACTGCTCTTCCAGAGGTCCTGAGTTCAATTCCCAGCAACCACATGGTGGCTCACATCTGTAATGAGATCTGGCACCCTCTTCTGGCCTGCAGACAAACATGCTGTACACATAATAAAAAGACCCTGTATAAAACGAAGGAAGAATGAGAGGGACGTCTGCTTTGGCTGTGGAGCCATCCCAAGTGGTGGGACCCTCTTGGAGTCCCCTGAGGAATGACTGTGGGTCTTCGGGAGAATCTGGGGATGAATAGCCCTGACCTGCTCCCATGGTTCTCCTTGGCCACGATGCCCTTCTCTGTCCTCTCTCTCTAGTCTTGGAGGCCCTCAACATGCTGGTGAATAGACCAAATCCAGAGGAGCCTGTGCGGTTGGAACTCGCTGACCTCCTGACTCAGAACCCGGAGATGTTCAGGCAGAAGGCAGAGGAATTCACCCTTCAATTTGGAGTGGACCGACCCTCTTAATGCTGGTTCTGAGGCCTCTCTGCCTGGATCTTCTGCTGAGTGGATGGATATCAGAGACTGGCACCATCCTGTGCTCAAGTTTTCCTTTGTAGCTGCTGATTGCCAATAAATGTGCCTACTGTGTGTGTGTATGGGGGAGGGTCTGTGTGATGTGTGCTCCTTTCCCGAGTCATATGGCTCTAGATGTGCTGTTCCCACGTCCTTGGCCGCTCCCAAAGCCAGCGGAAGTTAGGTTTGCCCAGTTTCAGGCCTGCTTTCCAGTTCTCCGTCTTAGGCTACCTTCCAGGCCAACAGGCAGAAAACTGAATGCCTCAGGGCCCAGGCACCCAGGGGTAAGGAAGGCAGGACTGTGGCTGGAAGGCTGGGCACACAGAAGGAGCCAAATTCCCTGCTGAGTGGTTGAGATCAGCCACACTTGTCATAGGCGAGCCCAGATTTAAGTGTTGAACGTTTTGTTTTCTGCTGGTGAGTCTCACAATGAAGGGTCTAAACTCCATCCCAGAAACTGGACTTCATGTTTCTAGATGGTTTGCTTGGCTACGTTTCTGGGGACTAGGCCTCAAGATGGGATTTGTGTACCTCCAACCTCTAGTCCAGGGGTCTCCACAAAATGCCCTTGCTTATCTGCCATTAACTTCACAGATGAATTCCAGAGTTCAGCTACGTTTTCCATGAGAGGATAGCTTTTTTGCTTTTTTTTTTTTTTTTAAAGTTTTTGTTACATTTTTATTTATTTTGTGTGTTTGTGTAGGGGCTGGTGAGCACACCATGGCCTGGGAGTGCAGGTAAAAGATCAATTTCTGGGAGACAGTTTTCTCTTTCCACTATGTAGGTCTTGAGAATTCAACTAAGGCCACCCACCTGGCTTGGTGGCCTGTGCCTTCTGCCTTCTGAGTCTCATGGATTAAGTGTTTCATCAGAAAGAGGGCTGGCTGGGGACTAACAGAGCGTGGATATTCGCCACACATGATAAGGAATGCTGGCCCTGAGTAGAACATCCTCAAGGAGCCTTCCAAAGGTCTACAGGAGGGGCACCAGTGTTTTCCAGACCAGGGAACAGCTCATCAGTGAATTGGGCATATGCAGCTGTCAATCAGCAGAGACCACATTTCTTCCTATAGCCTTGGCAGCATATCTGATTACCCTTCCCTGTTTGGTGCTAGGAAATGAACCCACAGCGTCATGTATGCCAGGCCAGTCCTCCATTATCAACTGAGCTTCGATACAGCGGAACAACACAAGGTAAAAGTTCAGCCAGAGTAGGAGGGATTAATTTTATTTGAAACCATTGAGTTAGAATGTGGTCCAACTCAAGAGCGCCACCCACTGGCCGGTTGCATCAGCCCAGTTTGGAGAGATTTCTAGAGATCGTCTACTTCCTGTCTAGAAGTTCCCCCACTGTGGGAAGTGGAGAGAGAGGGAGGAGGAGGAGGGAGAGGGAAAAGAGAGGAGAGGGAGGAGAGAGAGGGAGAGGAGAGAGAGCAAATTGCCACCCATAGCTCCAAATGCGGGTTCCTTTTTATTTTCGGCCACCGCCTATGGCACACATGTGGCTGGTTGGGGTGCGGGGAGCATCAAGGTATGAGAGGAATTTTACAACAGTTCCTTTAATGCCATTGAGACCGGTACCACCTGTTTCACGCCTGGAGGCCCAGTCTACCGTTGTCAGCTGGGCCCCCCCCCCCGCCGCCGCCCCCCCACTCCCCGGAGCGCACGGCTTTGCCATTCACTTCTTTTTCGTCTTCACCAGCCCCTTCTGCACAAGGCTGCGGTATAGCTCCTGGATGTAGGTGTAGACGCACTTGGAGTCGGGCACGGCCAGCCGCACCATGTCATCCACGTCCAGCAGCTGGGCACAGTCGGCTAGTTTCCTGAGGGTGGAATGGGGAGCAGAGGGTCAAAGGGGAAGAGGGAGCCGAGGAGATGGGTCCAGGCAAGCGAAGGCCACCAGGTCAGCCATCCTAGGGTGGGTTGAGTGTGGTAACTGAGGCCCCTGCAGGGGCAAGATGGACCTGGGTCTCCATATCCTCACGTGGGAACCTCTGTGTTCTAGCCTGGATTAGCTTCCTTCTTGCGCATAAGGACAGCGGTGCTCTGGATTAGGGACAGCAAATACTTCAGAGGACAGACCATGAATCCGACCTAGAGTGCTGGCTTGCCACAGCCCGAACAGCTCCATTCAATTAGAGCACCTATTTGTTAAACACCTACTAGGTGCCAGGCAGTCTTCTCTTGGTCAGCAGGGAATAGCCAAAACTCTGCTCTCTGCGGTGCCAAAGTAATCCAACACATGAGGCAGAAGGGGTATCAGACTGGTGAGAGGTGCTGGGGAGAAAAAGGTAGCAGAAAAGGACCACTCTGTGCTAGAGGGGACTTCTGGGAATTTGTAGTAGGGTGCTGGACAGCAGGCAGAGAAAGAACATCTGCAGAGGTCCTTGGCAGGACGGCTTGGTGTGTTCCCAGACTGCAGGGAACCCAGCAAGTCCTCCTCTTCTAACGTCCCAGCTGCATTTTGAGGTTACTTGATATCCCTGGCTCTGCTGAGGCTGATAAGCTGGCCTAATCGCTGCTGGGGCCTCCCTGCCCGGTGCCAGGTGTCTTATCGGGTGATCCCGGGAGATGGGCTCGGTTACTCCTCTTTATCTCTGACGAGCAGAGGAGGAACTGAGCTCACAGGGTTTGGTGCTCTGCCCCAGGTGAGAGTGTAACAGCCGGGACTCAACCCGAAGCCTGCCCATGTCTCTTGCACCTTGGCTCTCAGCAATCTGGGCGGCCACAGTCAGCCAACGATGGATGCTGGCAGTGGGAGCAAGAAGGCCCAGCGGAAATTCTCTCTTGGGGCTGCCACAGCTGGGCTGATGTGTAAGCCACTGGCCTGGAAGCTGGGGGAGGGGCCCAGACTGAAGGGTTTTGAAGAATAGGACAAGCATGCTCTCTGCATCCAGGGCTTCAACCTCAGCCCCATGGGTGTGGGCCGCTGCTGTTCCCCCAACGCTGGAAAGGCCAAACCCTTTGTGCCAATGAAGCCTGGAACAGAGCAGGGCTCCTCCAACAGTGTAAGTGGTGAAGCCCCACTGGGGCTCTGGACTGCTCATTTCTTCTATTCATGCCAGGCCTTTGAGAACTAGAGGAGAGTTCTGGATCAGGAGCTCAGGGCAATAGCTGTGGCAGTGGCCCCCTTCCACCTGTCACTTCTGAGAGGCCTCAGAGTTAGGAAAAAGGAGTAGGGATTCAAACCCTGGCACCTCAAGTATGATTCTCCACTTTCCTTTCTTCCTTCCTTCCTTCCTTCCTTCCTTCCTTCCTTCCTTCCTTCCTTCCTTCCTTCCTTCCTCTCTTCTTTCCTCCCTCCCTCCCTCCCTCCCTCCCTCCCTTCCTCCCTTCCTTCCTTGAGACAGGGTTACTCTGTGTAGTTTTGGTGCCTGTCCTGGAACTCACTCTGTAGACCAGGCTGGCCTCGAACTCATAGAGATCCACCTGGCTCTGCCTTCCGAGTGCTGGGATTAAAGGAGTGCACCACTGCCACCCGGCTCCACTCTCCACTTCTATAATTCTCCTTAGCCTCGGTCCTGTTCAGCTGCCTGGCGCTTCCCAAAGCCTGCAGTCACCCTCAGCTCATCCTCTGCCTTTCTGTGGCTCTGCCTCGCTGGAAACCAGGCTTGCACTCCCTAGATTAGGATGTTTGGCTGGGGCAGAGCTTCCTGCTCATTTGTTGCCTCTAAGCTTAGCTAGACCAGGAGTCACATAACACCTACCTTGCCACAGTCCTCCTGTAGGACCTGGGAAGACCCTAACCCCTCTGCCCAGCTCCACCTGTGAGGACAAGTGAGTGGGTCCAGGCAAACACTCGGCAGATGCTTACTTGGTTAATGGAGTTTTTACTCCGCATCGTTGAGCTGAAATACGACTCTGTTTTCGCTGACCGTCTCATCCCACGGCAGAACAACAGAAAACAGAAGAGACTGTCCGGAATACAGAGTCTGGCTGGAATTTTGTTGTTGTGTGCCTCTGCCTTTCAAGTGCTGGGATTAAAGGCATGTGCTACCACACCCGGCCATCTGGTGGCTTTTAAGTGACATCCATGTATCCTATGGCCCTAAGGACGTGTCCCCAGAGACCCTCTTAGGAAAAAGAGAGTTGGCCACGGGTCACCTAACTGGAAGGTCGTCCCTTAATATATATAGTATGTAGCTCATTCAACCAATGTCTGAAAAAACATGCTGTTTAAAAAAAAAAGTTGAGAAGTATGGATCAATATGCTCTCATTTTCCTGAGGAAAACACACATTTTTCCCCACTGGTGGGTGGGCAGGCCTGGGCTAGAGGGGGTCGGCTTCCCAGGCCAGACAATTTGGTACTGCCATTCCTAGGGTTTATATATCTATTTGTTTGAGACAGGCCTCCTGTATCACAGGCTGACCTCCAACTCCGTGTGTAGTCAAGGACGACCTTGAATGTTTGATTCTCGTGCCTCTCGCTCCTCTAGCTAGGGTTACTGGTGTGCACCATCACATTGGGTGATCAAACGCAGGACTTTGTGCACGGGGAAGCAAGCACTCTCTAAACTGAAGCACACCCAGAGCTGGTGATTGATTGTGTCTTACTATAGACATGAGGCCGGCCTCCAATTCTCAGCAACCCTGCTTCAGTCTTGGGGTGCTGAAGTTAGGTGCACACCACTATGTGTGGGCTTTAGAAAAAGCACCTGTCTGTCTGTCTGTCTGTCAGGGGCCTGAGTTGCGCTCATGTTGACCACACTCCCTGCACGACCCTGTTTCCACCAGTGGCTTACAAGTGTCTTTCTGCGGTCATCGCCCAGGTTGGAGGTGGGAGGCTAAAGACAGTAGGAACCCCGACCCCTTTTCCCCACTCTGGCAACCATGTTTTTCTGTTTGTTTGTTTGGTTGATTGGTTGCTTTCGTCTTTAAGATAGGCTCTCTCACTGCATATCCAGGTGGGCCCAGAACTTGAGATCCTCTTGCCTCAGCCTCCCGAGTGCTGGGAATATAGTCCTGTATACCACACCCATTGTTCAAAGCCTTGTCTTGGTCTCAGTTTCTTCCATCAGCCTCACTCTTCCCTACACCGCCCTCCCAGCAGCTGCTACCCTTGACTTGTGGCTGTATGAGCCTCGGCAATAATACCCCTCCAGGACCCAGAGTGAGTGGTAATTATCGTCATAACCGTGATAGCATTCATTATAATGATAGTCATGTAGCCAAGAGTGTTTGAAGTGCTTGCTGTGGGTTAGGCCCTGTTACGGGCGGGCGGGTTACAGGGACTTAATTATGTTACTGAGTTCTTATCTCTGTAAAAGGGGAAACATCATGGAGATAAAGGGGTGCGGGCGTGTCCAGGGTTACACAGAGTCAAAACCTAACCTCCAGTTTCTGTAACCCCCTGTCTCAAACCAGAAGGCTCACCTTTCTTCTCTCCCTTATTCTGCTTGAATTTTGAGTTTTCTTTGGATATGTGTGTCCATGTGCACATGCGTGTTCAGGTTTGTGGAGGCCGGAAGTCAACCTTGGATGTTGTACCTCGGGAGCTGCCTATCATGTTGTTTGAGTCTTGGTTTCTCACCACACTGAAGGGTCACCCAATTAGGCTAGCATGGTCAGCACGTTCCAGGGATCTGCCTGTCTGTGCCGCCCTTGGGTCCTGGGGATAGAACTCGGGCCTGGGGATGGAACTCAGGTCCTCACGGTGGTGCAGCAAGCTTTCTACCAACTGAACCATCTCCTCGGCCCCTCGAGTTTTCTTTTAGGGCACCTGCTGTCACTGCCTATGTGTTATCTGCACGCATGTTCTTATGACCTGTCTATTCATTTAGACTATAAGCCACAATGGAGCATAGTTTTCTCTGTTTGAGCCATTTACCTAAAGTTGCTTTAAAAAAAAAAAAAAAAAAAAAAGCCAACCCTCGGATACAGGTCTGTGTGGCAGTAGCCTTAGCTTGGTCGCCCACATGCACCCTTTGCACGCACCCGGACTCCTCTGAGGCCACCCACTTCCCTTCTGACTCTGCCATCCCAGGACTGAGGCTTACTCTGCAGTGGAGAAGGCTAGGGTGAAGTTGTGCCGCCGCTTGGTCGGGTCCAGCTCTGCATAGTCAAAGGCATCTGGGAAAAACTTGTGGATGAGGGCGCAGAAGGCCATGCCGCTGCTCCAGCTGGAGGAGAAGTTCTGGATGTCCACGTGCTGAGACAGATAGGCAGGGAATGGAAGCCCTTCGTGACCCCGGGCTGGGGGGCCTGGACTTTGCCTCTCTCACCCTTTTGGAATCCGAACCCTCAGATTCTCCACCGCACTACTGCCCCGGAGAAAAGTGTCCCCTGTCCCTTCTGTATCCCCAGCCCCTGCCCACCTCATACTTTCTCGTCATGGCCCGGCACCACTCCAAAAGCATGTTCTTAACACCACCAATGGCTGCCCCCGCGGCTTTCGTGTTCCGGAAGAGGGCAGTGGGGCCCGAGGCTGCCCTGTGAGGAGAGGGGCAAGAAACCACACACATCCCATTGTGAGGAATCTCAGGCTACAGGTGTGTGTCTGGGCTTAATGGTTTCCACTGGCCCCCAGACCCCCCCACCCCCTCCATTAGCCCCCACCCACAAATCCTAGGGAAATCTCAGCCCACCCTGACTCCTGGTTTGCATCCTACCCGCCAAACTTGTCCATGATGGCTTTGCGATTCTGCGCACGGGGTCCCCGGGGCCGAGCAGGGGCTGACACCCTGCGTTCTGGTGCTCTCTCCTTTTTTTCCTCCGAGGGTGGGGGCTCCGTGGGGCTCTGGGACACGTCACTGGGCGAAGACTCACTACGTGGAGAGGTCACAGAAGCACGAAAGGAGGTTGAACTGACACCATAGGGTGCAGAACAGCTCTGGGGGCTGGCTGGGCAGAGGTCACTGCCGTAGACAGGCCTGCGCAGTTAAGCTTAATTGGTGCACACACTCATCCTGTGCCTAGCAGTAAACAGACTCAGGCTAACTCTGGGGAGCACGTGGTCTGCTGAGGCCATATGCGGCAGAACCAGGGCACACCTGGGCTCTGACCTGAGTTTGGATCCTGGCTTTGTTCTTATTTGCTGTGTGATCTTGGGGCTGCCCCATCTGTAAAATGGGGACAAGAATGCCTCCCTAACAAGGTGATTCTGAGGCCTACAGAAGATCGAGGTCAGGTAGCTGCGCTTACCTCAAAGCTACGCAGATGCTTGCTGAGTATTCATCGGTCAGCTTTCCCCAAGAGACAAGGAAGTGACCGAAGTGTGTGCGATGGGAGAATAAGGCTGGCTGGCTAGCACTTCCCATATGTCAGGCAGGCACTATGTGCTCAGGCGCCATTTTTTGCTCACAAGTCACTGGAGCCTACAATAACCCTGTGAGGTCCTTACAATTGTTATGTCCACTTCACAGATGCAAGGAGGCTAAGGGACACAGCCAAGGTCACCTGGCTGGTCAGCGGCAGAGTCACTGTCCAGACTCAGGCTTTCAGATCATTCTTATGGATGACACTTCGAGAGCTGTCACAATACTCATGGGGCCTGAAGAGGCTTCAGCCACGGAGCAGGAGGTAGGCCAGGCATCCTTCATGCCTCGCCCTCCATTTGTTTTCTGGGATCTGTCTGAGATACAAGGCCAGGAATCCTGGAATATCTGGAAATCGGGTCTGGGGAGGCCCAGAGAGAGGTGACAGTTGACTTCAAAAGGAGCAGGAGACTGGAGGAGTCAGAACTCCGGGGCTTGACATTTACCTGGCTGAAGGACTGGTCTCTCCAGATGCTGTAGAATCTGTACCCAAGCCATCTGGAGGGTAGGAAGAGAGCAGAAGGAAGCGGAGGCTGTCTGTCCCGTGCTCCCTGCAGCATCCTTCCTCAGGGTAGTCCTGCAACATCCTGGGCTCCCCCTTACCTGGGCTGAGGCTGGTTCCCTCATCTGTGGGGCTCTCGGGCCACTCCTCGGGGGAGCTGGGAATCACCGCTGTCCTTTCTTCTGATTCCTTTTCCTCACCCTGCTCCTGCTCTTCCGTGGGACTCCCTGGCTCCTGGGGTGGGCAAGATCTGTGTGGGCAGCTACCCAAGGCTTTCAAGAACTTCAGAAAGGTTTGGAAGGCAGTCTGAGCCACAATCTCCTTTCTCCACCCCCACTCCCAGGATCTTGATACCTGGTGGAGGAAGACTGTACTTTCCCAAGATATGGTTTGGATAGAAAGTGGCCACACAGTCTACTGAGAGGTAGCTATCATGAGGGCTCTAACCTCATCAACAGACTATCCAGATGGGGCTTAGTTAGAGGATCTATCATGGTGTGTGTGTGTGTGTGTGTGTGTGTGTGTGTGTGTGTGTGTGTGCGCCTTTGAAGGGCGTATCTTTTATGTGATGCATGTGTGTTTGTGATGTGTGTGTGTGTGATTGTGTGTGCGCTCTCGCAGGGCAAAGGACAGCCTCAGGTGTAATCCTTACTTCCTCCTTTGAGACCAGTTCTCTTTGTTGCCTGCCGGTGTGTATGTAATAGGATTCTCCTGTCTTGGCCTTCCCTCAGGCACACAAGGACTTCAGATGTGTACTGCTGTGCCTGACTCCTACATGGGTTCTGGGGATTTGAACCTGGGTGCTTCTGCCCTCTTAGCAAGAGTTTTTACCCACTGAGCCATCTCCCCAGTGAGGGGAATGTCTTATGTTCAGAGATTTCTTCTCCCTCTCTGTCTCCTGTTTCCTGGCTGCCTGAGGAAAACAGTTTCCCCTTCTCCTGCCCTTTCGGCTTATTTCTGCCTTACCACAGACCTCAAAGCAATGAAGCCAGGACTGAAAACTTCGAAACCACAGGCCAAAATAAAACTCCCCCCACCTTTAAATTGCTTTGCTTGGGGGCTTTGTAGCAGCAGCAACAACAATAAATCAACGAGGGAGTCAGGGAGGCCTCGATTCCCGAGGAAGAGGGGACTCGAGACCCTCCTTTCTGCCCTACTCACCACCAGCTGCTTTGTGCCACTTTCGGCCTCCTTCCCATCGATGACCTCCTTCCCATCGACGATCTCCTTCCCATCGACAACCTCCTTCCCATCGACGGTCTCCTTCCCATCGACTGCCTGAAGTTCAGCATTGGCCTGGTCCTTCACATCAGCCTTCTTCTGAGATTCCGTCTCAGCCTCTTGGACAGTAACCTCTGCCCCAGCACCCTCAGGCTTGGGTTCAGGCTTGGGTTCAGGCTTGGCTTTATCACTCACATCCAATTTCTCCTTAGAGTCCAGATTGGCCTCTTTTCCATCAGACTTCTGCTTCTCCGGGGCCAGCGTGGCCTCCTCTTTCCCCTTAACCTCGCTGGGTTCAGGTGTTGTGTCTTCTTTCCTGCCAGTCTCTTCCTGGGAAGCCACGGCGGTCTCTTCCTTCCCACCCTCCTCCTCTGCAAGGTCACCCTTGGCTTCCTTCTTCCCACTGGCCTCCCCTTGCAGGTCTACCTTGAGCTCATCTAATACATTTGCGTCCTCCGGGCACTCCCCTGACACAGCCCCCTTGGGGGCTGCTTTACCCTCCTGTTCTGCGTCATCCGGAGGGTCTTTGACACTTGTCCCAGCTGAGCCTTTGGCCACCTCCTCTGCAGTGCTTTGATTTCCTGGTGTGTCAAGATTCCCTGCAGTTGGGGAGACAGTGGTCCCATTCTCAGAGGGATTCTCTTCTGTCTGTTCCATGTCTAGAAAGAGAGGACATGAAGACTTTGTCACACACTACCCTGGCATGAGGTGCAGACCCTGCCCACTGAGTGCCCTGGCCCAGGAGTCAAGAAGTCTCTGGTTCTGTCCTGTTTCCCTAACTAGTTGGGCATGACAACATACCCACTCTCCCTGTGGAAACATGAAGGATAGAACACTTCTTTTGCTAAAGTGGGGCAGTTGGGCCATATTGACTTGATATTGGATGGTATTTACCCAAGGCCCTTCTGTATGCTATGCCTTTTTTTATTGTTATTATTTTGAGGCAAGGTCTCATGTAGCCCAGGTTGGCCTCAAACCTGTTTTGTAGCAGGGGATTTCCTTGAACTCCTGATTCTACTGCCTCTGTCTCCATAGTGCCGGAACTACAGGCTTGCATCACCATACTTGGCCATTATTATTATTATCATTATCATCATCATCATTATTATTGCTATCATCAAACCTAGGGCTTCATGCATGCAAGCTACCACTTTACCCCTGAGTGAAATGTCCAGCCTCATATAGTGTCCTTTTCGATGATTTTGCCTCACTTTGATTAACAAGGAAGGTGGTCACAATGGAATACCATTGTTCTGGAACCTGGAAGGAACAATTGCTGCTCACCCCCTAGAGCCAAAAGCAGGCTGGCCTATAGAACTGAACAGCCCTGCTTTGCTTCTATTGTATGGATTTTCAGTTACCTTCTATTTCTGGTAAGCGATATCGAGCTTCCATCTCCAGCAGTGATCTGAAGTGTCTTTTTAAAACGCATTATTGGATTTAAAAATAACTTAATTCAAAACAAGACAGGCATTTAGGAAATTTGAGTAAAGATGGTACAAATGTCAGATCATAGAGATGGTGTAAAAATACTCACGATTTGGGAGCCCCGGGGCAGGCGAGTCTCTGAACCTCTGTGGTTCTTGAAAAAGTGAATGAGAAGAGTTTGCTTTGGTGAGAGAATAGAATCACATCCTCTCTAGTCTGCAAAGCTGGCCTCCACCTGCTCTTGGGTATATGTGGAGAAGATGACCCCTTAACTTGGGGATTCCTCGTTGAGTATGGTATATAGTTTTGGTGTGGGGACGGGGCCAAATCCCTCACTACCTTCTCTTGTTGGGGGTCTAGTTACAAAGAAAACAGCTCCCAAATAGAGTTCAGGGCATGACTCAGGCAGTAAGAAAAGTGGACACTCCTGTCATTGGCTAAAAATACCTCCTGCTCTTGGCAGTACTTTCTTTCTTGGTGAGAGTACCTAGGACACCTTGGTAAACTGGACAGAGTCCAGGCGGCATGAAGACATGATACACTCAGCCACCCACTTCCTTATTCCTGCTCCTCCAGACAAGAGTCCTGGGGTCTCTGGGTTTGGTGCTCTCCACTTTCTAGGAAGTAGATGGAATTTTGTAAAGATATGAAGACTGTCCACCATGATAGCCCCTTGGTGCTGCAGCAGCTCCAGCCATATATTCTAGCGAGAGGGGCAAAGTGTCTGTGTAGCAGCACGCACGGGTGGTGATCAGGAGGTCACGGCACATGGACCCTGGCATTCTAGTCACTCACTTTGAGCTCAAGGCATTCCCTCTGAGCCCCAGCTTTAGATCGGATGTTTCTAGACAGTACTCTGTAGAGGTATGGCACGCACAAAAGGCATGGGTTCACCAGCAGAGTGCTCTCCTAAAACGTGCAAGGCCCTAGATTCAACCTCCAGCACAGTATAAACTGGGTATCGTGGTACATGCCTGTAATCCTAGCATTGGCGAGGTAGAAGCAGGAGGATCAGTCCCAGCACATGGTGAGCTGAGGCCAGCTGAGGCTGTGGAGAGAGAGAGAGAACAAAAAGGTTCTCTTGACAGCGAGAGGAAGATGTATTTATTCACTGACCACGGTTGTTCCAAATATAGCCAGCTTTTCACTCTCCTAGAGACACACAGCATCATTAGCACTTAAGCAGGTATCAGGTGCCACTGAGTTAAAAAAAAAAAAAACAAAAAAAAAAAAAACTGAAAACTTAGCTTGAATATCATTGAATTCACCTTTTCCTAGACCTTCCTGGCCATGGCTTTTCTCTTTGCCCTCTTTCCTTACTGGAATGCTGTCCATGAGGCATTCCCATTGATCCCATTGACAAAACCGTGTTCGAGATCTGAATGAGCCACAAACCCTCTTCCCTCTGTGTCCTCATGGGGAAGACGGTGTGAGTCAGTGGTGAGAGGCATGGTGGTCTTGTGACGGCAGGATTCCAGCTGCCCCTGTTTACGGTGTGACGCTTGTTCTGACTTTCCACGTCTGTAGATAGAATAGGTCTGGCCCAGATGGAGAGTGGAAGGCTTAGGTGGCTAGCACATGGGCAGTATTTGGAAGGAGTCCTTACTCCACAGCATGCCTGGTGAAGATTGACTGTGCCATCCCTGAGCCAGGGTGAGGACCTGACCTGGTCCCCAGGGCATTATGAGTGACACAAGACAGAGAGGACTGGATGTCAGTAAGATGGCCCTTTTTATACCCCCAAGTGCGGCATATTTGGCTAAGACATAGCGGATTGCTTCAACCATCTTTGTAGCTGCACACTACTCACTTGGGGCGGGGGTGGGGGTGGGGGTTGGGGGTTGGGGGGTGGGGGGTGGGGGAGAGAGTATGCATGGGAACATATGCACACACCTCATTTACCTTGCCTGTTCATCGCCTCTGCTTTCCCCTCTGGGCTTGTCACAAATAGACAAGGAGTGAAGCAGCTCTGAATTCTGAGGAGTGAGGCTAGCTCTCCTCCCCCAGTGCTCCTGATGCTACGGCAGTTCACAGCGTACACTGAAGTGCTCTGCTTTACCTTGGTCACTCCTGGACGGACCCCTCAGAAGGGTGGAACTAGCCCCCTTTTAAAATTTAGGAGTCTGGTTTAGGGATTCTAGTTCTTGAGACTAAAGTCATAGGAGAATTAAGTGTGGGCCAAACCACATCTGGAACCTAGGTCTCCTGAGTCCCGGGTTAGAGCATGGATTGAGGATACTTTTCCCACTCGATCCTCAGCCCAGTGTCCCTTCAACAGTCCCAGCTCAGAAGAGTGGCCATGGCACCTGTGGCGAGGAGCCACTCAATGAGGCTGAGCGGTTTTTCTCTCTCGCGTAAGTGCACACTAGACCCTTCACCAGAGCTTTCTTCATCACTCCTTTCCAGCTTTACTCCCTGCCTCCTTCTTCCTTCGTCCTCCTGAACCCCAGCTATTACCCCAACCTTGTGTCCAGTTCGGCTTTTCAGTTCAGCTCCCCCAATCCAGAAGGAAAACCCAAGGTCTGAGCCTTCAGTAGTGTGAGTGAAGCTCGCTCTTTCTGCGATGCCTCTATCTCCTCCTACTGCCCAGCCCCCCTCCCAGTAGTTCTGAGGCCCCTACTTTACCATGCAGCCTTTTCTTGGAGAGGCCGTTGCATCCCAAGCCCCCCAAGACCTCCACCTGTCCCCCTGGGGCCTTCTTCATAGTTGGCCCCTTGCAGGCTGCTCTGTATCTGGCCTCGTTTTACCCAGCTCCTTTAGGCAGCTAAAGACAGTTGATGGAGTGCAGAGAATTAGGAAGCAGACCGAATTTTCTTTCATTGCAGGGTCCTTGTAAGAAGATCCGGGTCCTTGTAAGAAGATCCGGCTCTTTGAAGGAAGAGTAGGGCCTGGAGTAATTCGAAAAGGGCCCAGGGTTTTTCCTACCTGTGGGGTTCTGCCTGCAGCTTGGGAGCTCCTGCCTCGTTCTAGCTGAGTAGGCTTACTCCCATCGTCCTTTAAGTTCTGGTAGCTTTGAGCCCCCAGCTCATAGTCCCGCCTCCTTGCTTTCACTCCCCCCCCCCCCCCCCGCACCTCCCTTCCCACCTTTTAGAAGCCCGGGAAGAGCATTGTTTACCGCCCTGTTGGTACAACACTTTCTCTTAGACTGGGAGGCTCAAATTTCCCCTGAGGATCTGACAGGTGGCACCTTTCAATCATGCGGCGGTCCCTCTCGCCCCGACCCTAACAGCATCTTCTTTCCTGAAGTGCTCTGGCCCTGAAGATCTTGACAAGCAACTGCCTGGCCCATTTAGAACACACTCTCCAGCTCTGCTGTCGCCTAAGATCATCCACAGCCAGGCTAGACCTCCTGGGCTCCCTTAGCCCCTGGCCTCCAGTCTCCCTCTAATTGTCTCCTTTACTCCTCCCTAGGCAGAGCAGCTGCTGGCTGAGGGGTGGGCTCAGGAGGTGGCAAGTGGGGCAGCTGCCAACAGTGGGCTCACACTAGACCAGGAAACTTGGAAGGGGAGGGGCCAAGAGGAGAGCGGCATGGAGAGAGCCAATGAAACGCGGAACTTAGCATCTACATCACAAATAACTCATTGATTCTATTTTGAGCAGGATTGACTGATACATGATCAGCTCGCTCTCTCTCTCTCTCTCTCTCTCTCTCTCTCTCTCTCTCTCTCTCTCTCTCTCTCTCTGTGTGTGTGTGTTGAATTGAAAGTTTGCTCAGAAAAAACGGAAACAAATCCTTATCCTGGCTATGTGTCATACAACTTAAGGAGGGTACCATTTGGAGACAGTGGGCAGGGACACCCCTCCCATTTATGAAACTTGTGACTCCTCCAATTCCCCTCCCCCAGCTCCTTCCACTCAGCCACACTGGCTTGCTTCCTGTTCCTTAAATAAATCCAATCAGTGCTTTCCAAACTCAGGACTGGGTTTTCCTTCTGCTCTTTGTGAGACAGACTCCTCAGTGTTCTGGACCCAGCTCAAATTTTTTTTTTTTTTCCCTCAGAGAGGTCCTCCATGACTGTCAAGCTCTCTCCAATTTTCTGACTGCTTATGTATGTACTTCATAATATTTACTGGAATCAAAAGTTGTATTCTTATTGGGGTTTGATCCTAGCATTTAGGAGGCAGAGGCAGGCAGATCTCTGTGAGTCTGAGGCTGGAGCGAGTTCCAGGACAGCCTGAGTTACCCAGAGAAAGTCTGTCTTGGAAAAACCAAACCAAAACCAAAACTAAAACCAAAAAAAAAAAAAAAAAAAAAAAAAAAAAAGAAAAAGCATCCTTAGCCAGGCATGGTGGGCACACTTAGAGGTGGAGACAGGGGTAGGTCATCTCTGAGTTTGAGGCCAGCCTTGTCTACAGAATCAGTTCTAGGACAGCCAAGGCTACACAGAGAAACCCTGTCTTAAAAAACAACAACAAATTTCATTCTTAGGGTTGGTGAGATAGTTCAGTGTTTAAGAGCACAGCACTTGCTGTTCTTACAGAGTACCCAGGTTCAGTTCCCAACATTCACATAATGGCTCACAACCATCTGTAACTCCAGTTCCAGGGATCTGATGCCCTTATCTGACCTCAGAAGGCATGCATGTAGTGCACTACATTCATGCAGGCAAAACACTCCTACACATAAAATGAAAATAAATAGATCTTTAAACTCTATTGTAAATTCTCTCTCTCTCCTCTATACTTTATGAGGACAGGGGATCTATTTTCCATGCTCACAGATGTAGACCAGAGCTTTGCCTAGATCATATCTGGTTCTTGATAAATTGATATTGAATTAAGGAATCAATCAAGAAAAGCAGGGAAAAGAAAAGGAGCTGTGGTCAGTATCTGGGATGATATGAGAGACAGCTTATTTTATTAACCCAGGTTTGGGGACTGATTTTCAAATAAGTGTAACATCTGTCTCTAGTACATCTCCTTCATCCATCCAAAAATTATCTGCTGAAGACAGATGAGTTCTCCCACATTTCTCTGGCTTCATGATTTTTTCCTTCCCTTAACTCATTTCTTGTCTTACTGTCATTAGATAATAAAAACAGCAAAAACTAGAAGATGGTGGCATCAGTCATCATAACTTCTTTTATATAATCCTTTCATTCTTTGATGATGCAATGGTCAGTGAACACCAAGAGAGTCCTGGAGACAACAGCATTGAACACAAAAGAAAATAATATTAGTGTGAGGAGATAGTAATCACATTAACAAGTAAAATATGGAATATATTGGATGCAATAGATTCTATGAAATAAGGTGAATCAGGGCAAATGATAGGGTTTTGTGTTTGTTTTGACTTTGTTTTATAGGAAGGAGAATATATTTGTAGCTACAGCAAATGATATTGGAATAAAGACCTCAAAGAAGTTTGGGACTGACGCCTGTGACAGGACGGGCACCTGCATCCCTGGCAAAGAGAAGAGTAACTAGGAAGAAGGGGGTATGATGTATGTGTTGGATAAAGACAGAGGGTATCAGTAATGCTGGGCAAAGCAGGGGGGCAGGAGAACAGTTGGGGATAAAAGGAAGAAGACAGGGTTGGCAAGTCATGTGGGATTTGTACTAGCTCATACTGATTATCTACTTGATAGGACCTAGGACCACCCAGGAGATAAACCTCTAGGTGTGTCCACAAGCTAATTCTCTATTGGGTTAACTGAGATGGGGAAGACCCACCCAGAAAGCCTGTAGCAACTTCCCTTGGACAGGGACAGCTAACGGAATAAAAGGATAACATGACCTGAGTACCAGCACTCACTCTTCTCTCTGCGTGTCTTGACTGTGGCCATTGATGGAGCTGGCTGCCTCCCATTCCTGCCACAATGCCTTCCATGCCGCAGTGGAGTGCATCTCCTGAACCGAAAGCTGAGGTGAACCCTTCTTCCTCTAGGCTGCTGTTCTCAGGTAATGGACCACACCATGGAGAAAAGCAATGCAGGCTCTTACAAGCTATTGAGAAGACTTTGGCTTTTGCTCTATGATTAGAAACCACTGCAGTATTTAGGGGGTGAGTGACATGATCTAATTTTAGTTTTTTACATCACTCTGGCTGCTGTTTTGAGAACAGTCAGACGTGAAGTCTCGACAGGAGTCGGGAGAGCAGCCAGGAGACTTACCTGGTGATGCAGAAGAGTTTGTGGTGGTCTGGGCCAGACAGTCATCAATAGAGGCAAGCAGAAGTGATGAGGAACTGCCAGGTAGGCTTTCTACCTGTTACTGGGACAGTCTCCCACCTTCTGCTCCTCTCAGGACAGTTCAGGGAGACACCTATTTGTGCTCTCTGAGTCTCTTATGAGTGGCAGGTCCCAACGGGGTGATCCTGCATTCCTTTCTTTGGGGCTGGAGTCCCATTCAAGAAAGTAGTCCTGTCCCAGAGTGAGTGGCAAATACAGAACCTTTCTATAAGGACTGTAACATATTGATGAGTATATTCTAGAGATGAATAAATTCTGGAGATCTTCTGTGCAATACAGTGCATATAAATAGCAACACTATATTGTACAAGCAATTGTCTTATGTTAAATGTTCTAATTACAATAAAAAATAAAACCCTTTTGAGAGGTTGGAGAAAATATTTGCAGTAGGGCTGGTGAGATGGCTCAGGTGGGTCAAGAGCTTGCTTTGCAATAGTAACATCCCAAGTTAAGATCCTCAGGACTCATGTAACACGAGAGATATAGGATGGGTCCACAATCCCAGGACTCCTACAGTGAGATAGGAGGCAGAGACAGGCGAATCCCTGGATGCTCTCAGGCCAACTCACCCGGCATAGGCAGCAGCAAGCACAAGAGCCTGTGGTGTGTGCCAAACATGGTGGAAGTTAAGGATGGAAACCTGAGGTTATCCTCCAACCTCCATGTGCACAATGTGTGCATCCACACTCTCACACACACAGCATAAAAAGATAACTAATTTTTAAAACCTGCAATAAGCTGGGCAGCAGTGGCACACACCTTTAATCCCTGCGCTCGGGAGGCAGAGACAGATGCATCTCTGTGAGTTCGAGGCCAGCCTGGTCTATACAGATCGAGATCCAGGACAGGCACCAAAACTACACAGAGAAAGCCTGTCTCAAAAAACCAATAAAAAAACACAAACCAAGCCAAACAAACAAACAAACAAACAAACAAAACAAACAAACAAAAACCACCAAAAAACCTGCAATAGATTACATTAAGAAATAAGTGGACTGTTGAGATAGCTTAGTGGGGGTAAGGGTGCTTACCAGGATGCCTGACAACTTTGATGACTCTGGACCCACCTGGTGGAAGGACAGAATCAGCCCCATAAGTCGTCCTTTGACCTCCACATGTGCCCACGGCACATGCTCTTATGAATAAATTTAAATTTTAAGAGTATACCAAATGAGAGGTGTAGTTCAGTGGTGGAATGCTTGCTTGCTTGGAGTGTATGAGACCCTGGATTCTGCCTTCAGCACTGAGAGAGAGAGATCACTATTAGCTGAAGATGTGAAAATAGCACTTTGGGGAAAAAAAGACTTCGTCGTTAAAGACAATAAGAGATCAAGAAAATGTGGGTAAACTTTAAGAATCGTTAAATCCTGGTGATAGCTATGTTGATGTTCATTAGACTGTGTTTTCTGTGTGTTGTGAAATTGCCCTAATAAAAGTATTTTAAAAGATTGAAACCAATGCTTTTATTATTTATTTATTTTTATTGTTCATGCGTATGTGTGTGGGGGTATAATGAAGAAGCACAATAAAACATGCTCTAGGGCTGGGGAAGCAGTGCAGTTGGTAGAGTGCTTGCCTATAGCATGCATGTGATCCTAGTTTAAATCGGACATCGTGGAGCACATCTGGAACCCTAGCACTAGTGAGAGAGGCAGGAGGATCGTAAGTTGTAGATCATCTTGGGCTATACAGCAAATTAGAGAGCAGCCTGGTTTCCGTGAGACCCTGTCTCAAAAAAAAAAAAAAACTCTGTACGTGTTTCTTCTTTCTGAGAGCAGCAACCTTGCATCCTTCTCTCTGCAACCCCACCCGTTAATGATGCACACACAGCTCGTTTGTTTACTAATGCCTGGGTCCTACTCCCAGCGATTCTGATTTCACGGGTATGAGGTAACGTCTGGGCATTGAGGTTTTTTTTTTTTTTTTTTTTTTAAAAAAAAAAAAAAACAAAAAACAAAAACAAAACAAAAAAAAAACAAAAAAAAAAACGTGCTCCAGGTGGTTTTAGCATGCAAAACTGGCCGGCTCCCCTTGGGAAAAATTCTCCCTCCTTCACACAAGATCTGTCTGCGCCCCGGCGTGGGCTCTCCTTAGTGGGTTCGGGGAGCCAAGCCCCTTCCACACTGCAAACACTCCAACACCTCCCAGATAACGCAAGGGCTGGACGGCTAACAGGGCTGCTGGCGCTCGGCCTCTCACTCAAGCCTCTATGGTACGGTGGCGTCCTCTCTAGCCAATTGAAGTCGTTTTCCATTCAGCCAGCCGGTGGCTCCATCTCTATGGTAGCCGATTTCCCAGCGCCGCCTGGTCGGCGTTTCCTTCCGGATCAAAGAAGAGGTTGGACTTCCCTCCCGGAAGTGACCCACGTGCTTTTTATTTCGCCTAGCTAGGTGCCCGGCACCTTTTTACTATTGACCCGAAATTGGGGACGTCGTGGGATCCGTGACCTGCCCCAGGCCGTTGTGAGTGAGCCACGGTGTCTGACGCCCCCGGAGTGACCCTGATGATGCCGTCGCCATGACGACCGCAGCGTCTGGGCCGGCTCCGGGAGCCTCGGTTGTGGTGAGGGTCGGATTCTCAGGGCCGTGCGGGCCAGGCCCAGGGCTTCGAGTGTTCGGTTCCTACCGTCGGTCCTCTGGCTGGGAGGGATCTCGAGGGATTGAGAGGTCTCAGTTTCCGGCCCTGTGCTCGTGACATCCTGAGTGACCTTGAGTTGGCCACTGTCCCCTTGACGGGCCTCATTCCCACTTGTGTTAAGAGGGCTGATGACGTCTGCTGAGGGCAGGGGTCCCTGCTGGTCTGAGACGCTGTGATTCCTCGAGTCCTCCAGCCCCCGGATCGTAGGGTGAAGCGGGAGGGGTCGGTGATGACGATCATGTCTGCTCCTAGGACTAAAGACCAGCAGCAGGCTCTTCTCCACGGTGCTAGGTTGACATGGATCCGCTTAGAGCCCAGCAGCTGGCTGCGGAGCTGGAGGTGGAGATGATGGCGGACATGTACAACAGGTAATGAGAACCACCCCACGACACCTTGTCTTGGAGAATTATCCAGAGTCACCCTTACCAGGACAGAGTGAAGGACTTGTAACGAATGCTTGGCTCCTTGAGGTAGTGGAGCCAAGTCCCGCCCCCACCCCCCAACCTCTGCCCCACCCTCACCGTGCTTGGCTAAAGTAAATACAGGTCACTAGAAGGACTTGGCTATTTAGAGGGCGTAAAGGGGCGTGAAGGAGAATCTCCTGTCCAGGATCTGGTGAGTTTCAAAAACAACTACCACTAACATTTTTTTTTTAAACAAATAGCCCATTTAATTACTTTTGTTTATTTTTTGTGTGTGTGTTTGTTTATGAGTGCCAATGGGCATGCCACAGCAGCACATTAGTGGAGGTCCGAGGACATCTTTTTTTTTTTTTGTTTTTTGTTTTTTGAGACAGGGTTTCTCTGTGTAGCTTTGCGCCTTTCCTGGATCTCTCTTTGTACACCAGCCTGGCCTCGAACTTACAGAGATCCGCCTGCCTCTGCCTCCCGAGTGCTGGGATTAAAGGCATGCGCCACCACCGCCCGGTGGGCGAGGACATCTTAATAGGAGTCCATCTTTCCTTCTGCCATGGGTCTCAGGGATTGGACTTGGCAGCAAGTGCCTCTGCCTCCCGAGCTGTCTGAAGAGTCGTTTTGTAGTTAATAGCGTTTAGTAGCTAATATTCAAACTTTCTTCTTCTTCTTTTTTTTTTTTTTTTTTTTTTTTTTTTTTTTTTTCTTCTTCTTCTTTTTTTTTTTTTTTTTTTTTGAGACAGGGTCTCGTGATGTAACCCTGGCTAGCCTGGAACTTGCTCTGTATACAGGCTGGCCTTGAATTCACAGAGATCACTAGCCTCTCCCTCTTGAGCGCTGGGGAATTAAAGGTGTGCACAACCAGCCTTCCTTAAACTCTAACTCTGTGTTAGGTACTTGCAAAGCATTTTATACACATTATCATTTTTAAGTTCTTTTGTTGTTGTTGTTGTTTATTTGTGTTTCTTTTATATGTATGGATATTTTGCTTGCATATACATATGTACATCACATGCCCGAAGAGGCCATAGAGGCATCAGATCCATTGGAACTGGAGCTACAGACAGTTGTGAGCTGCCATGTGGGTTCTGGGAACCGAACCCAGGTCTTCTGCAAGAGCAGTAAGTTCTCTTAACCACTGAGCCATCTCTCCAGGCCCCATTAAAATAACTCACTGGGAGACGGGAATATAACTTTCTTGGTAGGGTGCTTGTCTAGAATGCAGGAAGCCCTTGGTTTGATACTGAAGTGGTACTTGTAATTTCAGCACTCAGAGGTGGAGGCCAGAGAGTCAATAGTTCACGGTCCTTGGTTACATAGTGAGTTTCAGGCCAGCCTGGGGTAGATGATACTAGTCTTTAAATTAAAAAAAAAAAAAAAGAAAAGAAAAGAAAAAGAAAGAAAAAAGAAACAAATAAGTTAAAATCAGTGGGTTACTCTTATTAGTGCCATTTTAATATAGGGAATTGAGGCATCGAGGGATTTAATAATCTCATAGCTAGTCCCTAGCTGGTCAGTAGCAATGTCAGGACCAATACTTCAGGCTGGCTTGACAACTGTTGCTTATAGCTGCTTGGCCAATTTGGAAACAAATCCTGGTGCACCAGTCACCCACTGAATATCTTTGGACAAGTTGTCTCCTGATTGATTATATCATCAATACCACTGACATAATAAACATTACTTCATGATGACGTTACCAGAACTGAACATGAAAGCCTTTAGCATCAAGCATATCATTCAGGGAACAGTGAGGCACTTGGGGGTTTTAGTTAGCAGAAGCTCTTCTCATTGGTTGATTTATCTTGGAGGCCACAAACTAGAACTTTATTATTATTATTATTATTATTATTATTATTATTATTATTGATTTTTCAAGACAGGGTTTTTCTGTATAACAGCCTTGGCTGTCCTGGAACTGGCTCTGTAGACCTGGCTGGCCTCAAACTCAGAGACCCTTTTAAGTGCTGAAATTGAAGGCATGTACCACCACCACTCGGCTGGAATGGTTTTTAAAATGCAGACTGTGAGGTCAGACTATTTGGCTTTGTATGATCCTTAGCAAATTATTGAGCTTCTCTGTCTTAATTTCCTTGTCTGTAAAATTGGGGATTTGATTGTGTTAACCCCACTGAGCTACTGGGAGGGTTATATAACAGAGTCTGTGTTAGCATTTAGCATGATGCCTGGCACACAGCCAGTATCCAGCAAGTCCTTCCTCTTTAACTAGTCTTATACATGTCTCAAACAAGGTTCTTAGTCTGAAGAACCTTCCAAGGCGTTTAAAATGAAAACAGAGTTTCCCCTGGTTCCTTGGGGGAGAGGATGAGGCAAACGTCAGTCCTGGAGGGTTGGAGTTGTTGAAGGGTTCTGGGCTGCCACAGGACGTTACTGATACAACCTTGTCCCTCTCGAATCGCAGAATGACCAGTGCCTGCCACCGGAAATGTGTGCCTCCCCACTACAAGGAAGCAGAGCTGTCCAAAGGGGAGTCTGTGTGCCTGGACCGGTGTGTGTCCAAGTACTTGGACATCCATGAGAGGATGGGCAAAAAGTTGACGGAGCTGTCCATGCAGGACGAAGAGCTGATGAAGAGGGTACAGCAGAGCTCTGGACCCGCGTGAGGCCCCCGGCAGTGTACACCTGGGGTGCGCCTCACCACTTACCCCATTTAAGTGTTCCCTAATGGGTGTCATATGTGAAAACTGTCATGCTTAGGCTCACTGGAGCGTCTCCAGGACCCCTGGGTGTGGTAGAGCTCTCCTGACTAAAGGGGGATTTGTCACGCTGGTTTGTGACTGTGTATGTGTGTATATGTATATATCTGTATTAAAACAGATTGTGAAAAGCGGTGTCTTTAGTACTTGAGAGTAATGACGCAGCTAGAGCACCCGGCAGTAGGTGGAAATGGGTGCCGCGGGTCTTTCTCTTTGTTTGGGGCATGGGTTTTGTTTCAGGACTGTAGACTAGTGAGATCAGTAGGTTTTTGTTCAGGATCTGCTGCTTGCTGTGACCCTGAATGTGACCCACATCTGTACTTTAGTAGAGTGACTCGGGTAGGAAGCACTAAAAATTTTTTTGATTAGCTATTAAGTGGAGGCAAGCAGTCATTTCTACCCATAGCACATGCTAAAATGAAAGGATCTAGAGGAAGTGACAGTGGATGGGATTTAGGAAGCAAGTAGCCAGACTCTGCTCTAGACGGCATTGTCAAGGCACGAGGCTGGCCGAGCATCATGGAAAGTGATCTAGATGGCTCTCGTCATCTGTGTTGTCTAATCAGACTGCTCCTCGGTCGCTTCTCAGTATCCAACAGAGTCCACGCATCCAGACTGAAGGAAGCAGGCTCAGGAGGCCGCTGCTTGCTGCGGGTGGCACAGGAGAGCAGTGGGAAGGCAGGGCTGACTGAGAAGAGGCTTAGTTCCACTTCTGTCCGAGGGGGGCCCTTGGAGGAGTGCAGCTTTCAGAATGTGCGGATCATTCTAGAAGGCACTTGTTGACTGAAAGTAGGCGTTCCTGATAGAGGTGCCTGGGATGCAGTGAAGGACGTAGAGGCAGAGACTTCGTTCAGCTTCCCAGGGCAGGATCAAACAGGGTTTGGGGCTTGGCTGAGGTCGTCTAGCTGCATGACTTGAGAGTTGTTTAACTGCTTCAGTTACCCTACCTGTAAAATTACAGTGTGGACCTACCTGCCTCCTTGGGTGAGGGTGAAAACTAGTAACTCAAACACTTAGAAAAGTATCTGAAGTACATCAAATGCTCAATAATCTGCTAAGTTTGATGGTTAGTGGAGACATTGCAAACGGTCCTCACCGTGGGTCTTGCCCTCTTAGTCACATATTAAATATCCTCATACCAGATATTTATATTACAATTCATAACGATATCAAAATTACAGTTATGAAGTAGTAACAAAATAATTTTATGGTTGGGGATCCCCACAACATACAAAACTATCAAAGGGTCGTAGCATTAGGAAGATTGAGAACCACTACTCTAGATGGACTTCTGTAAAATTTCAAAACCGTTATTTTATTAGGCTGGGAAGACTTTCTAAACACCGAAATACAAATGTAAGCCAGCAGGTGGCGCTGTCTGCCCTCAGGTCTGAGCTGTTGGGGCCAGCGCCATAAAGTTACTGCGTTTTCTTGTGCTCTGCCAGCCGCGCACAATGCTGGGAAGAGAGAGGAGTTATACTGTGAGGAAAGGAAATACCGTATCTGTCTTCAGGCTTAGAAGGGACATAATGAGTATTTTCTTGACAGTGCACAGCTGGAACAAACAAGGCCCGGTGGACAGAGGGAGAAGAGGTTCCAGCCCGGGAATAGCTCCTGAATAGAACGGCTTTGCCATGGCAGGGAAGTGTGGCGTGCTGCAGAACAGCTACAGTGTGGCTGCAACACCAAGGGTGACGAGAAAAGCTGAGCGATGAGCCCAGAAGCCTGGGCAGGCTCAGCTCCAGAACAGCCCAGAGAGTGGGTTGTGTTAAACGCTCTGGATTCTCGCTTGCTGAAGGCATCAGCAGCCTGTTGGAGGATTTAAACCTTCCAGTGACAGTAGCAGCTCTGCTTTCCAGAGGCCTCCTCTCCCAGCCGGATAGTGTTAGGTGACAGGAAATAACGGGTCAGGGAGGGACGTGGTGCAGACAGGAGAGGGGAGATGACAGAAGACCAGCTCACGTTTATTGAGTTGCCGTGGCTAGGCTCTGCGAGGGCCTCACGTGCGTTAATGTCAGGACAACTCTGAGGCAGGTACAACAGTTGCGTTTTATGGATGAAGAGGCTGAGGCTCTCAGGAGTTAATCACTTGTCCAAGGCAGAGCTGAGATCCCAAGTCACAGACCCGAGGCTGCTTAAGCCGTTCTTGACTTAAGGGCAGTTCCCTAGGGAGACAGTATCGCAGCAATTTTGCATTTTGAGACCATTTTCTGTGGACATGCACAGAATGAGTTGGTTAGGTTTTTGCGGCCAATGAACAAGTTGGGTGGTGTGAAGGACTGGAGAGTTGGTAGACATGTTCAAAGGGTGGGAGAAATAAGACTGAATGAGGTCCTTCCTGCCATTGGGAGGAAGTGTAAACCCAGGTGTGGTTTTGCTTGATTTTCCCAGTTTTAAAAAATCAGGGAATATCTCACAAAAATCTAGGCTTTGGCTGCTTTGTTGTTGTTTTCTCTAGACAGGGTTTCTCTATGTAACAGTCCTGGCTGTCCCAGAACTCACTTTGTAGACCAGGCTGGCCTTGTCTGCCTCTGCCTCCCGAATGCTGGGATTAAAGGCATGAGCCACCACAGGGCTTTGGCTACTTTTAAAAAGTCAGAAGATCTGTAGATCTGCATTACAGGTTGACAGCAGCCTGTTGTTAGGTAGGCAAAGCCTCAGCTGTTCATCAAATCTCTCACCGCTAGTTTTTGCCTCCCCCTCACCCACCTGACCCAGTAGGCTCTGGTCTAACCCTTCTTTGGTTAGTATATTGTGGTAGGCAACTTCTAAGGTTCCCGGCGCCTCGGGTAATACCGCCACGTATTTGTGCTCTTAGATGGATCCTCTCCCTGTGTGCAGTGTACACGGGATCACGAGACTTACTCATAAAAAAGATCATAGCTAAGGTGATAGGATATAGTTATGAGGGACCGCATGCACCTCTTCCCTTCCTTGCTAACTCCGATGAAGCCAGCTCCCACTTCATGAGGACCTGTGAAGAGGCCCCTGTGGTAAGCAACCCTTACCTGGTGAATGCCCCATTGTGTGAGTGCGCCTGCCCCTGCTCAGCTTGCAGATGGCATCCCTGATTCACACTTTGCAGCCTAGGAGAGACATTGAAGGTCAAGACCCAGTCAAGTCACACCTTATCTCCTACCAACCTGGAGAAGCTCAGATAATAAATGTTTGCTCAAAGCCTTATATTTTGGGGGAACTCAGCCACAGACAGATCATACTCTTGTTGTCTGAGACTCCTGGTCATTTCACACCTATGCTAGAATGTGTTGGGTACCATTCTAGGCCCTGGGGATACATCAGAGCAAAACAGAATAAGACACTTGCCCTCTTAGAGCTTACATTGTAATGGAGGATGCTGTTCTGAAGGGCAGACAGACCCTTCAGAGTCTAGGGAAAGGCTTAGACTCTTTCAGGTCTCAGGCCCCTTTAAAAATCTGACAAAAGCTGAGATCTGTTTTCACAATGTGCAGGAGCTCGTGTGGGCTAAGCTGAGAGCAGTTTGTAATGAGCGTTGTCTTACGTGACAGGACGCAGTGGAATGAGGTTCTAAAAGATCTACTTGGTGGGACAAATACCAAAACCAGGTGGTTTATAGTTGTGAGAAATGTTAGGTTTGGACTAGGAGCCGAGCAAGCCACACTCGTACAGCAGCTATTCTCACAGCTGCTGTAAAGGAAATGGCAAGCCCCCTACCCAGAGCCTATCTCTTACCCTCCAGCAGATTTCCCCAGGAGCCTGGATTCCAGATGAATAGCAGGTGCCCTCACTTATTTATTTTAAACACAATTTTTTATTGACTCTTTGGGAATTTCACATCATGCACCCCAGTCCCACTCATTTCATAATCCTTCCATATCTACCCTTCACCCTTGTATTGTCCACTCCCCAAGTAAAACTTAAAAAGAAATAATAAAAATAAAAAATACAAATAAGAAAATTAAAACAAACAAAAACCAAAAACAAAAAGCCCCACTTCAGTCCTCCATCTTTCCCGCCTCTCCATCGTCTGTCTCTTCATCCATCTCAGTGGCACTGGGAGCTGCGGCGTGGTGAATCATGCCATCTACTCTTTTGTCCAAACAGCTTTCCTTGCAAATGTTCATTGTGTAATGACTTGTTGGTCAGGTTCAAGGCCTCTGGTTTCTGGCACCCCATCAACACTGGACCCTCACCGAAGCTCCTCAAGGAGATCCTGCTGTTGTCTGGAGTCCTGGAGATCCTGCAGCCGTGGTTCTGCAGGACCAGTCCCTTCACTCTCCAGCAGGTCATAGATGGGGTAGATGTTGGGGAGTGCCAACTCAAAGCCCTGGCTGTGTGCCTGGGTGGTAGCTGAGCTGGTCTGACCTGGCCATTGGGACCACCCCCCTCAGGTGAGGGGTGAAGCTGGCTCTCCCATGCCTGTGGGGTGGGGTCAGCTCTCCAGTAGGGGGAGGGCAGCTCTCCACCAGCCAGTGAGGGGCAGGGCCAGAGGTGCCCTAATTAAAAAAAAAAAAACATTTAGTGGGTGCATATGTGTACATAGTCAGAGGCCAGGGGAAACTTGCAAGCATCAGTTCTCACCTGTTGCCACGTGGATTCCAGGGACTGAACACAGGCTCGGTGGCAAGTGTCCACCTACTGAGCCGTCTCACTGGCACCCTGATTCTTACTTCCTCAAGGACAGAACCAGGCTGCTAGACTCCCAAGATATCAGCGGGTACCAGTGTCACCCCACACTCACCCAGGTAATAGGTATACCGCATGTAAATGTGCCCCTCCTCTCCAGTTACCCCACATCCTCCAAATCACACCCTAACCAAATTCCTTTCTCGCTTTATGCAAGACCTCCTACCCAGAATCCCTGGGAATCAGAGGCAGGCCCGTGCTGTGGATACTCATCAAAGAATGGTGCATGGAATTTTCCTCTTCCTCTGAACCTGTAAGAAGTGACCCCTCACTTGGCCCCTCCCATGCTGTCTGTCTACAGTTTTGGGGTCTGTGCTCTCCTCAGAACCCCCCACAAGCCATTTTCCATGGCGTTAATATTTCTAATAAACCTCTTACCCAGAAGGACAGTCTGTCTCCAGTGCCCTCCTTGAACTGTAATAACCCTTCAGTAAGTTTTACAAAAGGTATTTAAGGAGCTGTGTGGCTGTGAGAAGGAATGTGCTCATAATCTGGGGACCCAGTGAAGGCTGCCTCCCCCAAAGTGGTAGGCTAGTGAGATTCAAAGGATGAGTAGGAGTTGCCAGGCAGTGGGTGGCCAGAGGGAAGGTGTATGCAGGCACCTACCCTGAAAGGCACACAGTCCATCAGAGGAAACAGGCACACCTTGATGAGTCTATCACAGGAAAAGTCAAATGTTATATAGGCCACACAACAAAGGGATTTACAGATGGAGTCCCCGGAAGTTATTGCAGAGAATCGGGCACTTATGGAAATCACCTTTCATTCTGATTTGAAGGATTAGTTTACTATGCCAGGTCAGAAGAATGTTCTGAGCCCAAGACGAAGCTGAGGTGGGAGAGAGTATGGAGTGTTAATGGTGTGAAGGAGGGTGGCAGGGCCAAGTCACAGAGACCAGAAAGAGGAGTTGGAAGCAGTACCGAGGCACAGAAGACAGTCAGGGCTCATTGTTGGAGTCTAACAAGGTGGAACCATGTGAAAGACGTAAAGACACCCTAAAGCTCCTTGTTTGGTTTTATTAAAATAATGGCCAACAATGAACTGGGACTTCTTCAGGACTCTCACGCTGGAGGAGAGAGATGCTGAAGCCGAGTGCCAGCCAGAGGGGGGCCTTGTCTCTTGGAAGCAGACTTCACACATTTCTGACAACTGATCAGACCGTCACCTTGCAGGATGAAACTAAAGTCTAAACAATGATGGGTCAGTTCCGGGCAGAACCGCACTCTGACCAGACTGTTCAGCTTTGCACACCTCTAGCTCTCTACTTAAGCCCAAACCTCATGCCAGGACCCTAAAGATGGACTTGGGGCTCAGGGTCACTGAGGTAGTATTGTATTCCCTGAAATATTGTGCACCCTAATAAACTTATCTGGAGTCAGAGACAGAACAGCCACAATATTAAACATAGAGGATAGGCAGTGGTAGCACATGCCTTTAATCCTAGCATTCCAGAGGCAGAAATCCATGTGTTCAAGGTTACAGCCAAGCATGGTGACACACGCCTTTAATCCCAGAAAGCGAACCTTTAATCCCAGGGAGTAAGGCAGAAAGCAGAAAGATATATAAGGCATGAGGACCAGAAACTAGAAGCATTTGGCCTGGTTGAGCATTTGGCTGGTTAAGCTTTCAGGCTTTCGAGCACAGTTCAGCTGAGAGCCATTCGGATATGAGGACACAAAGGCTTCCAGTCAGAGGAAACAAGATCAGCTGAGAAGTTGGCCAGGTGAGGTTAGCTGTGGCTTGTTCTGTCTCTCTGACCTTCCAGTGTTCACTCCAATACCTGGCTCAGGTTTGATTTTATTAATAAGAACTTCTAAGATTCATGCTACAGGTCACCATATCTCTTTGTTCCCTTTCTCTATGTGGCCACATTAAATAGATTGTTTTTCACTGTTAATTTGGTTATTCTAATTGGCTTGTGGACAAGAGGCTGAGCCTGGACTGTCAAGAGAATAAACACTGACCCTAACTCCAGTAACAACAAAAGGACACTGAAGATATTTCAAGGGGAGTGGCCAGATAAAACTGTTTCCAGTAGATGATGCTGGTTACAGGTAGGGTCAAATGGGGTGGAACTGGGAAGGCCAGGTTGCGAGGGTCCATCTTGAGTTCAGTGAGCAAAAGGGGCTGGGAAGGCCAGTGTATGGAGATAAGGAGTCTTTAGAAGCTGGGAACCACAGGCTACTGGCAGGCTGCATGTGAAGAGAGAGGCAAGGAGCAGAATCTGGCGTGGCTCCAGTACTCCAGCCTGAGAAGAATTGGTCTGCTGTTGACATAGGCGGAATGGGTGAGGAGCAAGAGAGGGAAGAGAGCGGCCACTTTAAATTGCTGAGACATCCTCATAGTCTTAGAAGACCCAACAGGACAGGCCTGGCAGCTTTCAGTGGCGACCTGCGCTACAATCCCTCCCTCTACGTGTTTCTCTTCAGCTCTAGGAACTGAATCCTTCATGTGAGCTGTCCTTTCCTTGGGAACTGATAAATCCTGCTGATTCTGTCCCCTAAAGCTATCTCAGATCTCAGCTTACACACAACCCTTAAAGACCATTCCCTGAGCCCCTGATTAGATCCAACTCCCCTCCTCAATTATACATCACCACAGTGGCATATCATACATTCTCCAATTATATATTCCCATAGTGGCATATCTTACCCTCCCCCATTATACATTCCCACCATGGCCCTTGTGCAGCTTTCTGAGACCTTATGTGCTCCTCTGGAATAGAATCTTTAAGATTTATTTATTTTTATTTTATGTGTCGAGTGTTTTGCCAGAAGGCATGCAAGTGCACCATATGCTTGCAGTACCTGTGGGTGCCAGAAGAGGGCACCGAGTTCCATTGAACTGATGTCACACAAAGTTGTGAGCCGCCATGTGGGTGGCTGGGAGCCCAACCCAGGTCCTCTGCAAGAGCAACAAGTACTCTTAATGGCTGAGCCATCTCTCCAGCGTCCCCAGTTTTCTGCTCTTAGTCTTGCTCTGTAGCTCTGGCCTGGAACTGGCCTTGCAGGTGTGCCTGTCATCCTGCCTTTAATCTGCTTCCCAAGTGCTGGGATTAGAGGCGTCTGTGAAAATATGTGGCCTTTCCACCCCTCACAATCTGAACTATTACACCGGCTTCCTACTTATCTATCTATCTATCTATCTATCTATCTATCTATCTATCTATCTATTTAGTTTTGTTTTTGAGACAGGGTTTTTCTGTGTAGTTTTGGTGCCTGTCCTGGATCTCGCTCTGTAGCCCAGGCTGGCCTCGAACTTACAGAGATCCGCCTGGCTCTGCCTCCCGAGTGCTGGGATTAAAGGCGTGCGCCACCACCGCCCAGCTGCTTCCTACTTACTTAAGCTTTCCTTCCCCATATACCCTCTTTTCATTAAACGTACAAACTTAACCATGTCTGTCCCCTTCCAACAAAACCAAAGGAAAAGAAAACAACCAAACACAGGAGTTACTCCAGCTCACAGCACCGTAAGTCCTTGGCTTCATGGACGTCATTTCAAAGTCATCCTAGCCTCCCTTCCCAGCTTGACTTCCTGCCTCTCCCTTCTCATTTATTCAACAAATGTTTACCAGCAGTTTACTGTGTGCCAGGTCTGTGATAGGCAGCAGCCGTACAAATTACCTACAACACGGTTGTTCTTGCACGCAGCAGACTTACAGCCGATGGGTAGGGAAGGGGAGGGAGGACACTGATCGTTTTATTTTTTTTACATCAGCAGGAGGCATCCGAAGAGGTCAGCACAGTGTTTGGGGATCTGTGGGCAGCTTCCAAACAAAGGTGAAGCTGGAGCAGTGCTGGAGGGATGGCTGAATCCGAAATGAAGAAGTGAATCTGTCACTCCCACAAGAAGGAAGAACAGGTGCAGAGACAGGAAGGCGCGAAACCAGCTGGCCGGGCTCTTCCCTGCACATCTGCTCCGTGAGCACCTCTTAGGTGTTTGGGGTACGTAAGCAGTGAACACAGCCAACGCTCCTGACTTGCCAGAGCTCAGAGTCCCCAAGAGGAAGATGAGAACATTGGATAGGATGAGGAAGAGCAAGCCTTCCAGACACAGTTCATGGACACTAAAGTCTTGTGGTTGGGGCCCACCACCCCACTGCAATTTCAACGTGAAAGTCTGTGCTCGTGCTCATGAAGCATTTTCACAGATAATGGATTCATATTTTATTGTAGTCTCAAGAGGAACCATGATGCTCTTGAGTTAGAACCTTTCCTGTAGGGCTCCGTGTACTGAGCTAAAAAAATTTGACCCTCAGGCCGGGCGGTGGTGGCACACGCCTTAAATCCCAGCACTCGGGAGGCAGAGCCAGGCGGATCTCTGTGAGTTTGAGGCCAGCCTGGGCTACAGAGCAAGATCCAGGACAGGCACCAAAACTACACAGAGAAACTCTGTCAAAAAAAAAAAAAAAAATTGACCCCGAGGTGAAAGGTCTGGATGCGCACTTGCATGCGTGTGTGTGTGTGTGTGTGTGTGTGTGTGTGTGTGTGTGTGTGTGTGCACATCTTTCTGGAATGGATCACATACATATGCAAGAGCTCTATTGCTCAGCCATACTTTTCACCCTGCAGCCAGCAAGGCATTTTAAGAAGGAAAACCACCACCAAAGCCTTCATGTGCCGCTGCCAGAGAACTCCCCATGCCTTTCTGCTGCCAAGCTTTTGCTTAGCTGTTCCTTCACCTGGCTCGCAGAAATGAAAACATCAGAAAAATTACAAGCCAGGCAGGCCTGCCTCCAATCGCTGTGGTCTAGCTGCAAACCTTGGCTACTCCCCATGTGAAAACCTGCGAGGGTTGAAGCACACTGTGATGAGCTGAACACCTAATAACTTTCTAGTTTTGGAAAGTGCCCATCATATCCATCGTAGTCACTTGACAGTGTTAGCTCCTTTCTTGGTGTTGTGGCTCAGCTGCTCAGGGGTTCAGGGACTGACTTTCTACTTCCTACCTTTGTGGAGCTCTCCACTTCTCCATGCTCCTTCAGAGCTCTGTGGCTACCATCTGCTGCGACCTTCACGTGTTTTTTTTTTTTCTGGGACAGGGTTGCATGTAACTCAGGCTGACCTCTAACTTGTAGTTTGAAGATGACCTTGAACTTCTGATTCCTTCGCCTCTACCTCTCCTTTGCTATAGACACGCAGCTGGTTTGTGCTGTGCTTCGGATGGAACCTCCAGGATCAAGCGTACTAAGCAAGCACTTTACCCACTGAGTCACGTCACCAGCTCCACACTTGGACTCCCCCCGGCCCCTCCCCCCCTCTGAGACAGGATTTCTCTATGTAGCCCAGGCTGCCCTGAAACTGCCTCTGTAGACCAGGCTGGCTTGGAACTCAGAGACCCTCCTGCCTCTGCCTTCCAAGTGCAGGGATTAAAGGTGTGCGCCACCATCACCTAGCTATTCTTTTTTCAAGACAGGGTTTCTCTGTGTAGCTTTTGTGTCTTTCCTGGAACTCACTCTGTAGCCCAGGCTGGGCTCAAACTCACAGAGATCTGCCTGCCTCTGCCTGCCCAGTGCTGGGATTAAAGGTGTGTGACACCACCGCTTGGCTCTCTTTTTTCACTCTTAATGCACCGAATTAACCCACATCCGTGTTTTCCTTCAGCATAATTATTTCCTTGATCTGCACCATTGTCCAAATAAGTACTGAATACCTTCTTTGTTATTCGGAGGAGGAACTTGAGGCCAGGTGGGAAGAATGATTGACTAAAATCCATCATTTATCGACCAGAAGAGCCTGATCACGGAGTCTTGTGAGATAATAAGGACAACAGCCGCAACAATTAATATTTACTATGCTCACCGTGTCAAGCGTACTCAGCATTACAATTGCATCCTTTATTCTATCTCCTCTTGATAGGCAAGCAAATTCTACTGAAGCTCTGAGAGATTAAGATGCCCCAAGTAGCCCAGGTTAGTCAGTTTTTAAAATGCAGACTCCCAATTGGAGCATATAAACTCCAAAAGAGTTCTGACTCTCAGAAGAAAACACTCCTTTTTGATTTCACAGTTCAAAACCCCATCCAAGCCTTTCCAGCATCCAGTCTAACGCCAGCCAAGTCTGTGGTTGTTTTGAACAAAGATGCAGAGAACACTGTCAAACGTTAGTTCAGGGTGTCAACAGAGGAGGTGGGGGTCGAGAGCGGAAATTTAGGCGCCCGGGGCGTACAGGGCAAGAAGAGTATCTGGGGACCAACAGGCGAGTCACGTGTGAGTGAAACTCGACCTAAGGGGAGGGGAAGGGAAGGGAACCCCCGCCCCCACCTTGGGGCGCTGCTCTGGACGCCTGTAAATGCAACTATCAACTCGGCAGATCGCGTAGTCCATGCCCGGGCTTCCCGGCTTCCCGGCTCTGTGGCGCTCGGACGGTTCCCGGGTCCACCGCTTCTTTCGAGGGCGCAGACGAGGTGAGACCGGCGGACTCCGAGGCCCGCTGTGTCTGGCACGCCCGGAAGATCCCCTCGCGGATGCGTTTTGGGATTGGGATCCTGGGTCTCCGGCGATCCGGAGTGTGGCAGCGCCGAGGAGGCTCTGTGTTACCCCGAGTGTCAACGGCTGCGGGAGGCAAGTTTGCTGGGGACAGGTGAGCAGCTGGCGCCGCTCAAAGTCACCCAGCCACACTTGCAGGTCCCTTCGAAGCGTCCGTTACCTGAGACCCTGGGCACCTTGTCTCCTCTCTCCGACCCCTCCAGTCTTCTAGTCCCTTCTGTTTAGAGCCACAGTTGTCCCTGTGAGAAGGGACCTCGGGGATCACTGAACCGAACGCCCCATTTTACAGATGAGGGGCTGGGGCCACCCCCTGGAGAAGGGGCTAATGTCTCCTTCCCCTTCGTCTTTCCAGCTTGCTCTTCCCTGTCTGTTTCTTCTCCGCTTGCCTGGGTCTCCCCCTCCCTTATTGGCGGTGGCGACCGCGGCCCGGGCGAGCTCCGGTTTCTCCGTTGCCTCTGGTAAACACACCCGCCCGCCAACCACCCCATCCTCCGCCACTGTCCTTATAAAGTCTACAGGCACCAGGACTTCCTGCCGGAGCCCGAGCCCTCTCCCTGGGACTGGGGGGCTGGCGAGTTCTGGGGCGCGCTGCGGAGTGAGGGGTGCGCGGGGGCGCCACGGGGCCCGCCCAGGGTCTCCCTCCACGTGGCAGCTCTGGGGTTGGCCCAGGAGACAGGAGGGACACGAGCGCCGGCTGTGGCGAGCGGGAGGAGTTTTTCTACCCGGACTCTGGAGAGGAGGATGAAAGGCGTAACCAGAATAGAGGGTCTCGGGCTAGCCCCAGACTTCCCTTTCCGCCTCCTGCCCGCTTCTGAGAGTCCGATCTGGCGCCAGAGGCTGGCTAGCCGTCGGTCGGCGGTGGCTACAGAGCACGGTCCGCCCCTTGCTGACTTTGGGAACTTGGGGTTTGGCTCCAGGAGCGGGCTCTGTGCGCCCTGGCCTGGGTAGACAAGCCCGGCAGCGCGCCAGGAAGTTGCTTCGCGCAGACACCCGACCTTTCTAGTTCCTGATAGTGGCCTGCGGGCCAGTGGCGCGCTCGCCCCTGGCACTGCCAGAGCGCGCGGAGCCAGCTCCGCAGCACCGGGCTCTATGGGACCTCCATGAGGGCTCCACCTCGGGTTGGCTCCAGGGGTCTCAGGAGCCACCATCATGGAGTACCCTTCTCAAGGGCCGCTAGGAAGCCCTTCTTCTCTCAGCGCTCTGTTTCTCTGCAGAGTCTCGGCCACCATGGCCCCCACGCTGAAGCAGGCGTACAGCAGGCGCTGGTGGATGGCTTGCACCGCTGTGCTGGAGAACCTCTTCTTCTCCGCGGTGCTCCTGGGCTGGGGCTCCCTGCTGATCATGCTCAAGAAGGAAGGCTTCTATTCCAGTCTGTGCACAGGTATATCCAAGAAAGGTTGGGGGTTGGGGGTGAGGACCGCGAGGGACGGTAGAAGGAGGAGGTAGGAAGTTGGAAAACAAGGACAGGTGGTCAGGCGGAGACAAAGCAGGGCTGCCCAAGACTGGAACACTGGATAAATGGGAACTGGACAGCCGCACTTCTTGACCTCTTCAAGCTTCATGTGCCCTCCCTTAGAATTCTCTTATTCAATGGCCACTGAATGCCGATGTCCTGCTAGGCATCCAAGTCCTGAGACCGCCATTGACAACCTCCAGTCTAGAGTAGTATGTAGACTCTTAGAAGTGCCGTACCTACCTGGATAAGTTATACCCAGGTCTTTTGCATGCTAGCAAGCATTGAGCCACATCACCAACACACAAGGCAGTTCTTGTAAGATCAAGCAGAGCCACACAACCTGGAGTATGAATCTGAAGGACCTGAACTCTTGGCCTTTTCAGGACCTTGGAGTCCCCAGTTTTACAAATCACCCATTTGCATAAAGTTAACAGCCCCGTTTCCTCTAGAATGAATATTGGTGGAAGGTTTCTGTTTTTTCATGTCAATGTAACTTGGTCTTGTGGAGTGGGAATCCTGAACTCTTTGAGAACAGTGACTACAGTCAAAGCCTGCCTGTCTACTTCTGTCGAGTGGGGTTGGGGTGGGGGTGTAGTGGGGTGGGTGGGGGATGGGGGTGGACAGAGCTCTTCATTCAGTGGCTGGGACTTGGTGGATATTTTTCTTTTCTGGAAAAGAGAGTGCTGCACTCAGCGAAAGACCTGTGTGGTGTGTCTCCCTCTGTCCCTTTTCCCACTCCATGTTGTGGAGCAAGCACGGGAGGAAGGCCAGTAGGGATTTGAATCCCCGCTTCCACCTCATTTGATCAGTGAGTTCCTTACAGATTGAGCATCCATTACCTAGGGATAGTGGTGTGAAACTCAAGAACACTTGACAAACGGAAACGCCCTTCTGGCTTCTGGTTCCTCAGCCCAACCCGTTGCCTCTTAGCGTATACTGTGAGTGTGGAAGGACAGGAAACCATTTCCCTGAGGGTGGAGATGGGGAGGTCTTGATATCTAGTCTTATTTGCAGCACCAGCTATACCGAGGAGGCTGCCCCACCCCTCCCACGGTTATCTCTAGGGAAGCAATGGGTTGCACCCAGATGTGGCACCCTGCCCATGTGCTTGGCCCCAGTTACAGAGGCCTTGGACTGCAGGTGATGGAGTTAGCGTCAGGCCTAGGAAGTCAGGGTAGGTCCCTTGCGGTGGAGGTCTGTTTGGAATGACAGGCATTCCAGGATGGTTGAGAGGACCACGTGAGAGACCTTAGAGACACCCATCCACACCATTCTCCAAGCCCTCTGGGTTTCCCCTGGAGACCAGAGAGAATCTTTCTTTTGTCGCCTGGCGGCCTCGGTGTCGACTATAGCCCATCCCGTGGGTTCTCCCTGCCTTCTGCACCTGGAGGTTGTAGGGTTTCACTAAGTTATCTTTACTGAAAATTAATTTACCTTGTACATTTTGGTGATGTTCGACAAATGTATACATTCCGGTATTCATCACAACAGCCAATATTTACATTTCTACCATCCCCAAAACTTTTAAGGACCTGTGTGATTATATATAAACTCCTTATTCAAAACATACAATATACCACCAGATGGTAGTGGTGCATGCCTTTAATCTCAGTACTCAGGAGGCAGAGGCAGGCAGATCTCTGTGAGTTGGAGACTAGCCTGGTTTATATAGTGAGTTCTAGGACAGCCAGAGCTACAGAGAGAAACCCTATCTTGAAAAACCAAAGCAAAACATACACTATAATAGGTCCTAGTGTGTTTGGAATTGCATAGTCACCCCCACAAATTTTAGAGTGTTTATTTTATTGACCCCATTCCCATTAGCAGCACCAGCTGCCCTGTTCTCTCTCCAGGCACCGCTTGTCTGCTTTCTGTCATAGACTGGCACTGACAGATACCACCTATACCTATTTGGAATATTTCCTATAAATGGAATCTTGTCTTTGTGACTGGTTTCTTTCACTTTGCGTAATGTTTTCTAGGCCCATCCTTTGTTCCACATATAAGCCTTATTTTGTATAGCTGACTAACTCTCCATTATGTGTACTGACTACATTTTTCCTTATTAGTTGATAGGCATCTGGGTTATTTCCACCTTTTGGGTTGTTAATGATAATACTCCCGTGTCTATGTATTTATTTTGGTGTGGACTTGCTGGGTTATGAAGGTAACTGTAATGTTTTTCAAAATGACCATCACAGTCTAACTTCTCACCAGCAGTGTATGAGGGGTTCCAGTTTCTCCACATCCTCATGATGGTTGTCAACTGTCTTTTTCATTTGCATTTCCCTAATGGCTGCTGATGTTGAATGTTTTTCTTGTGTTTTTATTGGCATGTTCTCTGGAATAACAACTATTCAGCTGCTTATTTCATTTCTAAGTTGTGTTATTTGCCTGTTTATTTAGTTGGAGATTGGACCCTGGGCCTGACACGTGCTAAACATATATACAGTCTACCACTGAGCTATACCCCTAGTTCTGTCTTTTCACTATTGAAGTGTAAGAGTTCTTTATACTCTAGCTCTAAGTCCTTTATATAGTTTCCCTCTTTCTTTCTTTCTTTCTTTCTTTCTTTCTTTCTTTCTTTCTTTCTTTCTTTCTTTCTTTCTTTCTTTTTTTCTTTCCTTCCTTCCTTCCTTTCTTTCTTTTTGGATGTTGATAAAAATTCTATTTGCCTATTTTTTATTCTGCTGCTCCATTATGCTTAAGAAACCGTTGGCTGAATTTAAGGTCACAAAATTTTGCACCTGTGTTTTCTTGGTTTTGTGGTTTGGGCTCTTACATTTAGATCCTTGATCTTGTGAGGTGCCGACCTGATGTTTTGAGTTGCTTGGAAGTGGGTGTGTGGTTGAGTCTGGTTGTTTGTGATCACCAGTGGTGAACTAAGTGAACTCTTGTCCTTTTCCCCCAGAACATATTTGTGCACTTTTAGAAAGCAGTGCACAGCATCTCTCTGTGTCCCCTTTTCTAATGGCCTCTACAGGCTGGTGGGTGGGATGGTGCTTCCTGTCCTGTCTGATCAGGAAGCACCCATTTTTTTTTCCTGGTACCTTATTCATCATGAATCCTCTGTGACATCTCCAGGAGATGCAGTCTCACAGCAGACCTCCTCTTCCTCTGGCTCTTAAAATCCTCTGTCCCCTCCTCTCCTCTGTTATGATCCTTGAACCTTAGGTGTGGGAGTTGTGTGGTAGGTGTACCAGTTGGGGGCCAGGTACCACATGGTTACTTGTTCTCTGCATTTTGATTGGTTGTGATTTTCTGTAATGGTCTCTAGCTGGATAATTGTTATTTTTCTTGCCAGAGAACAATATGAGACTCAAATGACGCTGTTTAACAAACAGTTGAAGAACTCAACAAATGAGAAACTCGTAACTGAGGTTGACATTAGTACAGGCTTTAGGGATCCTTGGTCACACTGTCTATTTTGGGGACCTTTCCTTCCTGATATATACTCTGGGGTGGGAGCTAATGGGGACTGTCACTCAAAATTTAGTCAAGACCATCTCAGTTCTGTAGTGGTAAGTTTCTCCGGTCCTGCCCAGCCCCGTGGTTTTGAAGCCACTTATAAAATAATCACTCAGAGGCTTAATATTATTTATAAACTGTATGGCCTATGCCTCAGGCTTCTTGCTAGCTAGCTCTTTCATCTTAAATTAACCTATTTTTATTAATCTATGTTTTGCCACATTGCTGTGGCATTACTGGTCTCTTGGCCTCTTGCTGCCCCTTGGGCGGTGGCTAGGCGTCTCTCCCTCCTCTCCTTTTTTCTCTCCGTATCTCTGCTTGGATTCCCGCCTGCCTCTAAGCTGCCTTGCCATAGGTCAAAAGAGCTTTGTTTACTAGCCAGTGAGAGCAACACATATTCACAGCATACAGAAAGACATCCCACAGCACAGTTCATAACACACTAACAAAATAACAAAACAAAGCAATGCTAACAGTCACTAAATATTACTGTTTGTTAGGTCTTTGGATCTCATTTAGATCTCATCTGTGCCATAAGTATTATTATACCCCCATTTTTGGGGGGAGAAACCTGAAACTTGGAGATGCTAAGCAGTGTACCTAAGGTTAGCCAGCTGGTAAGGAGGACAAGGGCTGCTTGCTGTGGGTCACAGTGTTTCCCTAACAAATGTGAAGCTGTGGGCTCCATCCTTAATCCCTGGAGGTGTGTGAGGAGGGCACAAAGTGAGGATTCACTTCCGTTCTGACATAGAACTTTATCACAAAGCCTCATGGGAATAGCCTATGTGTCTCAACCGCCAATAGCCGAGGATTGCTCTGGATGAGTCCAGCTGTCTCAGTTACTGTTCTATTGTGAAGAGACACCGTAACCAAGGCAACTTAGAAAAGAAAGCATTTCATTGAAGACTTGCTAATAGTTTAAGAGGATGAATCCATGGCCATTGTGGCGGAGAGCATGGCAGCAGCAGGCAGGCAGTCATGGCACTAGAGTAGTAGCTGAGATCTCACATCTGAT